>NC_041384.1:476535619-476577589 GCF_002162155.2 Triticum dicoccoides | reverse complement strand
TCGAAGCTACGTAGGCGCAGATTGACGAGGAGGAGAAGAGCCCCCTCCTCCACACGGCCGCCCCGACCCCCTCCTCCACCCGGCCGCCCTGACCCCTTCCTCCACATGACCGCCCCGGCGCCCCTCCAACGTCAGCTTCAGGCTGCTACAGAAGATGGGATCCAAGTCCGGCAAGGGCCTCGGCAAGAACGAGCAAGTTTTCTTTTTTTCCTTTGCTCTCACCTGCTTGTTTACCCTCTCTCTCTAGGTTCGATTCAGTTCAGTGGTTCGACATGTGGTTTTGTCAAGTGTTGCCAGTCATCATCACTCCTCATCACCCTGTTCAAGTTCACCAGTTAGCAATTCATTTGAAAAATTGACATGATTGGTAGAATTACTAGCCCAAGAAGTATAGCAAGAGGCTGTTGTTGATGCCGCATCCGCATGACCGATGGTGCCAATGTCGATTGTGTTGGTTTTGTTAGCTAACTGGCTGAACACCATGTTAGTTTCCTTGGTTGTGGTTTTGATGAATTTTATAATCTTGTGTTTTTTTAAGTTTTGGTTTACATTTAGTTTACTTTAGGTTTAGTTTAGGTTAGGAAGAAAGATGAAAAAATAAGAAGAGAAGAAGAAGAAGAGGAAGAAGAAGAAGAAGAAGAAGCGGAGGAAGAAGAAGTGTATTTTTCTCAAGTGCACTGCTTGTTTTTCAGTTTGTTTTTGTTTTTTTGTTTTGTTTTTTACTTTCATGTAGCCGACAGGAGATTGTGTGAAATTGCCATGTTGTAGGTAAAAACTCCCACACTTAGAATAAAAATGAGGATAACAGACTTGATTTAGAACAGTTCATGTAGAAAACTGCCATGGACCACAACGTCAAATCTGCTTTGTTCCTGAAATGTTTGCCATGTCACCTAGTAAATTTCCATTTAGTGCAATGAGAGTAGTTCCGCGGGGGTTTATGGCTGATTTACAAATTGAACCGGGCATGGTGAGGATATATATTCTCTTTCATTTGATGATCAAGAATATATTGAATAACATGCTACTAATAAATCTTGTGCTTAGCTCTAGTATGTCAACCTAGAGCCACCTAAAATATGCTCTGTTTTTAGATTACTATACTCTGTTTTTCAACATTTTCAGTTTTCTTTCATGTTTAAAGAAATCCCTAGTTTTGAAGGGTGCCAATTGCCATTGCCAACTAACCTACAAAATTAAATAAGTGTTGTTGATGTTGTTGAGCACAAGTGCATTGCTTTTTTCTCAGTTTTCTTTCATGTCTAAAAACTTGGCTATGTTCCAACTATTGCCAACTAACCTACCAAATTAATTAATTGTAGTTGATTATCTTCTGCTCAAAACTTCTGCTGCTGTAATGTTATATGATAATGTTGTAAGGGTAGTAATTGGTCTCTTCTGCTTCTTATCAGAGATGGGGGAGGCCGCCACCACAGGCTGCGCTCTGCCACACCGGAGTACGACTTGGAAGGTTTCAAGTTCTTCACGGTCATACTTGAGAATTCCTCCAGGAGGCAGGTATATAAAAGGAGAGATCTCCCCTTCACCCATCTCTTTATCATAACTCTGTTGTTTGCTACATCACTCCTTGACTCATGTTGCAGAGGTTGCATGGCACTTTTATGGAGATGTTGGATGGGCATCGGCCAAAGAATCTGAAGCTGCGACAGGCCGACAGCGGGCTTCACAGGCTTTGGGATGTGGAGGTGGTGATCAGGAACGACCACATGTACCTGTGTCATGGCTGGGAGCAGTCCGTCCGTGACTACGACCTGCGGCACGGGTACTTCCTTGTCTTCAGGTACGATGGTGATGCCATGCTCACCGTGAAGGCGTTCGACACGACTATGTGCTACATGCACTACCAGGATGATGATGATGCCAGTATGCTCTGCCTCTTCCTCCTCTCCATTTGGCTTTGTCTCACACTGATTGTTAAAAAAACTTTGTTGCATTTGGTCAGGAAATCGGAGCAGCATCAGCGACTCTGGCTACAGCAAAAGCAACAATGACTCTGGCTACAGCGAAAGCAGCAGCGAGGATGATCCGGAATGGAGTGGGGAAGAAGAGGAGCAGAGTGGGGATGAGGAGGTGTAGCCTATTCTGTCTGACGATGACCTCGCGATGGTGGTGGCTGACGATGGCCAAGCAATGGTGGTGGTTCACGATGGGCAAGAGATGGTGGTGGCTGACGATGACCTAGCGATGGTGCTGCCTGAAGATGGCCTCAAGATGGTGGTGGCTCCTGACAATGACCTTGCGATGGTGGTGTAACATCCCAAATTTTCAATTTGGAATGTTATACATTAGATCATCAATGCATATCATACTTTATTTGCTTTTGGTTTTGATCCTAGAAATTCTACGCAACTCAAGGACCCACGGAGAGAGTTGGGGATTTCGTTATTTTCATATTTGAGTTTTCTCAAATTTTGAGAATAGGATCATTTGATTTTAATTATTTTATCATCAATTATTTCTATTAAAAAAATATGAGAGAGGGAATAAAATGACTTTCCCAAAATAAAGAAATATTGAGGATTTAATAATAAAATCAAATAAGATTTTATTTCGGAGTTTTTCGATATTTTATTTGAATTTAGGAAAGATATGCGTTTCTCAAAATTGCATTTAGGCCCCAAATAAATGTTCACTTTGTCCGGCTTGATTTTAGAAGTCGGGGAAAGTTTATTTCAGAATTTTTGGAGTCCATTTAGTATTTCTTTTATTTGTTTTTCTGTGAGGAATTTAAAAAAAACGCGAACCGACTTCGGGCCGTACCCGAGCGGGACACCGCCCGGGGGCAGCCTTTAAATAGCGCCGCCCCGAGCCGCACCAGCCCATCAGCGCCGCCGCCAGCCCACCCGCGCCCGAAACCCTAACCCTAGCCGCGCGCCGCCCGCCGCCGCCGCCCGCCGGAGTCGCCGCCGCCGGACCCGCCACCCGAGGTCAACCTCGTTTTTGCCACCCATTTTTTTTAAAAAACACGGTTTATTTTTTTTAGTTTTGTTTTTTTAGACTGGTTTTTCCCGGTTTATTTATTTAGCAAGCATTCGCTCGTTCGTTCGTTTTAACGACCGTATTCGTCGTTTAGATCCAGATAACGAACATTCGTTTGTTAATCTGTTTGTCGTTTTCTTTTTCTCGGATTTTCCGCGATTATTTTCTGATCGTGATTTCTGATCCGATTTTCGTTTTAGTATAACTTTTCGCTCGTTTATCGGAATCAGGCGATTCAAGCGCCTGGAGTTTCGTCTCGAAACCCTCTATCAGTTTAACCAACTTAAACAAGTTTTTGCTTCTATAAAATTTGACTTAGATCCAGATTAGTAGAATGAAGATTGTTTCTTTCGCCGTTTGACTTTCGTTGCTCCGTTTGATTTGATTCTTTTTGCAAACCAGAGTTCTTAAGTTGAACTTTCTGGTTAGATCTCTTATTTGAGTTTTACCTGTGCATTAGATGAATACTTATTGTATGCTTGTTTGTTTGTCTGTGATAGAATACTCGGAGTGCGCCGCGTGTTACTTCGAATCTCTAGGTTTCGCGGATCATCAGCAAGGCAAGTAACACTTTGATCATACCTCTTACTACCCAGTTTTATTGCATTAGATCAATCCTCAAACATTGCATGATTAGGATCTAATTAAAATGTGGGATGGGAAGTAGTTGAGGTAGTACCTATTACCTGTTGTATTACCAAACCTTTGGGAGTTACTTCTACGTTTGCCTATTATGCCATGCTATGCTAGTAGACGTGGATTGGGTGAGTGATATCCATGACAGATGTGAGTTTGTTAATTAATGGTTTATCTAAGGTGGCAACTTAAACACACATCTGGGTGGATTGAGGTACCTGGGTATTCCAGGATTACCTATTGTTTTTCTTTATGGACCGCCACCCAGGCCCAAAGGGATCATGAGATATTTCATACTAGAAATTTTCGTGTGCAGCCACAAGCTATTATGGGCTCTAGCATAGTTGATTAAGTCGTGCGAACTCTTACAGGGTAGACTAGCAGATGTAGGGGAAAGTAGGTGTAACAGTCTATCCATCGTAAGGTGCTAGCGCTTCTGAAAGACTATGTCTCGGTCATCCATTTCTCAAACACCATGTAGTGCGAGAAATCCAACGGAGGCGATCGAGTCTTGTGGGGAAAAGTGTGCAAACCTCTGCAGAGTGTATAAACTAATCATGGTTAGCCGTGTCCCCGGTTATGGACGTTTCGAGTATCTAGTACTTGGATTATCATGTGAATCTCATCATGTTACCATAATTAATTACTGTTGGGTTTTTTTAATGATGATTACTTTAATTGGGATTGAGGATGCTGTCAACCATTCTCAATGTTTAACAACCACCATGATAGTTAAATAAAATTTATTCCTTTGCAGTAGGAAAAAACTGGCTTTACGCAAAAATTGTAACCATAGAGCTTTCCACCAGCCAAATAGGCATGTAGTATAGGCTTAATCTTTCATTACTCTCTATGTGTTACATTGCCAGGATATTCCATGTGCTGACCCATTTTCGGGCTGCAATGTTTCATGTTGCAGACTTTTCAGACGACGAGTAAGGTGCCTTTTAGCTCGTGGTTCTATACTCAGTGATGCCGTTGGAGTTGATGGACTCACTTATCTTCCAAGTCTCCCGCTGTTATCGTTATTAGATGGCCTTAAGCCATACTTATTGTAATAAGTTCTCTTTTGAGACATTCGATGTAATAAGTGTGTGATTGCTACTCTGTTATAAATCCTTCAAGTACTATGTGGTGTCAGCATTACTGATCCAGGGATGACACCTGAGCACAGAGATCAGACTGTGTGAGGTCTGGTCGCTACAAAGATGGTATCAGAGCACATGCTGACTGTAGGACACGACCACTAAGCTAAAGACCTAGATCACTACTCACTCTTTTCTCTTCTGACCTCTCATCTTTTCTACTCTTTAGGATGGCGGATGCAAGGAACAAGTTCACGCAACCGGAGGAAGATACACCCTTTGGACATCACTCGAAGGAAGTCACTAGATACCTGAACATAGGAGTACCAAGCTTCACCGGAACCTACAACGCCACTTTACCTGAAGAAGAGCGCTGGATGATTCAAGTTCAAATTCCAGGAAGGACGTTCATGCCAGTCACTGAGCCCGTGGAGTTTTCTTTTGATGCACCAACTTGGAGTCTAGGAAAGAGCATGGCAGCTCACATCGCCATGGGACGCATTGGAGAAGTCTACCGCAATGATCTCAAGGATACTATCTACCAGATTTGTGGGCGCCGAGATGAGCACTGGGAGATGATCAGCACCAGAAAGGATAGATCAATTGCAGCTTTTATCCAGGAATTAAACTAGCACATTTGACGTCAGGAGAACCATATGTGCGCCGACATGATAGACCTGAAGAAGGCAAGGACAAGAATCAAGGAACTGGAGGAAGAACTCAAGGCTACACATGAAGATTATGAAGAAGAAATTAAAGTATTAGTGGATAAGAATGCCGACCTAACAATGAAGATCGGGATATTTATGGGAGGCCCTACACCAGTAGATGAAGACGGAGAACCCAAGGAGATTCGCCCGGAAGACTACATCATCATCGACGACACCGACTCGGATCCAGATGATAGCGATGATGACTATGTTGATGAAGCCGGAGCAGATATCATGGAGCCTGCAACCGAAGAATATTTCTAGTAGACCACCTCATCAGTAGTAGTAGTCCACCATGTAAATACAGTAGTCTGAGCACTTTTGCGATACTTAGATCGATTGTATGCCCTTGTTTGATTGAATGAAGTGAATTGTTTGCTTTTGCCTCATGTGCATACGGGTAGTGTTTTATCTTTAGACCCCCTCTATTCTTAAATCTCATCTTTTCTAAACCCTCAGATGCCTCGAGACGTGACCCCGGATTTACCTTTCCACCGGAGCTCACTCAGTTGAACCAGTAGCAGAACACATTGATGCAGTTGCTAGTCCAGAATCAGAATCAGGGGAACAACAACAACCCACCACCACCACCACCTGTTGATCACTTAGCCCGTTTTCTTAGGCTGAATCCGCCGGTGTTTTCCAGTAGCACCGAGCCGATAGTAGCAGATGATTGGCTCCGCAAGACAGCTAGAGAGTTGACCACAACAGGATGCATAGATGCGGAGAAGGTGAAGTTTGCCGCACATCAGCTTGAAGGACCCGCAGCATCATGGTGGGAGAATTTCATAGCCACTTTCCCTGTCGACACTGTCACATGGGACCAGTTTCAGCAGGCTTTTCGAACTGCCCATGTTTCAGCAGGAGCTATGGCCATGAAGAAGCGTGAGTTTCGCAACTTGCGCCAAGGAGGACGGACAGTTGGCCAGTATGTGGATGACTTTAGTAAGCTAGCACGTTATGCCCCAGATGACGTTGCTACGGATGCAGCTAAGCAGGAGAAGTTTCTGGAAGGACTGAATGATGAGTTGAGCATGCAGTTGATGGTAGCAACCTTCAACAACTACCAGGAATTGGTAGATCGTGCTCTCATGATTGAAGGGAAGCAACAGCAAATTGAAAATCGCAAGAGGAAGTATGCACATGGAAAGTACAATTCAGGAGCTCAGCAGAAGCCACGATTTACCCCTAGACCGGGAGGACATTTTCAGCATACCCATGGAGGAGGTAGCTTGCATGATCACAATGGCCCCAGGAATGGTAATGGTAATGGAGGAAGCAACGGCCAGAACCGTACCAACCCATCAACCCCAGCCAAGAAAGACCTGAGCCAAGTCACTTGCTTTAAGTGTCAGAAGATCGGACATTATGCCAATGAATGTCCTGAAGGCCAGAATGGCAATGGAAGCTCTAGGAAGAAGCCGAACCCTTTCAGCAGGGGACAAGTGAACCACGTTAATGTGGAGGAGGTTGAAGCCCAACCTGATGTAGTAATAGGTAAGTTTTTGGTTAAGTCATTTACTGCACTCGTTCTTTGTGATACTGGTGCATCGCATTCATACATATCAAGGGGATTTGTGGATAAGTATAACCTGCCCACTAAGGTTCTTAGAACACCTATGCTAGTAAGCTCACCAGGAGCGGAGTATATGGCCAGTCAAGGATGTTTCCAAGTGCCATTAAGTATAGGAAGGCATATTTTCCCAACGATTTAATTATTCTGGAATCCCAAGGTTTGGATGTAATTCTCGGTATGGATTGGCTGTCGATGTATGGGGGAAACATCGATTGCGCCAGTAAGACAATTTTGCTTACGACGCCAGAAGGAAGAAGGATCAAGTATGTATCCCGGCATGCGCCAAATAGGACACAAGTAAATTCCTTATCAGGAGTTGTGCAGGAGGAAGTACCAGTGGTAAGGGATTTCCCTGATGTATTTCTAGAAGAGTTGCCAGGCATGCCATCTGATAGAGATATTGAGTTTTTGATTGATCTTTTGCCAGGCACAGGGCCAATATCGAAGAGACCATACAGGATGCCCACAAAGGATTTGGTGGAGATTAAGAAGCAGATTAAGGAGTTACTGGATAAAGGTTACATTCGCCCAAGTTCGTCGCCTTGGGGATCACCAGTACTTCTAGTGTAGAAAAAGGATGGATCGTTAAGGATGGTTGTTGATTATCGTGGGTTGAATGAAGTAACGATCAAGAACAAGTACCCACTACCAATGATCAATGATCTGTTTGATCGATTGCAAGGAGCTAAAGTGTTTTCCAAGATCGATTTGCAATCAGGGTACCATCAGTTGAAGATTCGAGAGCAAGACATACCTAAGACATCATTCACCACAAGATATCGGCTGTATGAGTACACCGTTATGTCATTTGGTCTGACTAACACACCTGCCTATTTTATGAACATGATGAACAAAGTGTTTATGGAGTTTTTGGATAAGTTCGTCGTGGTGTTCATTGATGATATTCTGGTTTACTCGAAGAATGAAGAGGAACATAAGGAACATTTGTGATTGGTACTTGAGAAGCTTAGAGAACATCAGTTGTATGCCAAGTTCAACAAATGTGAGTTTTGTCTGAAGGAAGTAGGATTCCTCGGACACGTTATATCCGGAGAAAGAATAGCAGTTGATCCCACAAAGGTTATCACTGTGACCAATTGGGAAGCACCAACAACAGTTGGAGAGATCCGGAGTTTCCTTGGACTCGCGGGATACTACTGGAGATTTATTGAGAATTTCTTCAAGATTGCAAAACCTATGACGGAGTTGTTAAAGAAGGATACCAAGTTCATATGGACTGAGGAGTGTGAGGCTAGTTTCCAGGAGTTGAAGAAACGCTTGGTTACTTCACCAGTGTTGATTTTGCCAGACCAGACCAAGGATTATGAGGTGTATTGCGACGCTTCACGTCGAGGACTTGGAGCAGTGCTTATGCAGGAAGGGAGAGTTGTTTCATATGCCTCACGACAACTGAAACCTCACGAATTGAATTATGCCATGCATGATTTGGAGTTAGCAGCCGTAGTGCATGCATTGAAAACATGGAGACATTTCTTCATTGGAAATCATTGTGAGGTGTACACGGATCACAAGAGTTTGAAATACATTTTCACGCAGAAGGAGTTAAACCTCAGACAAAGGAGATGGTTGGAGCTCATCAAGGATTATGATATGAGATTGCATTACCATCCCAGAAAGGCTAATGTAGTAGCTGACGCATTAAGCCGTAAGAGCCATGTCAATACACTAATGATGGGAGAAATACCAAAGGAGTTAGCCGAGGATCTTCGTGACCTATGTTTGGGAATAGTTCTGAGAGGCTATGTAGTAGCATTGGTGATTCAGTCAACTTTGATGGATAGAATCAGAGAAGCTCAGAAGACTGACAAGGAGATTGCCTCTATAAAGGAGAAAATGAGCGAAGGAAAGGCTAAAGGATTTCGTGAGGATGAGCACGACACCCTATGGTTTGAAGACCGTGTTTATGTGCCCAATGACCCGGAGATCAGGAAGTTGATTCTGCAAGAGGCACACGATTCACCATATTCGATTCACCCAGGAAATACCAAGATGTATTTGGATTTGAAGGATACTTTCTGGTGGACCGGAATGAAGAAAGATATTGCGGAGTATGTAGCAGTTTGTGATGTATGTCAGAGAGTAAAGGCAGAGCATCAGAAGCCAGCAGGATTGTTATAGCCATTGCCGATACCCGAATGGAAGTGGGATAAGCTAGGCATGGATTTTATCACGGGATTACCCAGGACTCGTTCAGGCTATGACTCGATTTGGTTGTAGTTGATCGGTTGAAGAAAGTAGCTCATTTCATCCCGGTAAAGACCACTTACACCAGTGCTAAGTTGGCAAAGATATACATGACCAGGATTGTATGCTTACATGGAGTTCCGAGGAGTATAGTATCAGATAGAGGAACCGAGTTTACCTCAAAGTTCTGGAATCAGTTGCACGAAAGTTTGGGTACCAGGCTAGATTTCAGCACAGCTTTTCATCCACAGATAGATGGACAGACCGAGAGAGTCAATCAGATTTTGGAGGATATGCCGAGAGCTTGTGCGCTAGATTATGGATCTAGTTGGGACGACAATTTGCCATATGCAGAATTCTCTTACAACAACAGCTATCAATCCAGTTTAAATATGGCCCCTTTCGAAGCCTTGTACGGAAGGAGGTGCAGGACACCATTGTCATGGGATGAAGTTGGAGACCGCCAGTTGTTTGGACCTGATTTGATTAAGGAGTCTGAACAGAAGGTGAAGTTGATTCGCGATAGGCTTAAGGTAGCCCAGTCCAGGCAGAAAAGCTACGCAGACTCTAAACGCAAGGAGACAGTTTACGAAGTCGGAGACCGAGTTTATCTTCGAGTATCCCCACTTCGGGGAATAAAGCGCTTTGGTGTTAAGGGAAAGTTAGCGCCACGATTTGTAGGACCATACCGAGTATTGGAACGTATGGGAGAAGTGGCCTACAAGTTGGAATTGCCCAAAGGATTGTCAGGAGTTCAAGATGTGTTCCACGTTTCTCAGTTGAAGAAGTGCCACGCGGAGATGGCTGACATACCCTTGAGAGACACAGTGCCATTGGAAGCAATTCAGTTGGATAACAATTTGACCTATGAGGAGAAACCAGTTAAGATTCTCGAGTTTGCCAGCCGAGCCACCCGTAGCAAGGTTATCAAGTTTTGTAAGGTTCAGTGGAGCCACCACACGGAGGATGAAGCCACCTGGGAGCGAGAGGAAGATTTGCTCAAGGACCACCCTCACCTATTTTCTAGCTAACTCGAATCTCGAGGGCGAGATTCATCTTAAGGGGGGTAGATTTTCCCAAAATAAAGAAATATTGAGGATTTAATAATAAAATCAAATAAGATTTTATTTCGGAGTTTTTCAATATTTTATTTGAATTTAGGAAAAATATGTGTTTTTCAAAATTGCATTTAGGCCCCAAATAAATGTTCACTTTGTCCGGCTTGATTTTAGAAGTCGGGGAAAATTTATTTCGGGATTTTTGGAGTCCGTTTAGTATTTCTTTTGTCTGTTTTTCTGCGCAGAATTATTAAAAGAAACACGAACCGACTTCGGGCCGTACCCGAGCGGGACTCCGCCCGGGGGCAGCCTTTAAATAGTGCCGCGCCGAGCCGCCCCAGCCCATCAGCGCCGCCGCCAGCCCACCCGCGCCCGAAACCCTAAACCTAGCCGCGCGCCGCCCGCCGCCGCCCGCCGGAGCCGCCGCCGGACCCGCCGCCCGAGGTCAACCTCGTTTTCGCCCCCCGGTTTTTGCGGTTTATTTTTTTTAGTTTTTTTAGACTGGTTTTTTCCCGGTTTATTTATTTAGCGAGCATTCGCTTGTTCGTTCGTTTTAACGAACGTATTCGTCATTTAGATCCAGATAACGAACGTTCGTTCATTAATCTGTTCGTCGTTTTTCTTTTTCTCGGATTCCGCGATTATTTTCTGATCACGATTTCTGTTCCGATTTTCGTTTTAGTAGAAATTTTCGCTCGTTTGTCGGAATCAGGCGATTCAAGCGCCCGGACTTTCATCTCGAAACCCTCTATCCGTTTAACCAACTTAAACAAGTTTTTGCTTCTGTAAAATTTGACTTAGATCCAGATTAGTAGAACAAAGTTTGTTTCTTTCGCCGTTCGACTTTTGTTGCTTCATTTGATTTGATTCTTTTTGCAAACCGGAGTTCTAAAGTTGAACTTCCTGGTTAGACTCTTATTTGAGTTTTACCTGTGCATTAGATGAATACTTATCGTATGCTTGTTTGTTTGTCTGCAATAGAATACCCGGAGTGTGCCGCCTGTTTCTTCTAATCTCTAGGTTTCGCGGATCATCATCAAGGCAAGTAACACTTTGATCATACCTCTTTACTACCCAGTTTTATTGCATTAGATCAATCCTCAAACATTGCATGATTAGGATCTAATTAAAATGTGGGATGGGAAGTAGTTGAGGTAGTACCTATTACCTATTGTATTACCAAACCTTTGGGAGTTACTTCTACGTTTTCCTATTATGCCATGCTATGCTAGTAGACGTGGATTGGGTGAGTGATATCCATGACAGATGTGAGTTTGTTAATTAATGGTTTATCTAAGGTGGCAACTTAAACACACATCTGGGTGGATTGAGGTACCTGGGTATTCCGGGATTGCCTGTTGTTTTTCTTTATGGACCGCCGCCCAGGCCCAAAGGGATCATGAGATTTTTCATACTAGAAACTTCCGTGTGCAGCCACAAGCTATTATGGGCTCTAGCATAGTTGATTAAGTCGTGCGAACTCTTACAGGGTAGACTAGCAGATGTAGGGGAAAGTAGGTGTAACGGTCTATCCATCATAAGGTGCTAGCGCTTCTGAAAGACTATGTCTCGGTCATCCGTTTCTCAAACACCATGTAGTGCGAGAAATCGAACGGAGGCGATCGAGTCTTGTGGGGAAAAGTGCGCAAACCTCTACAGAGTGTATAAACTAATCATGGTTAGCCGTGTCCCCGGTTATGGACATTTTGAGTATCTAGTACTTGGATTATCATGTGAATCTCATCATGTTACCATAATTAATTATTGTTGGGTTTTTTAATGATGATTACTTTAATTGGGATTGAGGATGCTGTCAACCATTCTCAATGTTTAACAACCACCATGATAGTTAAATAAAATTTATTCCTTTGCAGTAGGGAAAAACTGGCTTTACGCAAAAATTGTAACCATAGAGCTTTCCACCAGCCAAATATGCATGTAGTATAGGCTTAGTCTTTCATTACTCTCTATGTGTTACATTGCCAGCATATTCCATGTGCTGACCCGTTTTCGGGCTGCAACGTTTCATCTTGCAGACTTTTCAGACGACGAGTAAGGTGCCTTTTAGGTCGTGGTTCTATACTCAGTGATGCCGTTGGAGTTGATGGACTCACTTATCTTCCAAGTCTCCCGCTGTTATCGTTATTAGATGGCCTTAAGCCATACTTATTGTAATAAGTTCTCTTTTGAGACATTCGATGTAATAAGTGTGTGATTGCTACTCTGTTATAAATCCTTCAAGTACTGTATGGTGTCAGCATTACTGATCCAGGGATGACACCTGAGCACAGAGATCAGACTATTTGAGGTCTAGTTGCTATAGGTGGTGGCTTCGACGATCCCACAGCTGGGCGACATGACCATGCCAATTGTGGTAGAAGAGTACATCCCACTGCCTCGCCGCTCTAAGCGCATCAGGTTGATGAAGGAGAAGGAGAAGAAGGAGGAGTGGAGTATGTCAGGTATGTCAGATCTCCAAAATGATCTATACTTAGCTTTGTTTCCTCTGAAATGACCTAAGTTAGCTCTTTTATGCTAAGTTAGCTCTAATATGCTAAGTTATCTCTAATATGCTTAGTTACCTAGGTTTGCTCAATAATGACATACACTTAGCTTAATTATGCAAAAAATTGCATAATTAGCTTACTTAGGTTTGAAATGGCATAACAATCTTGGTAACCTCATATATGTCATATAGTTAGCTTATTTTCCTCGAAAATGACATAATAAGCCTAATTAGCTCCAAAATGATCAATTTTACCTAAGTTAGCTCCAAAGTGACCTAAGTTTGCCCTAAGTTAGCTCTAAAATGCTAAATTAGCTCTAATATGCTTAGTTACCTTGGTTAGCTCAAGAAAGACCTATACTTAGCTTACTTATGTCAAAAATGGCATAATATGCTTACTTAACTCAAAAATGGCATAATTAGCTAGGTTAGCTCCAAAATGACCAATTTTACCTAGGTTAGCTCCAATATGATCCATTTTACCTAGGTTCGCTCCCAAATGACCAAGTTTACCTAGGTTCGCTCCAATATGATCCATTTTACCTAGGTTAGCTCCAAAATGACCTATTTACCTAGCTTAGCTCTAAAATGACCTACACACTTACATTTTTACCTAGCTTACTTAGAAGAAGAAGAAGATAAATAAGAGGAGAGGAGAAAAAGAAAGAGAAGATAAGTTATTCTTCTTTTTCTTCTTTTTCTTCTAGCTAGTCTTCTTCTTCTTCTTCTTGTTCTTCTTCTTCTAACTTTCATCTTTCCCAATTTGCAGATTTGCTTTAGATGAGGAAGCTTGCATTGATGGAGTGTACACTTCTCCTTGTGCTTCCTTTTTGTTTATGGAAACTTGTTGGAAACTTCTTTTGGATATGTATGTATATATGGATATGTTGTTGGGAACTTCTTTTGGATATGTATGTATATATGGATATGTTGTTGGAAACTTCTTGTTGGAAATCATTGTATGTTGGATATGTTGTTGGAAACTTGTATGTTTCTTATGTTGTTGGAAACTTGTTGTTGGTATGCTTGTTGAAATTATTTTGAAATGTGTGCGTGTATATATATATATATCACTACTACAGGATGCTGCTAACGCGACACTACGATCAGAGACCCTCCGAGAAACTGTGTGTGATGCAATAATCGCAAATGGTGGTGTATCAAAACCGTCAAAAAAAGGTGAAAACGTTTAAGATGGAGGATGCATCAAACACGGTTCAGATTTTAGTTGCGTGTGCGATGAAGGGCATACAATTCAGTTCAATTAACTGTTTGCGATGAGGAGGAACAAAAGAAACGGGCAGCCAGATGAAGGCATGTGCGGTACACAGCATACGGTTCACTCGGATGAACTGTTTGTGATTAGGCAACACAAAAGAAATGGGCAGCCAGATGAAGGTGTGTGTGATATACAGCATACGGTTCACTCGGATGAACTATTTGTGATTAGTCAACACAAAAGAAATGGTCAGCCAGATCAAGGTGTGTGCGATATATGGCATGCAGTTCACTCAGATGAACTATTTGCGTTGACACAAGAGAACATAAACGGTTCAACTTAACAAGACGTGTGTGTTGTGCGATGGGATTGCATGCGGTTCACTGATAACCCACAAGTATAGGGGATCGCAACAGTTTTCGAGGGTAGAGTATTCAACCCAAATTTATTGATTCGACACAAGGGGAGCCAAATAATATTCTCAAGTATTAGCAGCTGAGTTGTCAATTCAACCACACCTGGAAACTTAATATCTGCAGCAAAGTATTTAGTAGCAAAGTAATATGATAGTAGTGGTAACGATAGCAAAAGGTGATGATAGCAAAAGTAATGTTTTTGGTATTTTGTAGTGATGATAGCAATAGCAACGAAAAAGTAAATAAGCGAAGAACAATATATGGAAAGCTCGTAGGCAATGGATCGGTGATAGAGAATTATGCCGGATGCGGTTCATCATGTAATAGTCATAACCTAGGGTGACACAGAACTAGCTCCAATTCATCAATGTAATGTAGGCATGTATTCCGAATATAGTCATATGTGCTTATGGAAAAGAACTTGCATGACATCTTTTGTCCTACCCTCCCGTGGCAGCGGGGTCCTAGCGGAAACTAAGGGATATTAAGGCCTCCTTTTAATATAGTACCGGACCAAAGCATTGACACATAGTGAATACATGAACTCCTCAAACTATGGTCATCACTGGTAAGTATCCCGATTATTGTCACTTCGGGGTTAACGGATCATAACACATAATAGGTGACTATAGACTTGCAAGATAGGATCAAGAACTCTCATATATTGATGAAAAAATAATAGGTTCAGATCTAAAATCATGGCACTCGGGCCCTAGTGACAAGCATTAAGCATAGCAAAGTCATAACAACATCAATCTCAGAACATAGTGGATACCAGGGATCAAACCCTAACAAAACTAACTCGATTACATGATAAATCTCATCCAACCCATCACCGTCCAGCAAGCCTATGATGGAATTACTCACGCACGGCGGTGAGCATCATGAAATTGGTGATGGAGGATGGTTGATGATGACGATGGCGACGGATTCCCCTCTCCGAAGCCCCGAACGGACTCCAGATCAGCCCTCCCGAGAGGTTTTAGGGCTTGGCGGTGGCTCCGTATCGTAAAACGTGATGAATCCTTCTCTCTGATTTTTTCTCTCCGAAACCAAATATATAGAGTTGGAGTCGAGGTCGGAGGAGCTCCAGGGGGCCCACGAGGTAGGGGGCGCGCCCCCACCCTCGTGGCTAGGGTGTGGCCCCCTCGTCTTCATCTTTTGCAAGGATTTTTTATTATTTCCAAATAGACGTTCTGTGAAGTTTCAGGTCATTCTGAGAACTTTGTTTTTGCACATAAATAACACCATGGCAATTCTGCTGAAAACAGCGTCAGTCCGGGTTAGTTCCACTCAAATCATGCAAGTTAGAGTCCAAAACAAGGGCAAAAGTGTTTGGAAAAGTAGATACGACGGAGACGTATCAACTCCCCCAAGCTTAAACCTTTGCTTGTCCTCAAGCAATTCAGTTGATAAACTGAAAGTGATAAAGAAAAACTTTTACAAACTCTGTTTGCTCTTGTTGTTGTAAATATGTAAAGCCAACATTGAAGTTTTCAGCAAAGATTATGAACTAACCATATTCACAATAACTCTTAGGTCTCATGTTTACTCATATCAATGGCATAATCAACTAGTGAGCAATAATAATAAATCTCGGATGACAACACTTT
The DNA here is from genome assembly GCF_002162155.2 of Triticum dicoccoides. Lineage (NCBI taxonomy): Eukaryota > Viridiplantae > Streptophyta > Magnoliopsida > Poales > Poaceae > Triticum > Triticum dicoccoides. The sequence goes on along the minus strand of NC_041384.1, from coordinate 476,561,565 downwards.
CTCAAAACAATCATAATATGATATAACAAGATGGTATCTCGCTAGCCCTTTCTGAGACCGCAAAACATAAATGCAGAGCACCTTTAAAGATCAAGGACTGACTAGACATTGTAATTCATGGTAAAAGAGATCCAATCAAGTCATACTCAATGTAAACTAACAGTAATGAACGCAAATGACAGCAGTGCTCTCCAACTGGTGCTTTTTAATAAGAGGATGATGAATCAACATGAAAGTAAATAGATAGGCCCTTCATAGAGGGAAGCAGGGAATTGTAGAGGTGCCAGAGCTCGGTTTTGAAATAGAGGTGAATAATATTTTGAGCGGTATACTTTCATTGTCAACATAACAACCAAGAGATGGCGATATCTTCCATGATACACACATTATAGGCGGTTCCCAAACAGAATGGTAAAGTTTATACTCCCCCTCCACCAACAAGCATCAATCCATGGCTTGCTCGAAACAATGAGTGCCTCCAACTAACAAGAGTCCCATGGGGAGTTTTGTTTGCAATTATTTTGATTTGATTTGCATAAAGCATGGGACTGGGCATCCCGGTGACCAGCCACTTTCTCATGAGTGAGGAGCGGAGTCCACTCCTCTTGAGAATAACCCGCCTAACATGGAAGATACGGACAACCCTAGTTGATACATGAGCTATTCGAGCATACAAAACAGGATATTTATTTGAAGGTTTAGAGTTTGGCACATACAAATTTACTTGGAACGGCAGGTAGATATCGTATATAGGTAGGTATGGTGGACTCATATGGAACAACTTTGGGGTTTATGGGATTGGATGCACAAGCAGTATTCCCGCTTAGTACAGGTGAAGGCTAGCAAAAGACTGGGAAGCGACTAGCTAGAGAGCGACAACGTTCATGAACATGCATTAAAATTAATCAACACCAAATGCAAGCATGAGTAGGATATAATCCACCATGAACATAAATACCGTGAAGGCTATGTTGATTTTGTTTCAACTACATGCGTGAACATGTGCCAAGTCAAGTCACTTAAATCATTCAAAGGAGGATAATACCCTATCACACCACATCACAACCATTTTAATAGCATGTTGGCACGCAAGGTGAACCATTATAAGCTCCTAGCTAATCAAGCATGGCACAAGAAATTATGATCTCTAGTTGTCATTGCAAACATGTTTATTCATAATAGGCTGAATCAGGAACGATGAACTAATCATATTTACAAAAACAAGAGAGGTCGAGTTCATACCAGCTTTTCTCATCTCAATTAGTCCATCATATATCGTCATAATTGCCTTTCACTTGCACGACCGAACGATGTGGGTAATAATAATAGTGCACGTGCATTGGACTAAGTTGGATTCTGCAAGCATTCAATTCAAGAGAGAAGACAAGGTGATATGGGCTCTTTTGTCAGATCAGCAATAATGCATATAAGAGCCACTTCAACAATTTAATCATGGTCTTCTCCTATCAACCGCCAAAGAAAAGAAAAGAAATAAAACTATTTACACGGGAAAGCTCCCCACAAGTAAAAGAAGAACATGAAATCTTTTTGGGTTTTCTTTTTAATTACTACTATGATCATGGAAAGTAAACTAATTAATAACTACAACTAATTTTGTTTTGTTTTTCTTAAGGTTTTATTAAGCACACAAGAAGAAAGCATAAAAAGGGAAATAAACTAGCATGGATGATACAATGAAAAAGTATGAGCACCGACATCTAGCAATGAGTGTGTGAACATGAATGTAATGTCGATGGGAAATACGTACTCCCCCAAGCTTAGGCTTTTGGCCTAAGTTGGTCTATGGCCACGATTGGCCTGGCGGATATCCATAGTAATAGTTGGGGTCGTACTGCGAAGAAGAAGACTCTGATTGCCACTGGTCGGCAATCATCTCCGGATCCCAATGGTAATTAGACTGTCGTGGAGGATCAACTTGTGGTTCCGACTCTGGCTCTGTGGCTGATGTAGGGTTCCGGTAGGTGTGAATAGCCTCTAACGGAACAAGGTACTAGCCTGCAGATAAATCAAACAAGGAAGGAGCAGGCAGGGTAATAGTCTCAGGATGATGTTTATGAAAGAACAATTTGTATTTAAGCTCCCCTTCCCTATTCTTAACAATAAAATCGTGTGCCACCATACTCTTATAATCTAAATAAACACGGGGCATCAATTTTTCTTCCTTCTCATAATGCCTAATAGGTATGTTAAAATGTGCAGCTAGGCGTGAAGCATAGATGCCTCCAAAGATGGGGCCCTTTGTACGGTTCAGACTTAACCGTTTAGCAATAATACCGCCCATACTAACAGAGTTATCAGAGAATAAATCGTGGAACAAAATAATAATATCAAGAACACTAAGATTTCCATAGTTTCCATGACCAATTAAGCAACGACTAGCAAATATTGCAAAGTAGCGTAAAACAGGAAAATGTATGCTAGTGATTCGTGCATCGGAAACCTTCCTCGTTTCCCCCACAGTGATGGTATCAATAAACCCATCCACATCACCTCGATGTGGTTCCTCAATCGTGCCCTCGAAAGGTATCAAACAAACACGACAAAAATCATAAAGTGACATCTCCTTATGCTCATCATATAAATAAAACTCCGCCGTAGGTGGTGAGCTCCTAGCATGGAAATGAAAGTTTTGCACAAAGATATTTGTGAGTAAGCGATATTGTTCGCGTTGGTCGTGGAGGAAGGCGGTGAGGCTTGCATTCTCAGCCAATTCATAGAAATCATCATAAATCCCGACTGGTCTCAAGAAATCATCAGAAGGCCATTCACACGGCCGAACCTCCGCGGTGCGAGGCAGATTATATTTGGGCTTCTTTGCTTCTTCATTTTGCTTTTTTCCTTTGAGCTTCGGCTCGATGAGCCCCTCAAAAATCTCTTCATTATTTTCTGAAAAATTCTGAAATTTTTAGTAACTTCAAAATAAAAGTGAACCAAACTCAATAGAATTGATAGCAACTACTCCTACAAGTGCCTAGAGCCTATATCATGCGTCAAAACTACTTTTGACCATATAAATTTGACATGCAAGCTCAAGAACAGGGTCACCTAAGCAGCAAAAATTTGCAACGAATAAAGCACTAGAACAAAAACTAATTGGACCAATGGAGGAGTCACATACCAAGGAACAATCTCCCCAAGCAGTTTTGTGAGAGGTGCTTTGAGCAAGGAGATCGAAAATGGCAGCAAAATGAGCTAGAACTCATGCTTGAGCTGGATATTCATGTTTGTGGGAGGAAGAAGAAGTGTGTGGGTGCAGGAATAAGTGGAGGGGGCCACCGTGGGCCCACGAGGTAGGGGACACGCCCAGGGGGGTAGGGCGCGCCCTCCACCCTCGTGGCCAGGTGGATGCCTCCCGTGCTGTGTTCTCAGTGCCAAATATTCTCAAATATTCCAGAAAACTCATATTTAAATTTCAGGGCATTCGGAGAACTTTTATTTTCAGGGTATTTTTATATTGCACGGATAATTCAGATAACAGACGGAAAATACTTATTTTTATTTTATTTAATATAAATAACAGAAAGTAAAAGGAGGGTACAGAAGGTTGTGCCTTCTAGTTGCATCCATCTCAGGCTCATCAAAAGGAATCCACTAACAAGGTTGATCAGGTCTTGTTAACAAACTCATTCTGAATAACATGGAACCGGAGAAATTTCGAATAACACTATGTTACCTTAACGGGGATATGCACATACCCAACAATAAGAATATCATATTTCTTCTTGACAGTAGGAAGAGGAAATTCAAAACCTCCAAAAATAATCGATGGAATTTTTTCAATAGAATTGATACTATGAACTTGAGGTTGTTTCCTCGGAAAGTGTACCGTATGCTCATTACCATTAACATGAAAAGTGATATTGCCTTTAGTGCAATCAATAACAGCCCCTGTAGTATTCAAAAAGGGTCTTCCAAGAATAATAGACATACTATCGTCCTTGAGAATATCAAGAATAACAAAGTCCGTTAAAATAGTAACATTTGCAACTACAACAGGCACACCCTCACAAATATCGACAGGTATAGCAGTTGATTTATCAACCATTTGCAAAGATATTTCAGTAGGTGTCAACTTATTCAAATCAAGTCTACGATATAAAGAGAGAGGCATAACACTAACACCGGCTCCAAGATCACACAAAGCAGTTTTAACATAGTTTCTTTTAATGGAGCATAGTATAGTGGGTACTCCTGGATCTCCAAGTTTCTTTGGTATTCCACCCTTAAAAGTATAATTAGAAAGCATGGTGGAAATTTTAGCTTCCGGTATCTTTCTTTTATTAGTAACAATTTCTTTCATATACTTAGCATAAGGATTCATTTTAAGCATATCAGTTAATCGCATACGCAAAAAGATAGGTCTAATCATTTCAGCAAAGCGCTCAAAATCCTCACCATCCTTTTTCTTGGATGGTTTGGGAGGAAAAGGCATGGGTTTCTGAACCCATGGCTCTCTTTTCATTCTGTGTTTCCTAGCAATAAATTCTTTCTTATCATAACGTTGATTCTTTGATTGTGGGTTATCAAGATCAACAATAGGTTCAATTTCTATATCATTATCATTACTAGGTTGAGCATCATCATGAACATTATCACTAGTTTCAGGTTCATTACCAGATTGTGTTTCAGCATCAGAAATAGAAATATCATTTGGATTCTCAGGTGTTTCAGCAATAGGTTCACTAGAAGCATGCAAAGTCCTATCATTCTTCTTTTTCTTCCTTTTAGAATAACTAGGTGCATCTATATTATTTCTCTGAGAATCTTGCTCAATTCTCTTAGGATGGCCTTCGGGATACAAAGGTTCCTGAGTCATTTTACCACCTCTAGTCATAACTCTAACAACATTATCATTATTCTTACTATTCAATTCATTGAGCGAATCATTTTGAGCCTTAAGTACTTGTTCTACTTGAGTGGTAACCATAGAAGCATGTTTACTAATAAGTTTAAGTTTACCTTTGACATTAGCCATATAATCACCCAAGTGTTCAAGCATATTTGAATTGTATTTCAATTTTCTACCAAAATAAGCATTAAAGTCTTCTTGCTTAACCATAAATTTATCAAACTCATCTAAGCATGGGCTAGCAAACTTAGTAAATGGTATTTCAGCTTTATCATATCTATAGAGAGAATTTATCTTTACTACATGTGTCGGGTTATCAAGACCATGTATTTCTTTAATAGGTAATGGATTAAGATCATGTGTTTCTTCAACAGGCGGTAAATTAAGATCGTGTATTTCTTCAATAGGAGGTAAATTCTTAACATCTTCAGCTTTAATACCTTTTTCTTTCATAGATTTCTTTGCCTCTTGCATATCTTCAGGACTGAGCAATAGAATACCCCTTTTCTTTGGAGTGGATTTAGGAATAGGCTCAGGAGCTGGCTCGGGAAGTGGCTCAGGAAGTGTCCAATTATTTTCATTTGTCAACATATTATTCAATAGAATTTCAGCTTCATTCGGTGTTCTTTCCCTGAAAACAGAACCATCACAACTATCCAGGTAATCTCTGGAAGCATCGGTTAGTCCATTATAAAAGATATCAAGTATTTCATTTTTCTTAAGAGGATGATCAGGCAAAGCATTAAGTAATTGGAGAAGCCTCCTCCAAGCTTGTGGGAGACTCTCTTCTTCAATTTGCACAAAATTATATATATTCCTTAAGGAAGCTTCTTTCTTATGAGCAGGGAAATATTTAGCAGAGAAGTAATAAACCATATCCTGGGGACTACGCACACAACCAGGATCAAGAGAATTAAACCATATCTTAGCATCACCCTTTAATGAGAACGGAAATATTTTAAGGATATAAAAGTAAAGAGTTCTCTCATCATTAGTGAACAGGGTGGTTATATCATTTAATTTAGTAAGATGTGCCACAACAGTTTCAGATTCATAGCCATAAAAAGGATCAGATTCAACCAAAGTAATTATATCAGGATCAACAGAGAATTTATAATCCTTATCAGTAACACAGATAGGTGAAATAGTAAAAGTAGGGTCGGGTTTCATTCTAGCATTAAGAGATTGCTGCTTCCATTTAGCTAATAACCTCTTGAGCTCGTATCTATCTTTGCAAGCTAAAATAGCTAGAGCAGCTTCTTTTTCAAAAACATAACCCTCAGGAATAACAGGTGATTCATATTTATTAGGGGGAGAGTCTTCATCATCACTTTCATCAATATTATCAGTTTCAATAATTTCATTCTCTCTAACCCTAGCAAGTTGTTCATCAAGAAATTCACCAAGTGGCACAGTAGTATCAAGCATAGAAGTAGTTTCATCATAAGTATCATGCATAGTAGAAGTGGCATCATCAATAACATGCGATATATCAGAACGAATAGCAGAAGCAGGTTTAGGTGTCGCAAGCTTACTCAAAACAGAAGGTGAATCAAGTGTAGAGCTAGATGGCAGTTCCTTACCTCCCCTCGTAGTTGAGGGATAAATCTTGGTTTTTGGATCTCTCAAGTTCTTCATAATGATAAGCATATATAAATCCCAAGTGACTCAAAGAATAGAGCTATGCTCCCTGACAACGGCGCCAGAAAATAGTCTTGATAACCCACAAGTATAGGGGGTCGCAACAGTTTTCGAGGGTAGTGTATTCGACCCAAATTTATTGATTCGACACAAGGGGAACCAAAGAATATTCTCAAGTATTAGTAGCTGAGTTGTCAATTCAACCACACCTGGAAACTTAATATCTACAACAAAGTATTTAGTAGCAAAGTAATATGATAGTAGTGGTAACGGTAGCAAAAGGTAATGATAGCAAAAGTAATGTTTTTGGTATTTTGTAGTGATGATAGCAATAGCAACGGAAAAGTAAATAAGCGAAGAACAATATATGGAAAGCTCGTAGGCAATGGATCTGTGGTAGAGAATTATGTCGGATGCGGTTCATCATGTAACAATCATAACCTAGGGTGACACAGAACTAGCTCCAATTCATCAATGTAATGTAGGCATGCATTCCGAATATAGTCATACGTGCTTATGGAAAAGAACTTGCATGACATCTTTTGTCCTACCCTCCCGTGGCAGCGGGGTCCTAGCGGAAACTAAGGGATATTAAGGCCTCCTTTTAAGAGTACCGGACCAAAGCATTAACACATAGTGAATACATGAACTCCTCAAACTACGGTCATCACCGGTAAGTATCCTGATTATTGTCAATTCGGGGTTAACGGATCATAACACATAATAGGTGATTATAGACTTGCAAGATAGGATCAAGAACTCTCATATATTGATGAAAACATAATAGGTTCAGATCTAAAATCATGGCACTCGGGCCCTAGTGACAAGCAGTAAGCATAGCAAAGTCATAGCAACATCAATCTCAGAATATAGTGGATACTAGGGATCAAACCCTAACAAAACTAACTCGATTACACGATAAATCTCATCCAACCCATCACCGTCCAGCAAGCCTACGATGGAATTACTCACGCACGGCAGTGAGCATCATGAAATTGGTGATGGAGGATGGTTGATGATGACGATGGTGACGAATTCCCCTCTCCGGAGCCCCGAATGGACTCCAGATCAGTCCTCCTGAGAGGTTTTAGGGCTTGGCGGCGGCTTTGTATCGTAAAACGTGATGAATCCTTCTCTCTGATTTTTTCTCTCCGAAACCAAATATATAGAGTTGGATTAGAGGTCGGAGGAGCTCCAGGGGGCCCACGAGGTAGAGGGCACGCCCTAGGGGGGCAGGCGCGCGCCACACCCTCGTGGCTAGGGTGTGGGCCCCTAGTCTTCATCTTTTGCAAGGATGTTTTATTACCTCTAAATAGACGTTCCGTGAAGTTTCAGGTCATTCTGAGAACTTTTGTTTCTGCACATAAATAACACCATGGCAATTCTGCTGAAAACAACGTCAGTCCGGGTTAGTTCCATTCAAATCATGCAAGTTAGAGTCCAAAACAAGGGCAAAAGTGTTTGGAAAAGTAGATACGACGGAGACATATCATTCACTCGGCCCTTGTCGTCAGTGTGTGACCTCTGTGGCAACCGTTAGCTCCCCAGGCGCCTCTTCGTGTATCGTGGCAACCGTCCACCGACTCTTCGCCTTTCCCTCTCGATTTGGAACTGCTGTCGCACACTAGCTCTTCCTCCCTCCTCCATTTGCCTTCACCCTTCCTTCTACCATTATTTGATCGTCTTCTCCATGGAGGGAACAAGCCAGAAACGACCCCGTTATTCTTGCCCCGATCTGAATGATGACGCGGTGGAGGAACTCATTGATCGGTGCGGCGTCATCACCTCAGCTAGCATGGCAGGTTCATTCAAGACCATTCTCGACTCAACTAATAACATCATTACAAGGAACCCAAGGGTCCAGGAGTGGTTTGATCTCCCCTATCTTCTTCGTCGTGACCCTGCTGACTGGCGCGGGGATGAGGGAAGCCTCGCCTTGTGTAAGTTTATGTCATTTGATAATGATACGTAGGATGTTAAGATGCCATCGCTTGAGGGCAAGGCTTGGACAGGCGAAAATGGAGATTGGGTTGTTTATATTGGGTACAACTGCGAGTGGTAACTTGTGAATGTGTACACTCATCACCGGGTTCCACTTTGAAAAATCTCAGATGACTGCCGAGAGGTTGAGTACACCAGTATTCTATGTGAGTTCAAATACGATCATGCTGACTGTCTTCTACGGAAGATAGCAAGTTTTTGAGTTCCCAACCGCTCTTGGGGTTATAGGAATGCTTATGTTGTCGCTATCTTCGACAAGCTTGTTGTCGTCCTTCATTGTTCGACTCGATGGATATTGCTCAAAAATTAGTTTCTATACACGGATGAGTACTGTGATGCAATTCAATACGAGGGTCTTCTGTTTGCTGCCACCACTCGTGGCACTATTTTTGCATGGAATCCTCATGATTTCGGTACGTTTGTCTTCCACCGTAATTATAATTGTTTTATCCACATGCATGCGGGTTAGCTAGTTTCCCTTTACTAATTAACCTTCTTGTGTTTCCAAGGTCCTATGAACATTCCACCACCTATACTTGAAAATTTTATTCACGAGCATGAGGACGAGCAGGACCCATATACTCAGTGGCACCTGGCAACTTATTCCGATGGATCACCTCTTCTTGTCTGTATACGGGGCACTGCTGATGTTACTAAGGAAGCAGGTGTTGTCTCGTATGGTCGCACTCTCCAGAACTATTCCAACATCCATTGTAGGGCATTCGGGATGGATATTAGTGTACTAGCGCCAACACCTTTTCCCTGGTTTAGTATTGAAAGTCTTGGAGGAAACACGCTCTTCCTTGGACAAAACTATCCAATGATGGTGGAAGGCGATCCAGCTGCTATTGACACAATGTTACTACCATTTATGAGAAGCAACTGTATCTATACCTCGTACATTACTATGCTTCCCTACCGTCCCAATATGGGTCCTGACATAGGCCGCTTCAGCCTCGATGATCAGTCCTGCGTTGGTCTCGAGATTGACAGTAGCTGGCCCTTCCCAGAGAATCACTTCTGGTTCAAAGCAAGCGTTTCCAACGCCGACGAGTGGTTGAGCTGAAGTTCATTTCATCGCTTTGTTATTTGTTGTGTGAGAAAAACTTTACTAGAATGTTTTGTTGGAAATGATCTATAATCCAACGTGTATCCTCATTGTCGTTGTGGGTTGATGACTTGTTGTATGTAATCAATGGTACATTTGCATATGCATCCATGAACTCACAGCTGCTAGTGGTGTCCATATGAACAGTGCTAGTGATTTTAGTTGCAAAAATTAGATAGTGCTAGTGATTTGTAGCTGCATATTTTGACAAATCGCAGTGTTACAAGGTTGACAAATGGCAATGTTACTAGATAAACAAATGTCAATCTTTCCAGTTTGAGAGATGGCAACATACCCAAAATGACATATATGCAAATCTTACCCAATTGTTTGTACGTGGTTGCACACGGGTCATGCAAAACAACCGTTTGCGTTGAAGGGATGCAGAAATCCTGCTCAACACATTTTCCCTTGGCTTCCTGGGGAAGCTGTTGGTTTGCATACGGGTGTTCTAACTAAAACGTTTGCGATGAGTGTTTTATATTTAAAAACCGTTGACGTTTTTTTCAAAAGAAAATCATTTGATAAGTGTGTACATTAAGAGATAAAAACGTAAGGTCGTTTAAACCATATCTTTCATTCAGTCACACTGCGAATTTATATTCATATGATCGAGAATTCGAGATATAGTATTAAACCCAAAAAAACTATTTCCGGCGGCGGCGGAGGCGGCGTGCCGCGCCGTCATCGTCGTTGTCGTCCTATGGGACGCCATTGTTGAAGTCTTCAAGGCAGCACAAAATGTTCTTCACTTGTAAATCAAACATCATGTCGTCGCGCGATCGACGGGTGGGGCGCGGGAGGATGGCAACTAGCATTGTTGAGAGGTAGTGGTCGACGGCAGCGTCCCATGCCGCTGGGGGGCACACGGGCATGGGCATAGCGGGTGCAGCCAAACGCACGGGGACCGGTGCTGCAATGGGTGGAGGGGCGCGCACAGGCGCGGCGGGTGCAGCCAAACAGACGGACGCCGGAGCCACGGTGGGTGGAGGGGTGCGCACGGGCACGGGCATGGGCGCTGGCGGTGGCATGTACACGAGCTCGCGCGGGTCCCCGGAGACCTCGCTGATGCCCGCGGCTTCCAGCTCTGTGATAGTGCTTGGCGACCATCCCGTCAATGCTACGGGGATGGTCGCTAGCGCGGGCGCGGGGATGGGAGCTAGGACAAGAGCGGGGGCAGCAACCGCCGCGGCCAGCTCGTTCTGGGCCATGTCCATGAGGCCCCATTCCTCCTTATTTTCTATCTCCTTCGGCTCGGAGTCGACTTCACCAAACTTGAAGACTAGTGGCAGATGATCATTCTGCACCATGGCGGTGGAGGTCTGCGGGGGGAGGGGAATGGGAGGCGAACAGTAAGGCCGCCCGTATTAAACAGTGGCTCGGGCTCCATTAATGGAGAGGAAGGCGGGCGGCCATGCAAGTCAAAGGGCTCGCTTCCTAGTGAGCCTGTGCATCGTATAGCTCGCACACTTCCTGGTGCGCCTGCGCATTGGAGGACAGCTTGCACTCCTCTCGGTCAGCCTGCGCACTGGACTACGCTCGCATGCCTCCTGTTTAGTCAAGGTCAAGCAGCTATCCGCACGGCACCTCCTACAGCCAGTAAAACCAAGACACATGGCGTCACGTGAATGGTTAACAGAACGCACATTGTTTGAATTATACAAACATTTGAGATATTAAAGTGGCACTATTTTTTCAAAATGCCTTTGCTGGCTGCCATTATTCGAGTGTGCCTTCTCTCAAAATGGACATGAAAAATACCACATCATCTCGGGTGCCATTCCATGATAGCATGTCGAGTTTCATGAATTTCAGACGAGTTTTGGATTTACTAGAATTTAAAAACCAGGCATCTCAATGTTTTGTCGGCAATCAATGGTGCCCTGGTGCTTGAAATTCATTCACATTTCTTGCATGGGACCTAAGCATGCACCCAAGGACACAGATTTGATTTTTAACCAATTTATATGCACTGGAGCATGTGCATGTAGTTCAAATTTGAATTATGCACATAAATGCATTGGAAACTTAGTTAATGCATAAAAATGTCCAAAAGAACCCCAAAAAATCACAAAAATTGACACAACACTCCTGTTGTTCTATGTTGACACGAGAAAAAATTTCGAAGCAATAAGAGGCAGTGGATATCGTTTCGTCCCCAAAGGTGGGACGTTCCCTACCAAAACCATGATGCTTGTTGTGAGAAGCTCTGGTTTGTGAGAAGCATATACCCAAACCTGCCCCAAACGGGACAAAAATTTTACCACGACATGTTGATGCCGCTCCATGAAAGTATGCCAAGTTTCATGAATTTCAGACAAGTTTAGGATTTACTAGAATTTTAAAACGAGGCATCTCAATGTTTTGCCGGCAATCAATGGTGCCCTGGTGTTTGAAATTCATTCCCATTTCTTGCATGTGACCTAAGCATGCACCCAAAGACACAGATTTGATTTTTCAATCAATTTATATGCACTCGAGCATATGCATGTAGTTCAAATTGGAATTATGCACATAAATGCATTGAAAACTCAGTTAATGCATAAAAATGTCGAAACGAACCCTGAAAAATTCCAGAAGTTGACATAACACTCCTGTTGTTCTATGTTGACACACGAAAAATTTTGAAAGCAATAAGAGGCAATGGATATCGATTCGTCCCCAAAGGTGGGACGCTCCCTACCGAAACCATCATGCTTGTTGTGAGAAGCTCTGGTTTGTGAGAAGCATATACCCGAACCTGCCCCAAATGGGACAAATTTTTTAACACGGCATGTTGATGCCGCTCCATGATAGCATGCCAAGTTTCATGAATTTCAGACAAGTTTTGGATTTACTAGAATTTAAAAACCAGGCATCTCAACATTTTGCTAGCAATCAACAGTGCCCTGGTGTTTGAATTTCATTCCCATCTCTTGCGTGGGACCTAGAAATTCACCCAAGGACACAGATTAGTTTTTTCAACCAACCTTTGTGCATTGGAGCATGTGCTTGTAGTTCAAATTTGAATTATGTACATAAAATGCCTAGAAAACCTAGTTAATGCATAAAATATCCAAATGAACCCCGAAAAATCACAAAATTGACACAACACTGCTGTTGTTCTATGTTGACACTAGAATTTGTTTTGAAAGCAATAAGAGGCAATGGAAATCGTTTCGTCCCCAAAGGTGGGACGTTCCCTATCGAAACCATCATGCTTGTTGTGAGAAGCTCTGATTTGTGAGAACACTACAAAAAAAAGACACATCCGTGACATTTTGGGCTGAACGAAAAAAAATTCTGTCATACATATGACACTTCTATGACGAAAATTGTGACAAAACCCGGTATCATCATAGATGTGGTGGGCTCCTACTTCTATGAAAAAAAATCATGACAAAAAATGGGCTTTTCGTCCTGGGCGGGCCGGAGACGCAGCTGCATGACATTCTTTGGGCCGTCCATGACGGAAAAAACCATGGTAGAAGCGAGGGGGAGGAAAATTTCGGGGAGTTCCTGGTTACGGTGGGAGGTCGGGGCCGAGCGATGCGCGTTTCTCTCATACACGTACGCGCGTGTGTGCGAGGCGTTGGCTCTAACTGAACCCGAGTGAGGCATTGGGCTCTAACTGAACCCGAGCGATTGCACTGCAGGCTACGCGTTACTGAACCTGAGCAATCAATCGATGGCTGTTAACTGAACCCGATCGAGCGATTACTTCGCTACTGCTGCTAACTGAAGCCGTAGTGGTTAATCGGGCTAAAACCGAAGACGTTACTATTTATTAAGCTGTAGTGGAGTCGCAGATGGAGAGGAGTGGGAAACTTCACTGGTTCGGGTGCGCGGCAGCACAGCCGCGGTGGTTAGAAGGGAAAACATAAATTGGACACGGCATTACTTTTATAAGAGACATGCATTTTATACCCCACAGTAGGCATACTAACAAGTTCACACACAAATACAACAAAAAAGGTAAACATTCATATCAAACTCAGGTTCACAGGACACGTTCATATCCATAGCCAACATTCACAATCAACAACTCAAAAGATTCATATATACACAAGCTCAGCATATCTATGCATCCAAATTATTGATAGATCACATGACAATATTCATACATAATTTACAAAAAGATTCAGATATACGCATGTTTAGTATGTTTATGCATCCAAATGATTGAGATCACAGCCAATATGATCCATGGACGAACTTTAATTACCTAGGGTATAGATTGGTAAATGGTGTTCAATCGGAGGTACTTCTTGCTAAAATTAGTTCTTGTACGAGTAAACTTTTGAGTACATAAGAGGCAGCACAGACAATCTGAACTTTGCTTCTAGGTTTATCCTCAAATAGTGGCCTCGTGCCCAGGGAGGTTTGAGCAACTTGGCCACTACTTTCATCCAACCAGTTTACTGGGTTATCTTGGTCTTGTATCTCGCCAAAATTCTACATTGAAGACGAGAAAGGAGGCGGTTGTGAAAATGAACCACCCAAATTTTTTGTGCAGTTCAACTGAAATGGAGCATCCTTGGCGTGTAGACTGATTAAGTGCCAGATGAATATACGCGTCAACCAACTTGTCTGGAATCTTTAGACTCCATGCCATATAGTTCGCTACCATATGTGCCGATAACCAAAAGGCACAAGTTGGGACCAAAGACTGGACTGTGTTTTTCTGGGCTATGCACCAAGCAATATTTTTGGTGTTCACTCTCCTAACACTTGGAGTTTGACAATTGGTTTGACGTCGGTTGATACTCGAATGAATATAGGCACTTCTTGTCAACATCGATGCTTGTCTGAGTGAAATTTGGAGTACATATCAGCAGCATAAGTACCTGTCCATCTGATCATTTTGTGCAGTTCTATTGAAATCACCCGATGTAATGATTTGCTTATGAGTTCAGGCTCCAAATTACTCCTTTATGAAATCAGCAAACAGTAGCACAATACCAAATTACCAATACATATGACAGGCACAATAATCAGGATAAAGACCAGTACCAACATGTGTGAGGTAGCATATCAATTACTATTTCCTTTGACTGGAAGCCGAGATAAGCCAAGCGACTGACAGCAAAGGAAGAAAGCATGCGGAGTTTAGCAACTGACAGGAAAGGACGGAAACTGTCGAGGCAATGAAGCACCTAAAGTTTTTGTGCAGTTCCACCAAAATCGAGCATCCCTGTTGGCACATATATTGAGAGAGTGAGATTACTGTAATAGTGGGACTAGTTTATGAAACATACACTAACAAATAGAAGCACCCTCATTATCTTAATGGGTAAAGTTAGCAACATAGTAGTCTTGCTTAAAGAGAGGTATTAGTTTATTTAATCAGTGCCAATTAGCTCAACTCAACACTCAAAGCATTGCCATTTATCATAGGTTGCAAAATTTAACGTGCAAAGATAAAGGAGTTTCTCATGACAGTAGCACGATACAAATAGAGATGACAGCAAACTAATATGGATGAAGGCCTTGGGCCCATACCAACCTGAGAAAAAAGCTTATTCATGTAGTCCCATAAGAGATGATAAAGCACTCACTGGAATCACACAATAGTATATATTTTTGTGCACTTCAAATGTATGGTTGAAATCACTCTTGTTTACCAGTGCTGAGATTATATCGAAAGATTATCAAGAACTTACAGCAGAGTTAAAGCACTGGCTGGGATACAGTTCATTGTATTGTCTTGTGTAGTTCCATTTAATGTATGATTGGCACAACATGATCCCTGTTTGCACAAGTAGGAACAAGGTGAAACCTTCATTAGCTTAGTAAGAAAGGATAGGAAGACATTAGCATATTACTCAACCAGTAGCATCAAATTCATGATGGACAATATGCAAAACATTGCCTCATTGAACCAATGGCAATAAATTGACATGCAAAACAATAGCACTATTATGTCATGACACTAATAATATTCCCTCCCTGATCCACCACATGATTCACCTCCATAGACAAACATACACATGTACATGATTCAGCATAGGGTCCTACTAAAGATTTGTTTAACTTCAACAGGAAAATTAGGCAGTAATAAATTAGTGGTACTTAAGTACTCCTAATTAATTAAGTGAGACAGCAGAAGTGGAAGGGCTCCCTGGAGGATCGTCTCACATGTAAGGTAGTCGTTGCTGGAGCCCTTGAATGGCCTCGACTGAGGCCTCTGGCTTCAGCAAGATCGCCTTGGCACTGTTTATTCTTCTTCTTCTTCCTCTTCATGCTCTGTTTCTCTTTCTCCTCAGCAGTTGGTGAAACCAAGTACATGATTGGACTTCTAATTCAGAATTGGTTTTGTCAGTGAGGGAGTACAAGTGTACTAGTAAAAAACAACATTATTTTCTCATGGCAGTCGGGAAATAGAGATGAACACATGCATTAAATATCATTCTTACCTAAAGGAAGGTTATGGTGCCAATATGGAAGATGAGGATTGGAACACAGATCTCCCTTTGTGCAGTTCCACCAAAATGAACCAACTGTTCCATTCTGACATTCTAGTTAAACAACACAAAAGTCACTTTTTTAAGAAGAGTTTTGTGTAGTGCACCAAAAGGTCACAACAGCAACCAGGTGAATTGGATATCCTTGTTTGCACAAAAAGGCACAGAGGAAACAGTCAGAGTCTCAAACAATTACAGGCAAAAACATTTGGCTAAACTTGTCATGGCTTATAACAGTGGGTGCACCAGCAGTCCAGCACCATGTACGTAAACAGGGGCATAAAGTGGTGATTCATAGTTTGTTGCCCCGAGAAACAAACATCCAAGAAACATATCTGGGTTGGTCCCATTTTTGTTCACTCAGCCACCTACTCCTATGTGTGGATAGCAAATCTAGTCCTGGTCACACCACTGTGTACAGCGTTACCCCTATATTCCCTTTTCGACCAAGAGACCGGTTGGATGACCAGTCTGTACTACTTTCACCCCCTTTCCTTCCTGTTTGTACCAAGTCCGATGTACACACAGGCAGAGCTATGTGTATGGCTGAGGGGGCTGTGCCCCCCCCCCCAAACCTGGTAGCTTTTGTGAAGAATTTTTTTTAAGATGGCATAGATTGAAAAAAATAGGGACTTTTACTCCTTCACAAAGCCATACTTTGCCATTGCCCCTCCCAATGATCCTGTGCTAGCTCCGCCACTGGATGTACATACTAAATTCCCCCACCCCCACTTTATTTCTTGTTTGAAACAAGTACTCCCTCCGTATGGAATTACTTGTCATCAAAATGGATGTGTCTAGAACTAAAATACATCTAGATACATCCATTTCAATGACAAGTATTTTCGGACGGAGGGAGTACAAGATTCGACTCCATGAAGTAGCTTTACCTCTAACAATAGAAGAAAAAATATGTGACATTGGACCATCCGATCGAGAGGGGATGAGAGGTAGAAAATGATGCACATGCAGCGACGTAGCGAGCTGGGGAAGTAGAGCTAAGGCGGTTTCGAATGAAGATATACCTGAAGGTCGTCGGGATGTGGATAGGTGGGCGGCGGGAGGCTGGATCCGCCCACATGCAACGACGAAGGGATCGGAGGACCTCCCGCACCGGCGCTCGGCCACTGATAACGGTGCAGCCGGCAGTGGGTCTCCTCCCTCGCTGTCGATGACGTCCTAAACGCTGCCCCTCCTCCCCTTCACCGGCGGAGGGGGATACGTCCGGATCTGTAACCAGCGGTGAGGATAGAAGCCAGTGTTTTTTGAAGGGAGAAAGACAGTGTTACTACCCCTATCTTGTTTAAATCTGGAGAGGATGAGAATGTGTGAATAGAGCAACCCTAGCAAGCAAGCGCGGAGGCTCCGGCCTATATATACGTAGTGAGCACCCCTAGCAAGCAAGCAACCCCTATCTTCGTCAACTCGTACAAGACCGAGAAATTTCATTACTACAACGCCCTCTCCCTCGCGGACTAAGCTCCTATGCCTTAACTGCACCTGCCTTTGGCTGCATGACAAGAGGGCCAACCACCTGTTGGGCCCACCTGTCATGGACGCAAAGGCAGGAGCAGTAAGTTGAAGCTTTCGCTATCCCTCCCGCACGAGGTGGACGGACATGCAGTAGTGCATTCGATACTGTAGAAGTAGGAGTAATCATTATTGTTCGTCTTCTCGAAGAGGCGAAGAGCCAAGCGCAACCCGAACGTGGCAGTTGCGAACGCTCGCGTGGTGCGGTTCCTTGGAGTACTAGCCAGGCTCTTGCATGAGACAAAATTGCTATTGTTTAACAATGAAACTCCATTATCCATTGGTTGATACTCATTCTGCATAGGTCCACATGCTTAGCACCGTTTCCTCCTGGGGTCACCAATGTTTATTTGCTAATTAATAGCATTGCATGCAATGAACTAGCCATTGCAAGTCATTAAAAGCATGCACACATCTCATCTCTTATTGGTTGATATGTCAAGAAACAAGAAACAAGGTAGAAGTTAATGCACCACGCCTAAGTGTTTTGGGACTTTGGTTTTCGTAAGGCTGGTCATAGTGGGGAGTAACTTAGACTAGTGTCATGCATATGACACTAGCCTAAATTACTACCTTCATAATGCAAAGTAACATAATAGTAGTATTTTAGATGGCTTCATTTATTAGCTTGTAGACTCATCTTATCTTGAAAAGCGCTATGTTACAGTAACATATTATGTTACCACCTCTCATTAATTACTTGCCACATAAGCAAAAAATTCTTGGAGTGTGCTATGTTACTAGCTAAGTTACTCCCACTATGGCTAGCCTAAGATGACTTAAACACCTAGACGGAGGGAGTAGTATAGCCCTGTAAACCGAAAAGGAGTATTTGCCTTTCTAGAGATTTCAACAAGTGACTAGACTACACCGTGTGCAGTACTCCCTCCCTTCCGGTTTATAGGGCTCAAATCTCAAATCTCATGAACCAAGGCATTTTGCGATTGGAGGAATGTATCTCGTACTTTACAAAACTACCCTAATTAAACTCATGCATTAATTACGTAGTTCTCTCGTTTTCCTCTCCGCCTTGGTCGCAGTGCACAATATTGAGCACTCCTATATGACTAACTGCTCTATCTACATGCGGGACATTTCAAAGCATCCGGGCCCACGTGCCATCCACCAAATCACAGCGAGGTACTACAGTCGAGACTCACCTGTAACCCCGGTGTGGCCGTCATGACCCGTCATATCACAAAACCCACACCTTTACCAGCAGTGGTAAGGTGGCCTCCAAGTTGGACTGGACGAAGCGACCATCATTTCACTGGAACGCTCGTTCAAGCCCTTTCTTCCCTTTCTTGAAGAAAACCTCACTCCAGGATACTTACTTCTGCCATTTTTCTTCTGTACCAACGAAGGAAAGGTGGGCGAATCAGTTATGCTGCTTTCATTCCAAGAATCTTCTTTTTGTGAAGCACCGACCGATTCTCACATCCTATTCTTTTCCCGTTTTCATTGCGATTGTGGTTTCCTTTCGATTGCTTTTTGTTTGTTAGTTCATTGATGGATCCTGGAGCACTAGGCAAAGAGTTGCCGACGGACAACCCACTAGAGACAGCGATCTCCAGGAAGCGAGCACCGACCAACGAGTTGACCATGTTGGTGGGCCAACCCATGGAGACGAAGAACTCCAAGAAACAAGCATTGGCCAAAGAGTTGAGGACGTTGGCGGACGAACTCCTCAAAGGAAGTTGGAAGAACGGCAAGGGCCCCACCGTGCCTACCGTAGGAACTCTGATTGCCACCTATGTGAGGCTCAAGACCGAGTTTGAGGAGATAGTCGCCGTTGAGAAGCAGTATTCCCCTAGCAAGGTGATGGCCCCCATCGAGGACGAGGAGATGGCCCCCGGAGGGATGAGATCCCCCGGTGAGCTGCACAAGGTAAAAAATAATGGCTTATTACCATAGTTTTGGTTTTTGATTATTTGCAATGTGCTTGCTAATATGTTAGGGTTGTGCAGGTGCCAGTGGACGCCCTTGATGATTCCGATGTCGTGGCCCATCCTGTTGGCATCGCCCCGGAGATCGATTCTGATGCCGCTGTCCATCCTGTGGACATCGCCCAGAGATCAATTCCGACGTCGCGGTCAGTCCTGTGGACATCGCCCCAAAAATCGATTCCCATTCCGTTGTTCGTGCTGTGGTCATTGCTCGAGAGATCGATGACAAGAAATAGTTGGTCGGGCTAATCCTTCAGGGTAGTTTGCATTGCCCTGTGTTTAATTACCAGAACGATGCGTGTTATCAAGCCATCTTAGGGCTAGTGCACTGTCTTGTGTGGGTGGATCTTGCTACTTTTGTTTGATAGTGAATCATGCGATGAATCATGCGAACCCTCTCCGAGTTATGGAAACAGATGTATCCTCACCAGCTTTTGATGTAATATATGGCATGATTAGATGTAAGTTTGAACTGTTTATCATATCAACAGGGCTTGTTTGATGATTCTTGGTGTTAGTAGGCTAGCTACTGTGTGAGCTATAGTACTTGCAAAACACTCACCGAAGAGAAACGTTGGGGCTGATGAGCTGGTGGTACGCTTATACTTATCCCTCGTCGATTGACCAATAGCCCTAGCTCCTAAAATTGTAGGCTTAGCGATCGATGACCTAGGCGGGCTAGTTTGGCCTAGTGGGTTTCAGTGATATGACGTGCAACACAAAATCATAGCAGTGCAGAGACGTACTCCCTCCGTTCCAAAATAGATGACCTAGGCGGGCTAGTTTGCCCTAGTGGGTTTCAGTGATATGATGTGGTACAGTGCCGTCCAGTCTTCGCGTGTGGTAGTAGTATTGCGGGTACAGTAAGTTTTCTTGAAGAAGCGGAATTCAACGAAGTCATGATGGTTCCTTCGTCCGAACAACTTATAGTGGGAAAGGTTGGGCCTGCGATACGACCGGGGTAGACCAGGATAATTTTGTGCATGGCAGGTGGACCAGGATGGTCGACGTCCCACATGTCGGCGAATGAAAGTATTCTTTCCGATATAGTGGACGAGCAACGAGTATTCATTGTTTATTTTTGATGAAAGCTATTGTCTCCACTGTTACGATGGAGGAGTGTGAAACACGGCAGCCCAGTGAACTTGGCATGTGCACCACTCCCTCCTTCCTCATGTAATGCCCAGGTTACAGCTTTTTCTCACTTTCTCTCTATCTATTTCCTCTCAAATGTTTTTTACCTTTCTTTTTTTAAGACTTTATGCCTTTTTTTAGAATTATTTTTTTATACCTAGGAGCACGTGTAGAGACAGGCTCTTGCAGAGCCCACTCCTTGACTTTGTCAATGCCTCTCTCTCCTCCACATAAGGAGTACTACTTGCTATGCATGCATGCGGCGGGCAGCTGGCGTTTTGAGGGGCGAGGGCGGTGAGAGCGAGCTCCGGAAGCGGTCCGGACTCTAGCATAATTTTGGTTTTTACAGTATTTCTTTCTCCATTGACAGGTAGGCCCGCGTAGATAGATAAAGAACACGAGCTGATGAGGTGCATGCAGACTATTTGACTGGTCAACCAGACAAATACGGAGCTATACGCTGAGCTAGTGACCGTATAATCACCATATCTCGTATATAATGATCAAAGTGAGCTATCAAGACAAGTTCGATGACCGCCAATGCATCTTACTCGGTAATAAATGACCAGGATTGAAGGGGAATCCAAATTTGCTTCGTCTTCTGTCCTTGAGCTCTTGACAAACCAATGCACTATACGGTTGTCCGGCCACTCCACCCCAGAGCTCTCACCAAGCGTCGTTCATGCCACCGCGCCGCACACTAACCGGTAAGGCAGCGATGGCATCCCACTGCGCCGAGTTCCTTGCCGCCCACGACCGCACACAAAATGGTAGGGAAGCGATGGCATCCCGCCGTGCCGAGTTCATCGCCGCTCGCGACCTCACAACTATGTGGGAGGAATTTGAAGATGCCAAGGCCGAATGGGCGGTAGCGAAAGAGGCGGCCAAAGCCGCATAGAGGGAGCGGAAAAGTCAGAAAGCACTCAAGAAAAGAGAGGTCTGCCGCCGCAAGAAAGAAAAGGACGCACGCGCTGCTGCGTAGAGGTCGGCGGAGATCCAAGCACGGTGGGGTGTCGCCGACAAAGCCGGGAAGGAGAACGACGGCGTCTGGCCAGCATGTGAGAAGTAGTAGTACTAGTAGTTAGTGTGTGTGTGTCTGAGTACGAGCATGTACCAATACTACTAGTTACTACTGTAGTTTTTAGAGCAAATTACCAGTACATTGGCCTAGACTAAATGGAAAAATTCCTATCCTAAGCATCAAATGGCATCTCTTTCTCTATAGGAATTGAGATGCATGTCATCTCACTTCCTATGATTTTCATATTCCTATCCTATGAACAAAAGGAGGCCTCTGTTGGAGTAACTACTGTAGCTAGCAGTACTGCTAGTACAGCAGTTTTCTTCAAGAAGCGGAATTCAACGAAATCATGATGGTTCCTTCGTCCAAGCAACTTCAAAGTGGGAAGTGGGCCTGTGATTTGACGGCTCATTAGTCATACTGCGGCGCGACAACCTGGGTGACTCCCTTGGAGTTCTGCGTGCATGGCAAGTGGACCAGGATGGTCGACGTCCCACATGTTGGCGAACGGAAGTATTCTTTCCGATATCGAGGAGCAAGGAAACCGCGTGGTATAGTATCACTGTTGATTGGTTTGCAAAAAAATAGTATCACTGCCGATTTATAATTATTTTTTATTTCTGATGAATGCTAGCGTTTCAACTCTTACGATGAAGGGTGCAAAACACGGCACGTGCTGGATGTCCCACATGTCAGCAAAAGGAGTGGGACATGAACAGCGTGGTAGAGCCCAGCGTAAAAAAACAGCGTGGTAGAGCGTCTCCACTTCTTCCACTTCTGGGTCGGAGACCACACGTAGTAGTACTTAGTGGTATGAACGATACAAAGTGTGACCTGGAGACAAAGACACATCTAGTTGGAAGGTCTCGGGGCATACACGTAAACAAATATAAAAGTTAATATGTGCCTCCAACTAACATAGTAGTAGTAGAGTACTTAGGCACGTACTCCATAACATCACCGTGCATTGCACGTACAACATTTAGTGGTAGTACGTAGTAAGAGACAAATGCCGCCCAAGAGTTCCCTTCTCGACCTACTTTTGGGTGTTTGGTAGAGTGTATGGAGGGTGCAAGAGTCCACACTAGTTTAGCACAAATACACTAGAAGCATGCACGAAGAGGGGTGTTGAGTTGAGCATGCATGAAGATGGAACAACTATGCTGAGACGAGAACGCAACCAAACACACCCTATATGCCACGCATGTTCATACCATTTGTGCATTTCTACTTCACTTACTACGCTACATTACTCAGGTTCGTACGTCCACTCCTGGGTACATGTTCGTCTCGTAGTTCCAGTCCCACGTGTTCTTCATATAGATGGAACTATCCTTGCATAACACATGCACCTTGATGCTAGATGTCTCGCGTGTTGGCAGAAGGATGAACAAAGCTCACGTAAAAAATAGAGTGGAAGAACATAGATTCCAGACAACCGAGAAGGAGCAAGGAACCTCGTGGTGGAGCGTCTGCACTCATAATATTTAATATTATTCAGCGATATAAAATTAACCAATCATCTCCACAGTGGACTGGAAGAGTACGAAACACGGCAGCCCAGTGTAGTATCATACTAGTACATGGCTAACCCACGCTATCACCATATTTCTTGGCTTCCGTGCGACACCTATCTCTAGTAATCCAGCAGCATGTATCGCTTCTCCCTCCTCGTCTCTATCAAAGTGCGGCGGGCTGGCGTTTTTGCCGACTATTGAGGTCGGTTAACTATCACATGTTAGCGACATGCCAAGAGCATTCTAAAAAAATTCCTTTCACGTTCCGTTTTCAAAAAGAAAAAATCCTTTCACGTACGAATTTGCCTGTATGCTTTGAGCAACTTGCATGTCCTATACTGCTCCTGTTTGATACTCTAACTTAGCTAGAGGTTAGACTAACTCATGACTAACCCTGAACTAACTGTAGCCAAAGAGGTGTTTGGGTCACAGGGTTAGATTGACAATAAATGCACTTCATGGAGAGAGAAAAGTGATTTTTCAGTTGTCCCAATGAGAACTATCTCCAGTTAGTACCTCTTGGGTGGGATAGTTTTTTTTTGGTGGGCTCGGTGCAACTTGCTCCAATTTAAACCCTCATGCTTGGATAGTTTAGGGCTATTTGAGCCCCAACTAGCTCAAACTAACTATAACCCATGGATCCAGTCTCGACGCAGAGCAGTCGCGTGCACCGGGAAGTGGTGCTCTCTCGGCCGTCGTGCCACTTCAAAGCCGGCGCCAGTGAGAGGTCGCCTCCGCTCTGGCCGGGCATTAATGCGGCACTGACGCTCCAGGGGGACGCTGACCGTTTCACGCGGGAAGCGCGCACGCTGGCAAGGGAGTATAGGTTTTGAACCGTTTCAGGTGTAGTACTGGTAGTTTGCAAAACTACTCAATTATTGCGCTCAGTTTCCTAAGAAATTGTGGTAAAAAAACGTTACTCCACAGCCCGCTTCCCTTCTCCTTCCTCTTCCACCGCCCGCGCACGTCCGCGGGAAGCGACCGGTCAACCCTTATACTCCCTCCGGTCCTTTTTACTCTGCATGTTAGAATTCTCTGAAGTCAAACTTCACAAAGTTTGACCGTATTTATATGAAAAAATATCAATACCTGTCATGCTAAAGTTATACAATATGAAACTTTAAGTCATCACACATCTATTGGTATTGATTTCAGATTGTGAATGTTGATACCTTTTTCTATAAAGTTGGTCAAACTTTACGAGGCTTGACTTCAGCCAAATCTTATATGCGAACTAAAAAGGACTGGAGGGAGTATAGGAGTGCTAGCACAAAAAGATGCATGCATGACCACTAAAATTTCCATATTAAAGCGCCGCTCCAGCGGGAGTATGGCGTATGCTGTTACCTTCGGCCGGCCCATGGCTACCGGGTGACGGCGGCCAGAGAAGAGGCGGCAGGAGGGGAATGAATGCAGCTACTGTTTGGGTTTGCCTTCTGGCTTAAATAAATGTGCAGCATTACGTGTACCCGTGGGTGAACAAATTGTAACATACGTGTCTGCTTAGGTGGGCGTCACGTAACTGGTGTGTGTGTGATAGAGATTCTGAGAGACAGAGTGCATGTGTGCGACTCTACTCTTCGGACATGTACTCAACCTTTTGCATTGGGATATAAGTATAATGGTATTTACTTTAGCTAGTGATTTGCATGGCCATGTTAACGTGGTTGTGTCAAAAATGTCACTTACTGCTCGTGATTTGCGTTATATAATTACAAGCAAGATTCTCGTGCATTGCACGGAACATCAATATGCATTTTTTTACAGAACACCTGTTGTGATTGACCCATGCAGGAGTAATCCCATGTGTAAAAACTAGTGATATCTCAAGAATTTTATCGGAAAACTGGTATCTCGAGAATGTCATCAAAAAATGAAAGATGAGAGATAAGGCGAGGAGGAGTGGAGCGTGGTGGTGACTGGTGGTAGGAATAGGTGGAGGCATGGGGATGGACGGCGCCGGCAGGTGGCAACGGCCACCATGCATGCTAGATTGTTCCAGAGACTTATTCCTTTTTTAATTGCTGAGCAATGAGGTTGCGAGAGATAATGATGTGGAGAGAGGTGCCGGTATCTTTTGTAAAATTATCATAGTTTGCTTTCTATCCTCAGATATAGATCATACGGTCTGTATTACAAGATGGCAGGCACACCATCACCACCAACTCGTTTTTTTATAAGGGTACAGATGATAAGTTTGCTGACTACTAAAGTAAAGTGGAATTTGTCCATGTTATGCAAGTAAATAAAGGTGATTGTTTATCATACAGGTAAGGTTGGATGAAGGGTGGTAGGAACAAATGCTCCGCTAGAGCATGTGTGTGTGAGATGAAGTCTGAGTGTGTGTGTGTGTGTGAGAGAGAGAGAGTAGAGAGAGAGAGATGGAGTCTTAGTTTGTGTGTGTGAGAGAGAGAGGGAGAGAGATGGAGTCTTACTATGTGTGTGGGGGGCGTGCGTGCTTGCGTGTGTGTGTATTTGTGTGTGTGAGAGAGAGAGAGAGAGAGAGATGGAGTCTTAGTGTGTGTGTTGGGGGGTGCATGCATGTGTGTGTGTGTGTCGCGTGGTCCTCTGTGGAGGATATAATTTAAGTGTGCATGGCTTTCATCATAGAGAGGTGATGTGTATGGCAGAGGCCACCAACGATGGGGTGCGAGAGAGAAAATGCCCGTAGGGAGGGGAGAGAAGGTGTGTGCGCGTGAGAGGAGTCGACTTCGAGAGAACGTGTTTGTTCGAGA
>NC_041384.1:476497326-476535226 GCF_002162155.2 Triticum dicoccoides | reverse complement strand
GTTAAGTGTGAGTGTGTGTTTTACCCATCCAGGCGGAAATTATGTGCACAAAAGAGGAGAACGATTCGATGTGGCGTTAGGATTGAGGGTAATTAACTACGTATGGAGACATAGAGACCTTGAACGTGCATGCATGAGAGGTATACATGTATACATGGGATGTGTGTGTGTGCGCGCGCGCATGATCGAGATAAAAGAAAGAAGACATAAGTCATAAGATCAGCGACATGGGAGAGACGGATCGGTATGACAATATGCATGCATGTGAGAATGCATGGAAGAAGTCCCGAAAATTGAGCATGTGTTTTTGTCTTTAAGAGATAGTGGCGTGGGCTGGAGCATGCATCTATGGCAAGCAGAGGGAGTGAGGCGCAACGATTGTGCAAAAGAGACCAACCTATAAATCATATGTATGGAGAGACATATATAGTGTGGGTGATAGGAATCAAGACTCCGTGCGAGAAAGAAATGTTGACGGAGAAACTACAGATAGATACAGAGATGGAGATGCTAGCTAGAGGGGCTTCCGCTAGTTTGGGTGTTGGAGATGACCGTCGGGTGGTTCAAATGATGAAGTTATATATGTGTGTGAGAGGGCACTTGACTGCTTGTAGAGAGAAACATATGTAGTGTGCGTGATAGGAATCAAGAGTGAGGGCGAGAAAGAAGGCTGATGGAGAAACAGATAAATAGAAAGATAAAGATGCTAGCTAGTGTGCGTTAGAGATAGGAGTCGAGTGGATCAGAAGGCTGGTTTATGTGTGTGGGTGTGAGAGAGATAGAGAGAGGGTGCGTGTGAGTCACATACAAATAGATATCAGAGAGAAATGAGATCCAAAGAGACGGAGTTTTGTGTCTGCGAGAGAGAAAGATATTTCACAATGAGAGTGATAGCTAGAGAGACATACGAGGGAACGCAATATATCTCTAGGGAGAGAGGGTGTGTGTGAGCGACATAAAAGAGAACAATGGAGAAATATGAGACCTTGGGAGACAGAGTTTGTGTTTGTGTGTGAGAAAGAGATATTGATGAGGAAGAGTCGTAGGTTCTCATATCTATGGAGCGAAAGACATCTCTGTATGAGGGGTGTGCGAGTGGCACACATGGGAATAGTAGAGAGAAATGAGACCCCGGGAGACAAAGTTTTGTGTTTGTGTGAGAGAAAGAGATTCCACATGGAGAATCATAGTTAGAGACACATAGCAGGGAGCGAGATATACTTAGAGAGAGATAGAGTGATGAAGGTCGAGGGATAGAGTACCGTCAGTGTGTTACGAAGATAAAAGATCATTGTCGACATACAGGTAGCACGAGAGATACCTGAGAGACGATGAACGCGTATAGGTCCAGAGAGATAGTCCTATATAAGCATGAGTGATAGCTATATGAGACGAATATCTGGATTAAAGGGGATTCAAATATTTAAACTGGAGATCATGACATCGATAATATCATAAGCAAATTGGTGTATCAAACATGCATATTCATTTTAATTTGGGCACACGTGTAATGTTATATAGTTTATCAATATTGGTGACCCATAGATTCTTCAATTACAAACAATGCATGGTTTATATGCAATTAATGTCTAAACGGGATTACACTATATGTTGCATGTGTGAAACACATTATACATGTTTGAGATGTAAAAAAACCCGCATGAAACACACATTAATTGGAGACAGTTAGCGAGGAATGCATACATTGGATTTCAACATAAAGTGGTTTCAAATATTTGAAAATCCAAATTGATGGATACAACCTTATGAATCTGAGATCATGCCATTTGTAAACCATATTTATGTATAAATGGTGTTGTGCTTTTGAAAGTATATATAAAAAATGATGTATATAGAATGTAATTCCAATTGAAAATGGATCCCTCCTGAAAAAAATAGAATACAAACGGGATTCGAATTGAGTTCGCACAGTAAACGTGCACTCTGCAAAATTTGAACGAAGCGGGGAAAGTCGCAGTAACCGCCCGGAACCAAAATCTACGAGATGGAAATCACTGCTACCTATCCCTGCCACGCAAAGCCTATATGCTGGATTTCTATAGGTTTCGATAGGGGTAGGTTTGTAATTTCACCCAAACGTGACGTAACTGCCTCTCACCCGGATTCATACACGGTGGGCGCCAAAACACAGTGTGTCCTCGGCCGAAATCGACTCCCTCCCCGATTCATATTCATACACGGTGGGCGCCAAAAACAAACTCTCGTCGGCAAATATTCAGTGTATGCGAGATTACCGTCCTATCCCCGACCGACTAGTGTTGCTGTGATGTAGTAGAAATTTGAAACGGGGGCTAAGTTTGTAAATTTCCTCGCATTTGAGACAAGCGCGCCCTGAATACATGGTTCCCCCTTCCTCTCTACCTCCCTTTTCCCCATTCGTACTCCCTGGGCGCCAAAACACCCTCTCCACCCCACCCTCCTCCGTCCGCCGCCGTCCGCCACCCCATCCACCGCCGTCCTGCTCCACCATGTCAGAGATGATACCCCGATGCCGCCATCCATTACAAGAGATCGACCTCTCTCATCCACGGCTTCGGACCGGGACCCTTACATCCCGTCCTCTCGCTTCATCCCCGCCGTCGTCCACCTTGTCGGCGCCGCTCCTACGACCGTCTCGTCCACCGCACCCCGCCGCCACCGTCTACTCTCCTAGATCTGCTTCCATACCGCCGACAGCCATCACTACCGCAGCACCATCAAATTCTCGGCAGATGCCTACACGGTGCCGCACCAGAGGCGGTACTCTTTCGTATCTGCTCAACTTATTTATCGCAGCAAGAAAATAGATCACCACTGCTTTACTCTGATTTCTTGTCTTGGTTGCGAAGTTGCCTTTGTCCGGTTTGCACCTTCAGATCCGCCATGGCACGCTCAACACCATACTCGCAATGCCTATGGTTTTCCCCTTTTATATTCCACACTAGTTAAATCACAGTAGACTAAATTTCAAAATTGGGTCAGTCGATTTTTCAGAGCTCGCCGAAGTTCGCCGATGCGATCGAAGGGGCTCGGGTGGTTGTGGGGCCTCGCCAAACAAAGAAAACTCGACATGGGTGGGGGTTGGGGTGGGGGTGGCGGAGGAACACAGGTGGTTGGGGCCGGTGGTCCGGCCGGCGGCCCGTGCGGTGTTTTGTATGGGAAGAATCAGAGACGAGGAAGAAGAAGGGTTAGGAGACGTAGGATCTTCATCCAACCGCCTGAAATGGTCGAGAGACAGCTAGGAGTTGCATTCTTAATGCGCTCTGGTTCATCATGTGTGGGCACTATGCAACCAACATTTTATTATCCAAAATCTGCTTGCTCTTCTTTACCATGTTCCTCTTCCATTCTTCTTTAATATGTACTCTCTCCGTTCCTAAATACAAGTCTTTGTATAGATTCCACCATGGACTACATAT
The DNA here is from genome assembly GCF_002162155.2 of Triticum dicoccoides. Classification (NCBI taxonomy): domain Eukaryota; kingdom Viridiplantae; phylum Streptophyta; class Magnoliopsida; order Poales; family Poaceae; genus Triticum; species Triticum dicoccoides. The sequence goes on along the minus strand of NC_041384.1, from coordinate 476,531,807 downwards.
GGAGCAAAATGAGTGAATCTACACTCTAAAATGTACCTGGATACATCTGTATGTGATCCATAGTGGAAATCTCTACCAAGACTTATATTTTGGAACGGATGGAGGATGATAGTAGTACAGTATGTTCCTTGTACTGAATATGAGCAGGGACATTTGGAGGTCTACATGGTCGGTTGTGATGGACACTTTGAGACTCTTTGATTCGTAGGATCTTGTAAACATAGGAATAGGATTTGTAGTGGCCTGCACCCTTGAATCCTATAAGAATAGCAAGGAAATGCGGGGAGCTGTGTTGCCTTTGAGAGTTACATTGATATTAACAGTACCGCACCTTCACTTGAAGAGATCTGGTATCCGAAGCCTTTCTAGCCGTACCGGCAATACTAGCACATATATTCCAGCAAGTTCCACTTTGCTGATTTTACTCTGATGCTTAAGGTTTTCCCGTTATATCTACACTATGATCTGTGTAGCTGCTTTGTGTCGCACTAGCAGCAGTCCACTCTTGAAGCTAAACACTGCAATGACTTACAAAATTGGCACCAACGCATTGAGTGCCATTCTGGATGCAATGAAACTCATACGCTCCCCACCTGTTGATTCTTGTTCAGAATATCATCCTAATGACTATTCTAACCGCGAGGAGTCAAAGGCAGATGGCCTGTCCTGTTCACCCATCAAGGTGCCTGTTCTAATTTGGCAATGTTTTATTGATTGCGGGTATCTTGCATATGTTGTCTTGCATTTCTTCTACTTTGTTGCACCGCCATCTGCTTAGTTTACTCATCATATATGTCGAGATGCCATGCCCATCCATTATCAATACATATTCCATCTTTCATCATACCATGTTTTTCCACTCAAATGATGTTCTTGTGCATAGGCATCAAAAAGGAAGAGGGTGATTGCCGAACCTGAAGGAGCACCAGCAAAGTCCTTGAAAAACGTGGTGCTGCCGGAGAAATCAGACAACACCCCACTTATATTGGTTGTACAACCATTGACACAAAACATAGGACCGACTCCAGTAGACTGTGTCCATACTTCACTGGCCACACCACTAGCCCCACCACACAGGACCTGCACTCCAGCAAAAGGTATACCGATTTCATTTGCCATAGCACTAGCTGTACCACAGAAAAATCCCACTCTAGCAAAAAGTATAGCAAGTCCACCGGCCGAAGACCTATCCCAACTGCAGAGACGGCCAATTCCTGCAGATTGGAACCCCATTCCATTTATTCCCGATTTAAAAGACAATGTTTTCAATGTTGTTAGGGACTACGTGCATATATTCCCATCATGGGAAGATTATTGTGAAGACAAACACCATTTTCACATCTTCCTGTCCAACTTACGTGTAAGTGCTATTATTCATGGCTATTATTTTCCTGTTTTCTGTTGATTGAACACATCAATTATTTACATTACATTGTTGTAACTAGGCGAGGGTCAATCTGGATAGTCATGACGAGCAAAGCTTGCTTGTGCTTTTCAAGGAAGCATTGCAGCAGTATCGGTGTTACCTGAGGAAATCACACTTTGATGGAAAGTCTATAAACGAATTTCTGGTGAAGTCTCCTGTGCTAAATTTAGAAGACATTGAATGGAAAAACCTTGTTATGCACTGGTCTCGTTCCTAGGATGAGGTATTGTCTATGAAATCACATGACAATTTGAACTTCTACTTTTCCGCATGTGCCTTACGGATCTTTTTTGCAGGAAATCTGCTCGAAGAAGAATTCCGGTTTGACAAGAACGACAGGATATCTCAAATATGCTGCCCGCTGCTTTGCTCTTGTTAGTACCTGTTGTCATGTATCACTGTACTTGCATACATACCTGGTTCATTATCTGACAGCAGTATGCATGATAGCTTGCTTATCAATTGTTTGCTCCAAATTATCTGATCTGTATGAATGGTTACATTAGTGTAGAATATATCCAATGCCAATGTTTTTTAGCTCTGCATTGTTCTTGTAAGTACATGCTGTCCTTTATCAGTGTACTTATAATGACAGGTAGTTGTTCATGTACCATCACTCTGCAGCTTATTTTCCTTTGCCCTCCATTTTCTACACATCAGATCTATATTTACTCTTACCATAAGGTTGGTACTGAAGAAGTTTAGCTGTGCATTGCTCTTGGTTGTACCTTTTTCCTGTATCGCTGCACTTACATTTATAGCTACTTTGTTATGTAGCATCACTCTTCATCTTATCTTAAATATTCTCCATTTTTCGTATATTATCACATCTATATTTACTCTTAACAAAATGTAGAATAAAGGCAATGCTTTTGAAGAAGATTCTGTGGTAAACTTCTTGAATTGCCCCCCCCCATCAGAGCATGGACAAGGCCTTTATAGAGCCTGTGTTCACCAATAATGTAAGTTTTTCCATCTCAAGCCTTCAAACTTTGTTGTATATATTTGGTTAGGCATGACTGCAACAGCTGTTTATTTTTGGTGTTTGCATCAAACTGCTTGTTTAAAGTTTATTATATGTAGTTCATAAACAAAAGTTCGTCCTTTCTCAATTTAAGTTTTCAGTTGTACAACCAAGTTCCTTCTTCATACCATGTAAATTAAACTATACAGAGCAAGTGATCTTCTTTTGCACTGCATGTATGCTTCTGTTCTTCATCTGTAATCCAGTGGTGTGGTGAACCTACCCACTACAGCACAATGTCATATTCTGCAATGTCTTAACTATGAAAAATGTCATATCATTCTACTATTATTTAAACCATCTCTTTATTTGCCAATCTGAAATGGTATAAATTGACAGCACACTAACCATTGATACTTATGAGTTCTTGATCTGTAATCCAGTGGTGTCGTGAAGCTGCCAACTCCTTCACAATGTCATTTCCTGCCATGTCTTGACCTGAACAATACCATATTGTGTTAATGCAAATTTAAACTATGTCACTTTATTCGTCAGTAAGAAATGTGATGAATTATCAGCACTGATACTTTTATGTGCAAAACTTGTCATCTGTCTGCTTGTTTATCTTTCAGAGTGAGGAAGATATAAGTGTTGAACAAGTGCAGTCTCATCATCTTGCTCAGCTGCTTGCGCTGCAGCTCCCCAGCAGGACTAACCTTTCTTGAACTCTATTGAAGTGCTGCCAGTTTTATATATTTTTTTGTCGGCGTGTTTATTTGCACTGGTGGTGATCTTTGATGCCCAGTGTATGTAATTTGCTGTCTGCTTGTGCTTTATTATCATAGTGGCAAACTTTGATGCCCAGTGGATGTAATATGCCGTAATTTCTTTATTGTAAAGTATAGGTTTTTTCTTATTCACGATGCTGCAGTTATTTTATTGTATATATATCCTATCTTCGTAGTAAACCGGCCAAACCGTAAAATTACGGTACATAATCGGGCTGTCATGCAATCACGATGTAGGTTGGGCCTGAAACGTGCCGATCAGCTCACGGGCCGGCAGCAGCCTGAAATGAACCGCGGCCCATGATTGTGTGAATCAAATCATGGGCTTTTAACAGGCCAAAATTGTCTGGGTCCTTGTTTAGCCCAATCAGATTTCGGCTGCGAGCAGGCCGGATGCAAACCGGGCCGTAGTTCGGCCCAACTATATGACGGGCTTTTAACAGGCCGAAATTAATATAGGGCCAAAATGTTAAACGGGCCCTTAACAGGCCAAAACTAATATCAGGCCGAATTACTAAGTGGGCCTCTAGCAAGTGGGCCCAAAAGCATAGTGTCCAGTTGACGGGCCGAATCTGATATGGGCCATAATTGAGCCCAAAGCCTCTTAAGGGGCCAGACCTGATCTGGGCCGTAATTTGGCCCAGAACGTGGTAGGCTTTGAACGGGCCGGATCTCATATGGGCCACTATTAGGCCCGGAGCGTGGCAGGCCATTAATGGACCGGATCAAATATGGGCCGGCATTTGGCCCAAAACATGGCAGCCAGTTAATGGGCCGGCCTACTAGGGTCCTCAAAATCTTGTGGGCCTACAGTTGGGCCGGCCCATTAATGTTGGCGAAATCTCGTGGGCCTTTAGCTGGGCCAGCCCATTATGACCCGCAAGAATCTTGTGGGCCTTTACCTAGGCCGGCCCATTATGGCACAAAAAAATCTTGTGGGCCTTTACCCGGGCCAGCCCATTATGGCCCGCAAAATCTTGTGGGCCTTTAGCTGGGCCAGCCCATTATGGTCAGCAAAATTTCATGGGCCTTTAGCTGGGCTGGCCCATTATGGTCCCCAAATTCTTGTGGGCCTCTAGTTGGGCCGGCCCATTTAAACTTGTTGGGCCATGCCACATGTTGACATATCATAGGCGCCTTCTGTCCAGTGAGTGGATGACATCTGTCCCGACGATGAGCCGACACGTGTTTCCTCTAGCCAATGATGATTTTACACGTGGAAAATCCCCATTGGTCGGGGCTGTTAATGGGTTATCGGATCCAAAACCCGACCCGATAGCTTAACGGCGTTCCGTTACGGTGGATGCCACGTGTCGGTCACCCTTGACGAAAGCACTTCTGTGACGCGTGATTTATCGTCATGGAAGTGAACACTTCCGTGATGATAATTTTGGTAATGTCATGGAACACTTCTACGACAGCACAGGTATGACTATCTTGATTATGTCATAAATTTGTCATGGATGTACATGCATGACAAAAAAAGCGACCTACTGTGACAAACATGTATCATCACGGAAGTGTATTTTTTTGTAGTGGAAGCTTATACCCGAACCTGCCCCAAATGGGACAAATTTTTTTACCATGGCATGTTGATGCCGCTCCATGATAGCATGCCAAGTTTCATGAATTTCATACGAGTTTTGGATTTACTAGAATTTAAAAACCAAGCATCTCAATGTTTTGCCGGCAATCAACAGTGCCCTGGTGTTTGAATTTCATTCTCATCTCTTGCATGGGACCTACAAATTCACCCAAGGATACACATGTGATTTTTCAACCAACTTTAGTGCATTGGAGCATGTGCTTGTAGTTCAAATTTGAATTATGCACATAAAATGCCTAGAAAACCCAGTTAATGTATAAAAAGGCCAAACGAACCCAAAAAATTCCAAGATTGAACACAACACTCCTGTTGTTCTATGTTAACACTAGAAAGTTTTTGAAAGCAATAAGAGGCAACGGATATCGTCCCGTCACCAAAGGTGATACGTTCCCTATCGAAACCATCATGCTTGTTGTGAGAAGCTCTGGTTTGTGAGAAGCTTATACCCGAACCTACCCCAAATGGGACAAAAATTTCACCATGGCATGTTGATGTCGCTCCATGATAGCATGCCAAGTTTCATGAATTTCAGACGAGTTTTGGATTTACTAGAATTTAAAAACTTGGCATTTCAACGTTTTACCGGCAATCAATAGTGCCATGGTGTTTGAATTTCATTCCCATCTCTTGCATGGGACCTAGAAATTCACCCAAGGACACACATGTGATTTTTCAACCAACTTTGGTGCATTGGAGCATGTGCTTGTAGTTCAAATTTGAATTATGCACATAAAATGCCTAGAAAACCCAGTTAATGTATAAAAAGGCCAAACGAACCCCGAAAAAGTACAAGATTGAACACAACACTCTTGTTGTTCTATTTTGACACTAGAAATATTTTGAAAGCAATAAGAGGCAACGGATATCTTCCCGTCCCCAAAGGTGGTACGTTCCCTATCGAAACCATCATGCTTGTTGTGAGAAGCTCTAGTCTGTGAGAAGCTTATACCCAAACCTGCCCCAAATGGGACAAAAATTTCACCACGACATGTTGATGTCGCTCCATGATAGCATGCCAAGTTTCATGAATTTCAGACGAGTTTTGGATTTACTAGAATTTAAAAACCAGGTATGTCAACGTTTTGCCGGCAATCAACAGTGCCCTGGTGTTTGAAATTCATTCCCATTTCTTGCATGGGACCTAGAAATTCACTCAAGGACACACATGTGATTTTTCAACCAACTTTGGTGCATTGGAGCATGTGCTTGTAGTTCAAATTTGAATTATGCACAAAAAATGCCTAAAAACCCAGTTAATGTATAAAAAAGGCCAAACGAACCCCGAAAATTCATTCCCATTTCTTCCATGGGACCTAAGCATGCACCGAAGGACACAAATTTGATTTTTCAACCAATTTGTATGCACCGGAGCATGTGCATGTAGTTTAGTTTTGAATTGTGCACCTGAAATGGCTGGAAAACCAGTTTAATGTATGAAATGTCCGAACAAACTCTGAATAATTCCAATTCTTTTACGACACACATACAGTTGCATGTTCACTGCAGATAAAAGGTCTAGCAATTCAAACATCGTCCATTGCCGCTGTGTCCCCATTTTTTAATTCAAACCAAGTAGATCTCACACAGTTTATTCTCACCAACCGTGTGAGATGTAGTACAAAATATCTTGGAGCACTGTTGGTGAATAGTATGCTATGGCTTACGCGAGAAGGTGTGTCGGCTACAGTCCACAGCCGGCGTGTCAAGCACAGTAGCTCACTCCCCCAAAACTCCCGCCTCTTCATCCCTCACAATCTCGAAAATATCTACTGCCTGGAAGGTTTTAATGTTTGATAGCACACGATTAGTATGTGCGGACCGTGTGTGATGTCCGTTACTCCCGCTCTGCTTCAATCCCTTGATTCAAATTTTAAGTAGCCCCGACATTTTACTCCCACCTCTGCATCCCTCGCAATCTCAAAAATATCTGCTTGCCCTTGATCCAAATTTTCAGTAGCCCCGCCTTGTTACTCCTGCCTAGTAAAATTTTTAGTTGCCGCAGTATTTCCTCAAACACAACCTCCGCTCACACAGACACACACAACGCTCGAAACCATTGGTAGGTCTCCGCCATCGCCGGCGCCTCCATCCTCAACCAATGCCTGTGTGCCGGGGAGCTCGAGTAGCCAATGGCCAAAAAGAGGTTTATCGCGGCCTTTTCGCCCGACGTCAGCGAGGAGGCTGCCCAGGTGTCCATGTCATCCTCCGCGGGCCCAATCCGCCGTTGTCGGTCCCCCAATCCGCCCGCCGCCGCACCCCTACACCAGTTTGAGGACTTCCCTGTCCTCCCCTGGACCCAGCAGCCGACGAAGTCCTACCTCGGGGTCCGGCAGCGGCGGTGGGGGACGTGGGTCGCCGAGATTACAGATCGAGAGACCCACACCCGCCGGTGGCTCGGTAGCTTCCACACGGCCGAGCTCGCGGCCATGGAGTACGACCGCTGGCAGGTCCGCTACCACGGCGCGGCGGCTAGGCTCAATTTCCCCTTCGGCACACGTCCGATCCACCTTGTTCCGCCGAAGCCAGGGGTGGTGAGCTTGGCTATGGCGCGGGAGGACCGCGAGGCGTGGGAGCATCTCGAGGCCGAGGCCGCCGACGAGGCCTACATGCAAGAGCTCCGCCGGAAGCACCCGGAGCTCGTGGAGGCGGAGCGGGCAATCTTTGCCGGCGGAGGGCGGCGAGGTTATCGCACCCTCCTTCGATGACAAGGTGGAAGGCGGCGAGGACAGCGGCGCGGAGGGCGGCGAAGTTATTGCGCTCTCCTCTAATGACGAGGTCCAAGGCGGCGGCGACGGCAGCACGGAGGGCGTCTAGGTGGGCCCCAAGGACGAGGAGATTGATGTCGATGAGTGGAGGAGTGCCTTCTCCAACGACCCCGACAGCGGTACTGGCCCGGACCCGGCTCGCGACACACCGTACATGACGAGAAAGGATTGGCTCGACCTCTACTTCAACCAAAAGTAGTTTACCTTAGTTTAGCTTAGTTTAAATTTATGTTTTATGTTCGGTTATGCAAAACTATCTATGTTTATGTTTGAATGCATGCTACTTTCGGTCGAACCTGCTTTGAACTTGATCAAATTGAAGTTTACAACCTTAAGTTTAGGGGATCGACTAGAAAAGGCCAAAATTTGCTGGAGTATATATATATATATATCCACTAAGGGTTTTAGTCCTTTAGCTTTTTAAGGCTCGCCTAGAGACGTCCTTATGACTTGTTTATTTCAGTTCTTCACAATGTGATGCTCTATATGTGCAACTATTTGTTGTGCAGTTCAGCTTCATCAATAACAGTTACAACAATACCACTATGAATTACGATATTTGGTTGCTGTTAAGGATATTGCAGTTAACATGCCTTTTCGTTTTTCAATTGTTGTTTAGCAACATGCATTGTACTAAATGACTAAATATGCAATCCCAGGCTACATAGCAACAAGGAAGAGTGTTACCTTCATGTTCTGATGATGTCTAGATATACATGTAGTAAAATCTTATATAATGGGATGGATGGAGTGTTGTACTACATCATTTTTCAATTGTTATTTAGCTTCTAATATTAACTTGGTGCTTTTAGGTACATATATCATTGCCAAAGATCCACACTTCGACCCTTTCTGTGTATAGGGCAATGAGATATTCATGAACCAGCATCAAGTGAGGAAACTGATAAAGATTGTTACTAAAATGGGTCAAAAGATGTCAATAGAACTATTTGTTTACACTTTATGCAAGACAACAGTGAACTGCAGGATGGTAAGTAAGAACCATGTAGCCTTCTTTTTACTGCCCGTAATGAGTTGCGTTAGATGACAATATCTGAATCTTTTACCTTTTGCAGTGGATCCTGAAGTAGTTTACTCAAGATTACCTCTCAAACTACATGATTGGTGGCCGGCCATCACAAGGGGTTGGACTAGAGTCATTCATGCCTTCTGCATCCAGGAGAGCACAATAGGACCATTCCACTTCACCTTGTTCAGCAACTGGAATGTCCGTCGCCTCTTTCTTTACCATTTGTAATAGTACAAGTATAGAGCCCTGGTACATCATTCTTTATTTGGTGCTTCTGTAATTCTTAAACATATGTACCTGTGAATCGAATAATGCATTGGTTGTTTGAACCTGATGGATATGAATAAAGCTATAGACTACTTTCAAGTTTAAATTAGGTACAATTTTAAATAGCAGCAATTAAATTAGGGTGAAATTACATTGTGCAGGTCATTACGGCACACACAGTTGGTAAAACATAAACATTTGCGATATACACCATAATCCGAGATGGTTCACAGAGAGGAAACGTGTGCAAGCATGCACATAGTTGTCGTTTGCAAAGCATGTGTGATGTCAGACACTATCACATACGGTGCAGTAAAACTAAATGTGTGTGATTGTCTACCTATCGTACACGGTTTATAATCATGAACTATTTGTGATGTGCCAGGCATCGTAAATCTCCCAAGCCTAGAATTGCCTAGAAAACTCTCGTGCCTGGAATCTGCCTGGTTTTAGGCAGAACCACAAAACTCTGACTGCGATGGCAATGCGAGCACAAACGAGTGGCAAGGATGAAGCGTTTGGGATATTCGAGATATCACAAACGGTTATACAGGGACAACTGTATGCATCAAGGCTCCCTATCCCCGACGACTTCTGGGTCATGTGGGAAGGACCCCCCCTATCGCTCACACTCACTTGGAGACGGTTCCATATGCCGTCACGGAAAGGGGTTAAAAACCGTTTGTTTAGGACTGACGAGCACCAGTGTGTGTGTGTGTGTGTGTGTGTATGAAATTCTGTCAAATTAAATGAATTTAAGAAAAATAGGGGCTATATAGGCACTTTGCCATCTACTGGCAGAAGGCAAAGAGCTTTGCCATCAGCCAGCTGATGGCAAAGCTGCCACGTGGCAGCTACCTGTGCAAACTGGGGGGCACTTCGCTGGCCTATATGGTTTCTTTGTCGTCAACTGGCAGACGGCAAAGAAGTTTGCATCTTTAACCCCTAAACGGCCATAAGCTACCATGTATGCCGTCCAGGTCCTTTGTCGTCTGCTAGCGGACGACAAAGACCATTTCATATTTGTCGTCCGCTGGTAGACGGCAAAGAGCCCTTCGTCGTAGCCTATTCAGCCGGACATGTTGCCGTCCGCCAGGTGTGCCTTTGCCGTCAGCCATGGAAGATGGCAAAGTGCATGATTCCTGTAGTGCATCTCGGGTAGAGTAGTTTCACCATTGAATACCCTGTGCACACGGGGTTGGGGTTGAACCTCTCTAAACATCATGTGCATACGAGCATGTTCTGTGCACACGGGGTAGAGTGGTTTCACCCATGGATACCCCGTCCACTCGGGGCGCTCAGGTAGCCACCAGCTACATCTTGAGGAAGGGTATAAACTCCCCTCCTCTTCTCCTACCTCAATCCCTAACCTTGATGTCTTGTGACCCTACCACCATTGCTACACCTTGATTTGCTCAACACTCTAATCCCTCCACCCAAACTTGTTGATACCTTGGGATTTGAGACAACAAGACTGTCACACCCTAGCTAGTCATGCATTAGAGTGTTGCATCATGTTTACTCTTTCATCAGAAACTTGAAATGGGGATCTGTGAAACCCTCAGAACCATTTTGAAAATGACCCAAATAAAAATTTCTCCAAAAGGATCCAAGAAAATGCTCATGTTGCTCTCTGAAAATATTGGACAGAGATAAAAGTCAAACCAATATTTTTAGTGGCTCATGGACATTTATTTTGGGCATTTGGAATTAATGCATAAATATTTGCATTGGAAATATATTAATTATATATATTAATATATGCCCAAATATTATGCCAATTATAAAAGAGCTCTGGAATAATATAAATAGCTCCTGCAAAAATTGGCATAAGTTAAATAAATGATTTAATATATTATTTAAATCAAAACAAATGTCAGAAATTAAAAAACAGAAAAATATATAACAGGAGGAGCTTACCTGGGCTCCTCCACTGTGCGGCCCAGCCAGCTGGCTGGCCCAGCCGGCAGCCGGCCCAGCCCACCTCCCTCCTCTGTCGTCTTCGTCCCGACAGAGGGAGGGGAGTGTGGCCGGCGCGCGCGCGCGCCACCGCGCCACGCCACCTGCTCGCCTGCTTGCCTGGCCTCCCCTCCTCGCTCGACGCCCTGGACGACGCCACGCCCTCCCCCCTGCTCTCTCTCACTCTTCCCCCGGCTCTCCTCTCCTCTCCCTCGCTCTCTCTCTCACACGGCCGAGCACCACACTCGCCGCCGTTCGCCATAGCCACCGTCTCCGACCACCCCTCGCTCCCCCGACTAGCTCAGGAGCTCCGCCTCGACTCCCTCTTCCTCCCCACCGCTCCACAGCTCCCCGGAAGCCCTGCATCGCCGCCACGTCGCCGTTCCCCTCTTCGGGCTCCGACCACCGTCGCCGTCGATTCGCCGTCTCCAGCGCGTCCCCGAGCCCACTTCGACGCCCACTGCAACCGCGGTGAGCTACGCCACCGTTTCCCCCTCTCCTTCCCCTCGTTCCCTCACCGTAGCCACCTCCCCACCACGGCCGAACCTCCGCCGTCGCCGAGCTCGCCGTCGACGCAGCTCCGGTGACCATTTGGTCACCCCGGCGAGCCCAACGAGTTCGGAAGACCCCGTAGAGCATCCCTAGCGCCTCGCTTTGCTCGACTTCGAGCTCCAGCACCGTTCCCGTGCACGACCGAACCCCGGCGGCCGCAGCCGAGCTCGCCGCCGTCGACTCCGGCCACCCCGACCCCAACGGGCCCCGCCAAGAGCTACGGGTTGGCCTCAGCTCCACTCCGGTGGTCTCCGCGGCCCCTCTGGTGGCCGAAATGACCAAAACCACTTCCGCCGCCGCGTCGGGCTCGCCGGCGACTAAACGCCGGCAGCCGACATCCACTTTGACCACGGGTGGGCCCTGGTTGACTCCCCTGAGTCAATGACAGGTGGGGCCCAGCCCTGCTAATTAAACAGGATTAGTTTTAATTAAGTTTTAATTAAAATAATCACCCTGACATGCGGGACCCACTGTCAGGTTTGACCTGGACCAGTTCCGTTGACCTGCTGACGTCACACTGACGTCAGGCTGACGCAGTAATTGATTTTCTGGATTTAAATTAAATCAGGAAATTCCAGAATATTATTTAAACTTCAAAAATTCATAACTTTTATTCTGTAACTCCAAATTGGACAAATTATATATGAAAAATGATCAGAAAAATCCAATCTATCCATCTGTACTATTTTCATGCATGATCAAACAAGTTAAATTGATGTTTTAAGCAGAACAGGAAAAGGCACTTAAAAAGGCCATATTTGAATTTGGAATTTGAATCTTTGATTCAAATTTGTTCAAACCCTTCTGGTTTTAGTTGCATTAGCCCAATACACTCATATTGCCATGTTTCATGCATGCATCATATTGTTGCACATTGTTTGGTGATGCTTGTGTATCGATGTCCTTTGCGACAGGTTCTGTCCCCGAGGAGTACCGTGATTACCCTAACGAAGAACCGTATCAGTGCATCGAACCATCAGGCAAGCAACCAACCATTTGATCATATCGATACAATCCCATGTTCTCGCTCCTGCTCTCCTTTACTGCATTAAGACAACGCGTTTCAAACTGCTGTGTGCTACGGTAGTTGAACCCATTTCCTCTGCATGACCTGTCATTGCCACAGTAACTAGATGAAACCCACTAGCATGTGTAGGAGTTGATTGAGCCATATGTATGTGTTGTTCCTACCTTGCTATGCCTGCTATGCTTAGAGTCGTGTCAGGTCTGGTTCATCTGGGTGATGGGCTGGAGTGAAATGATTATGTCGGTAATGGGAGTGGTGTGGTGAACACGATTTGGTAAAGGTATCGATGAGAGGCCATGTAGGAGTACATGGTGGGTTGTTTCATTGAAGCCGACCTTAAGCACTGAGATCTGTATGTGTGATTTAAGAATCAGCTACTACCATGCATTGGGCCCGAAACCAATGGACCCTCTCGGCTTCTTATTCACCCTAGTTCTCCGTCCAGGAGTTGCAAGTAGTTTCTGGTGTTTGTAGCCTACTGGAGGCCGTGGACAGCGCTGACCGTAGGGGTGGGCTGTGATGCGGTAGGTACGTGGCCGGGTGTACCGAATACCCGTTAGGTATCTCGGGAACCCTGTTCACATCGTTCGGGGCCGTATGGGAAACCTCGGCCGGACTCCCTGCGGATGGAACCTGAATAGGCGATAAACCTGGACTGGAGGCTTAGGTGATTAGGTAGGTCGTGGCCGACACCCACATTGGGCTTCCGCTTGAAGGTTGCCGAGTACATGTCGTGTAAACGACGATAAGTGGTGAGAGCGTGTATGAAGAAGTACACCCCTGCAGGGTTAACATGATCTATTCGAATAGCCGCGTCCGCGGTAAAGGACTACTTGGTTGCCTATACAGTTCATAGACAAGTAAATGGAAACTACTAAAAGCCTCAAGATAAGAGTGAGTGCCGAGGATGGCTCTTCCGTAGGAAGACGGAGGTGGATCCTCGGTGGTGTATTGAAGTGGTGAGTAGTGGACTCGTGTGCGCAAAACCATTTCAAGTTGGAGTATCGTAGGATAGCCTAGCCAAGAGTCAAAGCTGGCTTGCTGCAATAACTCCACCAACCCTTCTTGATAACATGCATGTATGTAGGATCTGATGTAAGACTTGCTGAGTACCCTTGTACTCATGTTGCTACAATTTACATTTTTTTTACAGAAGACGCTGCAACCCCTTCTGATGGGTTCTATGTAGATGTTGACATCAACGAGTAGGCTAAAGACCCAGGTGGTGACCCTGAGCTTGTGAAGGACCACGTAGTATAGCTAGGCTTTCCAAGCCTCTTTTATTTTACTAGTTGTCTGTACTCAGACAAGTTACTTCCGCTGCTGGTTTGTATGACTGTATGACTTGTATGTTGGGTCGTGAGACCCGTACCTTTGTGTATGTTATGTATGGCTCCCTGAGCCCTAAATAAAGTACTTGTGTCATAGAGTCATGTTGTGATGCTTCGTTGTATTTGCACATATCGAGCATATTGTGTGTATGATTGAAATGCTTGGTATGTGTGGGATCTGACTATCTAGTTGTTTATCTTTAGTAGCCTCTCTTACCGGGAAATGTCTCCTAGTGTTACCGCTGAGCCATGGTAGCTTGCTACTGCTCTGGAACACTTAGGCTGGCCGGCATGTGTCCTTCTTCGTTCCTGTGTCTGTCCCTTCGGGGAAATGTCACGCTTTGAGTACCGGAGTCCTGTTAGCCCGCTACAGCCCGGTTTACCGGAGTCCTGCTAGCCCAGTGCTACAGCCCGGACCCACTTGCTGATGACCGACACATTCGAAGCTGGGTCATGGATGCCTGTCCCTGTAAGTCTGTGCCACTTTGGGTTTACGACTAGTCATGTCAGCCCGGGCTCTTTATCATATGGATGCTAGCGACACTATCATATACGTGAGCCAAAAGGCGCAAACGGTCCCGGGAAAAAGGTAAGACGACACCCGTGGGGATACCGTGCGTGAGGCCGCAAAGTGATATGAGGTGTTACCAGCTAGATCGATGTGACATCGAGTCGGGGTCCTGACAGCGTTGGTATCAGAGCCGGACTGCCTGTAGGTTCTCCAAGCCAAACTGGTCGATGTTGAGTCTAGAAATTCTTTAGTTATATGTAGGGGAATTGTTTGTGGGTTGGAACGTAAGGCTCTTTTTACTCCTTATACCTTATGACTTTCTGATCTGAGTCAGTCCATTCTTCCACCGGGGGTTAAGGAATTAGGATCTGTTCTCTCTATCAGGATCACGAGTTACTAATCAGTAGTACCTTATAAGTTTGATGGATACAAGCCTAGTTCAGATCTACTACCACATTATGTTGTTAGAATGGATCCAGAACTTGATTCGATGATGTTGAGTGTGTACGAAATCCTTGTCAAATGTCTCAAATCCTTTTTGAGCATTTACAGCTGTTATGCTGCCGAAATTTTGCTAGAAATTCTAATGCCCTTGCATTATGATTGTGCTTTCAGATGGCCACTCGCGACCTCAATCAAGTGGTTCGCCTGACTCGATGCCTAGATGTACCCGGCCATACTGCTAAGTTGGTCAGGGTAATGACTGAGGCTGGATACCGCTGGTATCCTGAGTACACGGTCGAAGAGCAATTCCGAGACTTTAATCAAAGCCAGTATCTCTGCACTGTCAGGATATTTCCATCTTATCCTGGATCCACCGAGCCTCTTCACTGCTCATATGGACTCGGGGTTACCATTGAGATGGCTGTGCAGGACGCCGCCTACTCTATGATGACCATTATGCGAGTCAGATCTGGTATATTTCGGGACTCTGATTTCCGGTATATGCCAGGATCACTTCCGGGAGCACAAGGGTATCTCCAGGCTATTTATGCTGACCCCACCCAGGAGGATTCACGGACTCGCACCACTGCTGAGATGCTCGAGGATAAGGACCGTGAAAATCGGGCCTTAAGGCTAGAGCTCTTCAACACCCGTGCTGACCACTGGGCCACTTTGACTCGGTTCGCACCGGCGGTGCAAGCTGGATATTCAGATATGCGCGATCTCTATCCTGTGAGATCTGCTCTGCCAGACGTGATGGTTTGGCGTGATGTAGGAGGCATCACCCCACCGCACGGTCCCCGCAGGCCACCGTTTGTTGGTCCAAGGCCTCATCCTAGCCCCTATGGTCCACAAGCTCCGCGAGACCGTCTGTTTCCGGATGATCATGTTGAACTTCCAGGCTATGGAGGTGACTTTTACGAGGACTACTACGGATCGGTCTGAGTTAGTGGTAGTATCACTAGTTTGCACTAGCTGTGTCGTCTATCGTCCTGCGTGACTCGTGGGATATGACCTAGTTGTACTCTTTCCGGAGATGTAGAAAAATAATGTATAGGAGCTTGGAATGTCTCCGATGAGATGTAATCCTCTTTTCACCGTAATAGTACTTTGTTTGGTCTTGTACTAAACCCTGTATGGTGTGTATGACGATGGAATAAAAGAAGCAGTTTCTGTATCTACCATGTCATACGGATGATCATCTTGCATTCCGAGTTATTTCTTACATTATGAATCCTATGTCGGAATTTTACCATCCTGACTAAATCATTGTCTTGTTTACCTAGGATGGTCAACACGCGCGCTAACCCTGCTTCTCAAGAGCAGGCCGAAGGCAGTGAAGCCAGGGATGTAAATCTGCCTCATCCTCCTTCACTAGCCGAGGTGATGATGGAAGCTGAGAGAAACAAGCGGGAGACAAACCGTTTGTTGGAGCGTATTGAACAGAATACAACACACCATCAGAGGGCTAACGTGGTGTCACTCAGTGATTTTATCAAATTGCATCCACCCATGTTCCACCACTCCGTCGAGCCTCTCGACGCTGATGATTGGCTTCGCAGTATCTCTCACAAGCTGCGTTCCGCGTTAGTAGCTGAGGTTGACAAGGTCACCTTTGCTGCATATCATCTTGAAGGCCCCGCCAGTCTATGGTGGGAGAATTATGGAGCTATGCGCCCAGCGGGCCATGTCACTACTTGGGCTGAGTTCAGCGAGGCTTTCCGTGAACATCACATTCCGGAGGGTCTCATGGACCGTAAACGTGAAGAATTTTGCAGTTTCACCCAAGGCCGACTTTCTGTGGATGCCTATAGCAGGGAGTTTGGTAATCTCGCACGATATGCAACTGAGGAAGTGTCTACTGACGCCAAGAAGCAAGCAAGGTTCCGTAAGGGCCTTAGTCCTGAGCTTCGCCGCGACCTCCGTCTGCATGAGTGCACATCTTTTTCGAAACTTGTCAACAAAGCCATCAGTGCTGAAACTGGTCAGACTGACTATGACGCAACACGCAAGCATGGACGTGATATGGGTTCCTCATCCGGTGCTGGTCCTCAGAAGCGCCGCGTGTGGGTACCCAACACCGCCCTGCCACCCAGGTTCACACCGAGGCCATCTTTCCAGGCGCCTCGCCCTGTTCAACAGTCTGCTCCAGCCAAGCCCTATGGGGGTCCAACCAATAATGCTCCTCCACGTACCAGTTCCGTGACTTGTTTCAAGTGTGGGGAATCTGGTCACTATATGCGTGAATGCCCCCAGACCAACCCCAATCAATCTGCTAAAGCTGTTGGCCGTGGCAAGCCGACAGGGAAGGTGTTTCATGCTAAACCGGTCACCGCTTCACGTGGCCATGTCAACTGTATCTCTGCCGAAGAAGCTCAAGAGGATCCCAACGTCGCTCTCGGTACGCTTCTTGTAAATTGCCACCCGGCATCTGTTCTTTTCGATACAGGAGCCTCTCATTCTTTTATATCTGAAAATTATGCTCGCTTGCATAACATCGCATTCGGTGATATGCCAACCTCTATGGTAATCCAAACTCCGGGATCCAAATGGCAAACTTCTAGAGTAAGCCATGGAAACGAAATCCAAGTCGACAGACTTGTTTTCCTTGCATCTTTGATAGCCCTTAAATCTTCAGATATTAATATCATTCTGGGTATGGACTGGATGTCAGCTCATCATGCCCAAATTGATTGCTTCTCTAGGACTGTTCAACTCACCCATCCTTCGGGGAAGATAGTCAATGTCTTGACCCGAATAGCCAAGCGACAATTATATTCTCTTAACGCCAGCCCTTTGCCAGACCTTGAGGACGTTCCGGTAGTCCGTGACTTCCCGGATGTCTTTCCAGAGGAATTGCCAGGTGTTCCACCTGACAGGGATGTTGAGTTCGTAATAGACCTCATTCCAGGAACCGTTCCGATTGCTAGAAGACCCTATAAGATGGCACCCCTAGAACTAGCCGAGCTTAAGAAACAACTCGATGAATCCTTGAAAAAGGGTTTCATCCGCCCCAGTTCATCTCCGTGGGCTTGCCCCGTCCTATTCGTCAAGAAGAAGGATGGTACGGACCGGATGGTTGTAGATTACCGACCTGTCAATTTGGTCACAATCAAGAACAAATATCCGCTTCCCAGGATCAACGACCTGTACGATCAGCTCGCTGGATCCTCAGTCTTCTCCAAGATGGATTTGAGGTTGGGCTACCATCAAATCAAAATCAGAAACGGGGACATTCCTAAAACGGCCTTTGTTACTCGTTACGGCCAATACGAGTACACCGTCATGTCCTTCGGTTCAACCAACGCTCCAGCCACCTTTTCTCGGTTAATGAACTCAATCTTCATGGAGTATTTGGATAAATTCGTCGTGGTTTACCTCGATGATATACTCATCTACTCCAAGAACGAGGAAGAACATGCCGAACATCTAAGGCTAGTGTTGCAGAAACTTCGAGAGCATCGCCTTTATGCCAAATTTTCTAAATGTGAATTCTGGTTATCAGAAGTGACCTATCTGGGTCATGTAATATCTGGTAAAGGTATTGCTGTTAACCCTGAGCGAGTTCAAGCCGTCCTTAACTGGACTCCACCTGAATCGGTCAAGCAAGTTCGGAGTTTTCTAGGCTTAGCGAGCTATTGTCGTCGCTTTGTCGAGAACTTCTCCAAAGTTGCCAAACCTCTAACCGAACTCCTCAAGAAAGATAAGAAGTTCGAATGGACTCCACAATGTGAGCACAGCTTTGAGGAACTGAAAAGACGCCTGACTTCTGCTCCCGTACTGGTACCGCCAGACTTCTCTAAGGACTTTGTTATCTACTGCGACGCCTCGCGACAAGGACTAGGTTGCGTTCTCATGCAAGATCGACACGTAATTGCTTACGCTTCACGGCAATTGCACCCACATGAGGAGAATTATCCTACTCATGATCTAGAACTTGCAGCCGTAGTCTATGCACTTAAGACCTGGCGACATTACCTCCTCGGTAATCGTTGCGAAATATTCACTGATCACCAAAGTCTGAAGTATATTTTCACCCAACCGGATTTGAATCTCAGGCAGAGACGTTGGGTTGAATTGATCACCGACTTCGACTTAGGAATAACCTACACCCCAGGGAAAGCCAACGTCATGGCTGATGCGTTAAGTCGTAAATCTTATTGCAACAATCTGATGTTACAACAAAGTCAACCGCTTCTCCATGAGGAATTTCGGAAGCTTAACCTTCACATTGTTCCTCAAGGTTTTATCTCCACCTTGGTGGCAAAACCTACCCTTACGGATCAAATTATCAAAGCACAGAAGGTAGATCCGGGAATCTCCCGCATCAAGAGAAACATCCAGAAAGGAATTGTGAATTGCTTCTCCATTAATGATCAAGGGGTCGTATACTTCGGGAATCGACTAGTGGTTCCCAAAGTGCGAAACCTGAGGCGATTGATCCTTAAGGAAGCTCATGAATCTCCTCTCACCATTCATCCCGGTAGTACTAAAATGTATCAGGACCTACGCCAGAGGTTCTGGTGGACTAGGATGAAGAGAGAAATTGCTCAGTATATTGCAAATTGCGACGTTTGTCGTCGTGTAAAAGCAGAGCATCAACGGCCTGCTGGCACCCTTCAACCCTTAGCTATTCCTGAATGGAAATGGGATAAAATTGGTATGGATTTCATTACCGGTTTTCCCAGGACCAAGAGAGGGAATAATGCTATTTTCGTCGTGGTCGATCGTCTTTCCAAAGTAGCCCATTTCCTACCTGTTCGAGAGAGTATAACCGCTAGTCAACTGGCAGACTTATACATCTCCCGAATAGTGTCCCTTCATGGTGTCCCTTTGGAAATTAACTCGGATCGAGGAAGTCTTTTCACCTCTCGATTTTGGGAAAGTTTCCAAAATGCTATGGGAACCCGTCTCTCCTTTAGCACCGCTTTCCACCCTCAGTCGAGCGGTCAAGTGGAACGCGTCAACCAAATTCTAGAAGACATGCTTCGAGCCTCCATTATCTCGTTCGGAATGGACTGGGAGAAGTGCCTTCCATTTGCCGAATTCGCTTACAACAACAGCTATCAATCTAGCTTGGGTAAAGCCCCTTTTGAAGTTCTCTATGGACGACGGTGTCGAACACCCCTTAACTGGTCAGAGACCGGGGAAAGACAATTCTTTGGCCCGGATATGATTCAGGAAGCAGAAGAGCAAGTTCGTATCGTTCGTGAAAAGTTGAAAACAGCCCAATCTCGTCAAAAGAGTCAATATGACCGAAAACATAAGGCTATGACTTTCGAGGTTGACGAGAAGGCTTATCTTCGGGTCACCCCTCTGAAGGGAACCCATCGTTTCGGTATCAAAGGCAAATTGGCTCCTCGTTACATTGGACCTTTTCGCATCCTTGCCAAACGAGGAGAAGTTGCCTACCAGTTGGAACTACCTCCGCACCTCTCCAGAGTTCACGATGTCTTCCACGTTTCTCAACTCAGGCGTTGCTTCTCGGATCCTATCCGTGAAGTGGACCACGAAACGCTTGATCTTCAAGATGATCTTGCATATCGAGAGTACCCCATTCGTATCCTCGATCAAGCCGAACGTACCACCCGGCGTCATAATATCAAATTTCTCAAAGTTCAATGGTCGCACCATTCTGAGGATGAAGCAACCTGGGAAAGGGAGGATCGTCTTCGACTCGAGTATCCCGCCTTCTTCCCGGAGGAACCCAAATCTCGGGACGAGATTCTTTTGAGTGGGGGTGAGTTGTCACACCCTAGCTAGTCATGCATTAGAGTGTTGCATCATGTTTACTCTTTCATCAGAAACTTGAAATGGGGATTTGTGAAACCCTCAGAACCATTTTGAAAATGACCCAAATAAAAATTTCTCCAAAAGGGTCCAAGAAAATGCTCATGTTGCTCTCTGAAAATATTGGACAGAGATAAAAATCAAACCAATATTTTTAGTGGCTCATGGACATTTATTTTGGGCATTTGGAATTAATGCATAAATATTTGCATTGGAAATATATTAATTATATATATTAATATATGCCCAAATATTATGCCAATTATAAAAGAGCTCTGGAATAATATAAATAGCTCCTGCAAAAATTGGCATAAGTTAAATAAATGATTTAATATATTATTTAAATCAAAACAAATGTCAGAAATTAAAAAACAGAAAAATATATAACAGGAGGAGCTTACCTGGGCTCCTCCACTGTGCGGCCCAGCCAGCTGGCTGGCCCAGCCGGCAGCCGGCCCAGCCCACCTCCCTCCTCTGTCGTCTTCGTCCCGACAGAGGGAGGGGAGTGTGGCCGGCGCGCGCGCGCGCCACCGTGCCACGCCACCTGCTCGCCTGCTTGCCTGCCCTCCCCTCCTCGCTCGATGCCCTGGACGACGCCACGCCTCTCCCCCTGCTCTCTCTCACTCTCCCCCGGCTCTCCTCTCCTCTCCCTCGCTCTCTCTCTCACACGGCCGAACACCACCGTCGCCGCCGTTCGCCACAGCAGCCGTCTCCGGCCACCCCTCGCTCCCCCGACTAGCTCAGAAGCTCCGCCACGACCCCCTCTTCCTCCCCACCGCTCCACAGCTCCCCGGAAGCCCTGCATCGCCGCCACGTCGCCGTTCCCCTCTTCGGGCTCCGATCATCGTCGCCGTCGAATTCGTCGTCTCCGGCGCGTCCCCGAGCCCGCTTCGACGCCCACTGCAACCGCGGTGAGCCCCCGGATCGTTTCCCCCTTCTCCCCTGGTCCCTTTCGACCTCTAGGCCCTAGCCCCACCTTGGCCGAGAGCTCCACGCCGCCGGCGATGTCGCCGTCGTGGCCACGGTCGCCGTAGCGCCCAACCGAGCACACCATCGTGCTCCACACCTCACCAGGAGCACGTAGCATGCACCAACACCTCTTCTAACGCCCTGCAACGTCGATTCCGACCGCACCCGAACTCCGGCAGCCGCAGCCGAGCTCGCCGCCGTCAACTCCGGCCACCCCGAGCCCAACCACCACCACCAATAGACGCGGCTCAACCTCAGCAACACGTAGATGCCTTCCGCCGTCCATTTGGTTGCCGGAATGGCAAAAAGCACTTTCGCCGCCGTCTCGGACCTCGCCGGCGTCAAGTCGCCGGTGGGGTTTGACTTGTCCGACCTGGGGTTTGACCTCCCAGGGTCACTGACGCGTGGGCCCTGTCGGCCAGGTGGTTAGATTAGCGCTAAACTACTGTTAGTCAACCCCCCCTGACACTGACAGTGGGCCCCAGCGCCACTAATCCCTAATTAGGATTAATTTAATCCTGTTTAACCCCCCCTGTCACTGACGTGTGGGCCCCACACGTCAGGTTTGACCTCAGCCAGCCGCAGTTGACCACTGACGTCATGCTAACGTCATGCTGGCGCAATAATTATATTTCTGGATTTAATTTAAATCAGGAAATTCCAGAATATTATTTAAACTTCAAAAATTCATAACTTTTATTCTGTAACTCCAAATTGGACAAATTATATATGAAAAATGATCAGAAAAATCCAATCTACCCATCTGTACTATTTTCATGCATGATCAAACAAGTTAAATTGATGTTTTAACCAGAACAAGGAAAAGCACTTTTAAAAGGCCATGTTTGAATTTGAAATTTGAATCTTTGATTCAAATTTGTTCAAACCCTCCTGGTTCTAGTTGCATTAGCCCAACACACTCATATTGCCATGTTTCATGCATGCATCATATTGTTGCACATTGTTTGGTGATGCTTGTGTATCGATGTCCTTTGCGACAGGTTCTGTCCCCGAGGAGTACCGTGATTACCCTAACGAAGAACCATATCAGTGTATCGAACCATCAGGCAAGCAACCAACCATTTGATCATATCGATACAATCCCATGTTCTCGCTCCTGCTCTCCTTTACTGCATTAAGACAACGCGTTTCAAACTGCTGTGTGCTACGGTAGTTGAACCCATTTCCTCTGCATGACCTGTCATTGCCACAGTAACTAGATGAAACCCACTAGCATGTGTAGGAGTTGATTGAGCCATATGTATGTGTTGTTCCTACCTTGCTATGCCTGCTATGCTTAGAGTCGTGTCAGGTCTGGTTCATCTGGGTGATGGGCTGGAGTGAAATGATTATGTCGGTAATGGGAGTGGTGTGGTGAACACGATTTGGTAAAGGTATCGATGAGAGGCCATGTAGGAGTACATGGTGGGTTGTTTCATTGAAGCCGACCTTAAGCACTGAGATCTGTATGTGTGATTTAAGAATCAGCTACTACCATGCATTGGGCCCGAAACCAATGGACCCTCTCGGCTTCTTATTCACCCTAGTTCTCCGTCCAGGAGTTGCAAGTAGTTTCTGGTGTTTGTAGCCTACTGGAGGCCGTGGACAGCGCTGACCGTAGGGGTGGGCTGTGATGCGGTAGGTACGTGGCACGGTGTACCGAATACCCGTTAGGTATCTCGGGAACCCTGTTCACATCGTTCGGGGTCGTATGGGAAACCTCGGCCGGACTCCCTGCGGATGGAACCTGAATAGGCGATAAACCTGGACTGGAGGCTTAGGTGATTAGGTAGGTCGTGGCCGACACCCACGTTGGGCTTCCGCTTGAAGGTTGCCGAGTACATGTCGTGTAAACGACGGTAAGTGGTGAGAGCGTGTATGAAGAAGTACCCCCTGCAGGGTTAACATGATCTATTCGAATAGCCGCGTCCGCGGTAAAGGACTACTTGGTTGCCTATACAGTTCATAGACAAGTAAATGGAAACTGTTAAAAGCCTCAAGATAAGTGTGAGTGCCGAGGATGGCTCTTCCGTAGGAAGACGGAGGTGGATCCTCGGTAGTGTATTGAATTGGTGAGTAGTGGACTCGTGTGCGCAAAATCATTTCAAGTTGGAGTATCGTAGGATAGCCTAGCCAAGAGTCAAAGCTGGCTTGCTGCAATAACTCCACCAACCCTTCTTGATACTATGCATGTATGTAGGATCTGATGTAAGTCTTGCTGAGTACCTTTGTACTCATGTTGCTATAATCTACATTTTTACAGAAGACGCTGCAACCCCTTCTGATGGGTTCTATGTAGACGTTGACATCAACGAGTAGGCTAAGGACCCAGGTGGTGACCCTGAGCTTGTGAAGGACCACGTAGTATAGAGGCTTTCCAAGCCTCTTTTGTTTTACTAGTTGTCTGTACTCAGACAAGTTACTTCCGCTGCTGGTTTGTATGACTGTATGACTTGTATGTGGGGTCGTGAGACCCGTACCTTTGTGTATGTTATGTATGGCTCACTGAGCCTTAAATAAAGTACTTGTGTCATAGAGTCATGTTGTGATGCTTCGTTGTATTTGCACATATCGAGCATATTGTGTGTATGATTGAAATGCTTGGTATCTGTGGGATCTGACTATCTAGTTGTTTATCTTTAGTAGCCTCTCTTACCGGGAAATGTCTCCTAGTGTTGCCGCTGAGCCATGGTAGCTTGCTACTGCTCTGGAACACTTAGGCTGGCCGGCATGTGTCCTTCTTCGTTCCTGTGTCTGTCCCTTCGGGGAAATGTCACGCTTTGAGTACCGGAGTCCTGTTAGCCCGCTACAGCCCGGTTTACCGGAGTCCTGCTAGCCCAGTGCTACAGCCCGGACCCACTTGCTGATGACCGACACGTTCGAAGCTGGGTCATGGATGCCTGTCCCTGTAAGTCTGTGCCACTTTGGGTTTACGACTAGTCATGTCAGCCCGGGCTCTTTATCATATGGATGCTAGCGACACTATCATATACGTGAGCCAAAAGGCGCAAACGGTCCCGGGAAAAGGTAAGACGACACCCGTGGGGATACCGTGCGTGAGGCCGCAAAGTGATATGAGGTGTTACCAGCTAGATCGATGTGACATCGAGTCGGGGTCCTGACAAAGACCCAATCTACAGTTTGAGCAAATGAATTCATGTTCCCCTCTCAACTTCTTTGTCAACACTTTTTACTTTGGGAGATTGGACTCCTAGGCGGTTAGGAGTCAAGGCCTGGAAGCTTCCTTGCTTGTGGTGTGCTTTGGGAAGTTTGTAAGTGTGGTGGTCACCTTCAAGACCATCCCCTGGTGATTTGAAGCTCATCCATTGGGATGACTAAAATGGAGAATAGGGTGATCCACTTAGTGTCACTCCGAAACTTTTGCTTCGGCATCCCTCCAATGGAGATTAGCACTCCCCAAAAAGTTTGAACTTCGGGATAAAATATGTATCCTTGACTCACTTGTGGTTAAACCTTTCCCGTACCTTTTACTTGCTTTGTATCCTTGTTGGCTTGCTAATTACATTTTTTTTCCTACCATACCTTGCCTTGATCTTGCTTGTCATATAGGTTTTTCTCACCTAGTTACACATTTAGAGAACTGTTAGAGTTGTGTCGAATATTGTGTAACTAGGTGATGTGAGACTATCTTCTCCCTTTTTGTCTTCTCCACAACCACCATTCTATTCCACCTATAGTGCTATATCCATGGCTCACGCTCATATATTGCGTGAAGATTGAAAAAGATTGAGAACATCAAAAGTATGAAACAATTGCTTGGCTTGTCATCGGGGTTGTGCATGATTTAAATACGTTGTGTGGTGAAGATGGAGCATAGCCAGACTATATGATTTTGTAGGGATAACTTTCTTTGGCCATGTTATTTTGAGAAGACATAATTGCTTTGTTAGTATGCTTGCAGTATTATTATTTTTATGTCAATATTAAACTTTTGTCTTGAATCTTATGGATCTGAATATTCTTGCCACAATAAAGAGAATTACATGGATAAATATGTTAGGTAGCATTCCACATCAAAAATTCTGTTTTTATCATTTACCTACTCGAGGACGAGCAGGAATTAAGCTTGGGGATGCTGATACGTCTCCAACATATCTATAATTTTTGATTGTTCCATGCTATTATATTATCAACCTTGGATGTTTTATATGCATTTATATGCTATTTTATATGCTTTTTGGGACTAACCTATTAACCGAGAGCCTAGGGCCAGTTTCTGTTTTTTCCTTGTTTTAGAGTATCGCAGAAAAGGAAAATCAAACAGAGTCCAATTGACCTGAAACTTTACGGAACTTATTTTTGGACCAGAAGAAGCCCACGGAGTATCAGAGTTGGACCAGGAGAGTCCCGGGCTGCCCATAAGGGTGGGGGGCGCGCCCACCCACCCACCCCCCCGGGCGCGCCCCCCTGCCTCGTGGACAGCTCGGAGGACCACCGACGTACTTCTTCCTCCCATATATACCCATATACCCTAAAAACTTCGGGAAGCACAATATATCAGGAGTTCCGCTGCCAGAAGCCTCCGTAGCCACTGAAAACCAATCTAGACCCGTTCCGGCACCCTGCCGGAGGGGGAATCCCTCTCCGTTGGCCATCTTCATCATCCCGGCGCTCTCCATGATGATGAGGGAGTAGTTCTCCCTCGGGGCTGAGGGTATGTACCAATAGCTATGTGTTTGATCTCTCTCTCTCGTGTTCTTGAGGTGATAAGATCTTGATGTATCGCGAGCTTTGCTATTATAGTGGGATCTTATGATGTTTCTCCCCCTCTACTCTCTTGTAATGGATTGAGTTTTCCCTTTGAAGTTATCTTATCGGATTGAGTCTTTAAGGATTTGAGAAAACTAGATGTATGTCTTGCGTGGGATACCTATGGTGACAATGGGGTATTCTATGATCCACTTGATGTATGTTTTGGTGATCAACTTGCGGGTTCCGTGACCTTGGGACTCTATGCATAGGGGTTGGCACACATTTTCGTCTTGACTCTCCGGTAGAAACTTTGGGTCACTCTTTGAGGTTCTATGTGTTGGTTGAATAGATGAATCTGAGATTGTGTGATGCATATCGTATAATCATACCCACGGATACTCGAGGTGACATTGGAGTATCTAGGTGACATTAGGGTTTTGGTTGATTTGTGTCTTAAGGTGTTATTCTAGTACGACCTCTAGGTCTGTTTGTGACACTTATAGGAATAGCCCAATGGATTGATTGGAAAGAATAACTTTG
This sequence comes from Triticum dicoccoides, assembly GCF_002162155.2. Classification (NCBI taxonomy): domain Eukaryota; kingdom Viridiplantae; phylum Streptophyta; class Magnoliopsida; order Poales; family Poaceae; genus Triticum; species Triticum dicoccoides. Next base: position 476,505,125 of record NC_041384.1, on the reverse strand, counting down.
AGGTGGTTTCTTACCCTACCATAATCTCTTCGTTTGTTCTCTGCTATTAGTGACTTTGGAGTGACTCTTTGTTGCATTTTGAGGGATAGTTATATTATCCAATTATGTTATTATTGTTGAGAGGACTTGCACTAGTGAAAGTATGAACCCTAGGCCTTGTTTCAACGCATTGCAATACCGTTTACGCTCACTTTTATCATTAGTTACCTTGTTGTTTTTATATTTTTCAGATTACAAAAACTTACATCTACCATCCATATTGCACTTGTATCACCATCTCTTCGCCGAACTAGTGCACCTATACAATTTACCATTGTATTGGGTGTGTTGGGGACACAAGAGACTCTTTGTTATTTGGTTGCAGGGTTTCTTAAGAGAGACCATCTTCATCCTACGCCTCCCACGGATTGATAAACCTTAGGTCATCCACTTGAGGGAAATTTGCTACTGTCCTACGAACCTCTGCACTTGGAGGCCCAACAACGTCTACAAGAAGAAGGTTGTGTAGTAGACATCAAGCTCTTTTCTGGCGCCGTTGCTGGGGAGGTGAGTGCTTGGAGGTATATCTTTAGATCTTGCAATCGAATCTTTTAGTTTCTTGTTTTATCACTAGTTTAGTTTATAAAAGAAAACTACAAAAAAATGGAATTAAGGATGCCTCATATGCTTCATATTTTTAATGTCTTTCGTGAGAATAAGGATTCCGATAATTGTGCTCAAGTGCTAGAAGAAGAATGCATTATAATGATTGGCACTAAATATTTGAATGATGAGCATGGTTGCAATGTTGTTAGTATGAATTCCTTGAATATCCATGATGCTAATGATATGCAAAGCCACAAGCTTGGGGAAGCTATGTTCGATTAAGATGATATTTTTTGTCCCCCAAGTTTTGATGAGGAAATTTATTATGATGAAAGCATGCCTCCTATTTATGATGATTATATTGATGAAAGTGGATTTGGAGAGGTCATGACTTTATTTTGTGATGAATCCACTATTCCGGAAGAGGTTCCAATTGATTATGAGAACAAAGTTGCTATCTATGATGATTATTGTAATGACTTGTATGCTATAAAGAATAATGATAACCATGAAACTTGTCATCATGATTTTAGTTTTCAATTGGATTATGCCTCACCTGATAGTTATTTTGTTGAGTTTGCTCCCACTACTATTCCGAATGAGAAGAATTTTGCTTATGTGCAGAGTAGTAAATTTTCTATGCTTGTAGATCATGAAAAGAATGCTTTAGGTGCTGGTCATATTGTTCAATTCATTCATGATGCTACTGAAAATTATTATGACGGAGGAATATATGCTTGTAGGAATTGCAATAATATCAAGTTCCCTCTCTATGTGCTTAAAGTTTTAAAGTTATGCTTGTTTTGCCTTCCTATGCTAGTTGATTATTGTTCGCATAATTTGTTTGCTCACAAAATCCCTATGCATAGGAATTGGGTTAGACTTAAATGTGCTAGTCATATTCTTCAAGATGCTCTCTTTATGTTACAATTCTTATCTTTTATGTGAGCATCATTGAAATCATCATGCCTAGCTAGGGGCGTTAAACGATAGCGCTTGTTGGGAGGCAACCCAAATTTATTTTTGTTCCTGTTTAGTACTAAATAATTTATCTAGCCTCTGTTTTGGTTGTGTTTTGTGTGCTTAATTAGTGTTTGTGCCAAGTAGAACTGTTGGGAAGACTTGGGGAAAGTCTTTGCGATCATGCTGTAAAAAACAGAAACTTTAGCGCTCACGAGAATTGCTGCCATTTTTATTGGAGAGTGCTATTTAGTTAATTCTTTTTGAAGATTATTAATAGATAAATTCCTAACGTCCAGAAATTTATTTGAGAATTTTATGAGTTACAGAAGTATACGTTTGATCCATATTACTACAGACTGTTCTGTTTTTGACAGATTCTGTTTTCTATGTGTTGTTTGCTTATTTTGATGAATCTATGAGTAGTATCGGAGGGTATGAACCATAGAGAAGTTGGAAAACAGTAGATATTACACCAATATAAATAAATAATGAGTTCATTACAGTACCTTGAAGTGGTGTTTTCTTTTCTTTCGCTAACAGAGCTTACGAGTTTTCTGTTAAGTTTTGTGTTGTGAAGTTTTCAAGTTTTGGGTAAAGATTCGATAGACTATGGAATAAGGAGTGGCAAGAGCCTAAGCTTGGGGATGCCCAAGGCACCCCAAGGTAATATTCAAGGACAACCAAAAGCCTAAGCTTGGGGATGCCCCGGAAGGCATCCCCTCTTTCGTCTTGGTTCATCGGTAACTTTACTTGGAGCTATATTTTTATTCACCACATGATATGTGTTTTGTTTGGAGCGTCAATTTATTTTGTTAGGATTTGCTTGCTGTTTGAATAAAATACAAATATCTGAAATTCTTTAATGTTAGAGAGTCTTCATATAGTTGCATAATTATTCGACTACTCATTGATCTTCACTTATATCTTTTGGAGTAGTTTGTTGTTGCTCTAGTGCTTCACTTATATCTTTTTAGAGCACGGTAGTGGTTTTATTTTGAAGAAATAGATGAACTCGCATGCCTCACTTATATTATTTTGAGAGTCTTTAGAACAGCATGGTAATTTGCTTTGGTTATGAAACTAGTCCTAATATGATGGGCATCCAAGAGGGATATAATAAAAACTTTCATATAGAGTGCATTGAATACTATGAGAAGTTCGATACTTGATGATTGTTTTGAGATATGAGGATGGTAATATTAGAGTCATGCTAGTTGAGTAGTTGTGAATTTGAGAAATACTTGTGTTGAAGTTTGTGATTCCCGTAGCATGCACGTATGGTGAACCGTTATGTGATGAAGTCGGAGCATGATTTATTTATTGATTGTCTTCCTTATGAGTGGCGGTCGGGGACGAGCGATGGTATTTTCCTACCAATCTATCCCCCTAGGAGCATGCGCGTAGTACTTTGTTTCGATAACTAATAGATTTTTGCAATAACTATGTGAGTTCTTTATGACTAATGTTGAGTCCATGGATTATACGCACTCTCACCCTTCCACCATTGCTAGCCTCTCTAGTACCGCACAACTTTCGCCGGTACCGTAAAACCACCATATACCTTCCTCAAAACAGCCACCATACCTACCTATTATGGCATTTCCATAGCTATTCCGAGATATATTGCCATGCAACTTACCACCGTTCCATTTATTATGACACGCTCCATCATTGTCATATTGCTTTGCATGATCATGTAGTTGACATCGTATTTGTGGCAAAGCCACCGTTCATAATTCTTTCATACATGTCACTCATGAGTCATTGCACATCCTGGTACACCGCAGGAGGCATTCATATAGAGTCATATCTTGTCTCGAGTATCGAGTTGTAATTCTTGAGTTGTAAGTAAATAAAAGTGTGATGATCATCATTATTAGAGCATTGTCCCAGTGAGGAAAGGATGATGGAGACTATGATTCCCCCACAAGTCGGGATGAGACTGCGGAAAAAAATAAAAAGAGAGAGAAAAAAGAGGCAAAAAAAGAGAAGGCCCAATTAAAGAAATAAAAAAATAAAAAAATGAGAGAAAAAGAGAGAAGGGGCAATGCTACTATCCTTTTACCACACTTGTGCTTCAAAGTAGCACCATGATCTACATAATAGAGAGTCTCCTATGTTATCACTTTCATATACTAGTGAGAATTTTTCATTATATAACTTGGCTTGTATATTCCAATGATGGGCTTCCTCAAAATGCCCTAGGTCTTCATGAGCAAGCGAGTTGGATGCACACCCACTTAGTTCATTTTGTTGAGCTTTCATACATTTATAGCTCTAGTGCATCCGTTGCATGGCAATCCCTACTCAGTCACATTAATATCTATTGATGGGCATCTCCATAGCCTGTTGATACGCCTAGTTGATGTGAGACTATCTTCTCCCTTTTTGTCTTCTCCACAACCACCGTTCTATTCCACCTATAGTGTTATATCCATGGCTCACGCTCATGTATTGCGTGAAGATTGAAAAAGATTGAGAACATCAAAAGTATGAAACAATTGATTGGCTTGTCATCATGGTTGTGCATGATTTAAATATGTTGTGTGGTGAAGATGGAGCATAGCCAGACTATATGATTTTGTAGAGATAACTTTCTTTGGCCATGTTATTTTGAGAAGACATAATTGCTTTGTTAGTATGCTTGCAGTATTATTATTTTTATATCAATATTAAACTTTTGTCTTGAATCTTATGGATCTGAATATTCTTGCCACAATAAAGAGAATTATATGGATAAATATGTTAGGTAGCATTCCACATCAAAAATTCTGTTTTTATCATTTACCTACTCGAGGACGAGCAGGAATTAAGCTTGGGGATGCTGATACGTCTCCAACGTATCTATAATTTTTTATTGTTCCATGCTATTATATTATCAACCTTGGATGTTTTATATGCATTTATATGCTATTTTATTTGATTTTTGGGACTAACCTATTAACCGAGAGCCCAGTGCCAGTTTCTGTTTTTTCCTTGTTTTAGAGTATCGCAGAAAAGGAAAATCAAACAGAGTCCAATTGACCTGAAACTTCACAGAACTTATTTTTGGACCAGAAGAAGCCCACGGAGTATCGGAGTTGGACCAGGAGAGTCCTGGGCTGCCCACGAGGGTGGGGGCGCGCCCACCCCCTGGGCGCGCCCCCTGCCTCGTGGACAGCCCGGAGGTCCACCGGCGTACTTCTTGCGCGCCCCCTGCCTCGTGGACAGCCCGGAGGTCCACCGGTGTACTTCTTCCTCCCATATATACCCATATACCCTAAAAACTTCGGGGAGCAAAATAGATCGGGAGTTCTGCCGCCAGAAACCTGCGTAGCCACCGAAAACCAATCTAGACCCGTTCTGGCACCCTGCCGGAGGGGGAATCCCTCTCCGGTGGCCATCTTCATCATCCCGACGCTCTCCATGACGAGAAGGGAGTAGTTCTCCCTCGGGGCTGAGGGTATGTACCAGTAGCTATGTGTTTGATCTCTCTCTCTCTCTCTCTCGTGTTCTTGAGGTGATACGATCTTGATGTATCCCGAGCTTTGCTATTATAGTTGGATCTTATGATGTTTCTCCCCCTCTACTCTCTTGTAATGGATTGAGTTTTCCCTTTGAAGTTATCTTATCGGATTGAGTCTTTAAGGATTTGAGAACACTTGACGTATGTCTTGCATGTGCTTATCTGTGGTGACAGGGATATCACGTGATCCACTTGATGTATGTTTTGGTGATCAACTTGCGAGTTCCATGACCTCGTGAACTTATGCATAGGGGTTGGCACACGTTTTCGTCTTGACTCTCCGGTAGAAACTTTGGGGCACTCTTTGAAGTTCTTTGTGTTGGTTGAATAGATGAATCTGAGATTGTGTGATGCATATCATATAATCATACCCACGGATACTTGAGGTGACATTGGAGTATCTAGGTGACATTAGGGTTTTTGTTGATTTGTGTCTTAAGGTGTTATTATAGTACGAACTCTAGGACTGTTTGTGACACTTATAGGAATAGCCCAATGGATTGATTGGAAATAATAACTTTGAGGTGGTTTCATACCCTACCATAATCTCTTCGTTTGTTCTCTGCTATTAGTGACTTTGGAGTGACTCTTTGTTGCATGTTGAGGGATAGTTATATGATCCAATTACTTTATTATTGTTGAGAGGACTTGCACTAGTGAAAGTATGAACCCTAGGCCTTGTTTCAATGCATTGCAATACTGTTTACGCTCACTTTTATCATTAGTTGCCTTGCTGTTTTTATATTTTCAGATTACAAAAACTTATATCTACCATCCATATTGCACTTGTATCACCATCTCTTCGCCGAACTAGTGCACCTATACAATTTACCATTGTATTGGGTGTGTTGGGGACACAAGAGACTCTTTGTTATTTGGTTGCAGGGTTGCTTGAGAGAGACCATCTTCGTCCTACGCCTCCCACGGATTGATAAACCTTAGGTCATCCACTTGAGGGAAATTTGCTACTGTCCTACAAACTTCTGCACTTGGAGGCCCAACAACGTCTATAAGAAGAAGGTTGTGTAGTATACATCATGGATCAACGTTGTTCATATGAAGGCGATCACCGTAGAGCGACATGTCCAGACATGGACAGATCGGAGAATCGGCGTTTTCTGGAATAGCAATCGAAAGTGCAGAAGATCGGCGAAGGAATCTCGTCGGTGATGTGTTGGCATGAGCCTATCGATAAAGGAGGGCGGTGGCGGCGTAACGCATGTGCATCGGACTCAACAGCTTTGCACTCGCTGGCAGGCGGCAGGACACACTTGCGGGAGGGCTCAGGCCCATGGCACGAGGGGCAGGCTGGGCTGTGTTAGCAGCACGGTGGGCCGGCAGAAAGCTGGCTGCAAAGGCGTGTTGGTTTGGGCTGGTTGATGCGAGCCAAGGTTGGGCGCTGGTGTTAGCGGGCCCATGGGTGACCGATATGTGAGTGGGAGATTGTTGGGTTTAGTCCCACATCAGTTGTGGGAGGAGACATAACACGATTTATAAGGGCGGGGGTGTCCCTTTCTAACAGGCTAGTCTTTTGGGGGAGAGGACCCAAGGCCTTTCATAAGTTGGTGTTGCTCTCTGTTTGGGCCTGGTTGACGCATGTGGGTCAGAAACGCAGGTGTAGCGAACCCAGAATTGCGTAACAATTGGAGCTAGGTCGTTCGGAGGCTATGAATTGTTGATCGACAGGAAAAGCTGCGATCGTCGGTCTCGAAAGGATGCCCGTATTTTGTCCCCGATCTATTAACGGTCCGTAGCAGAGCAGGTCTGATGTGAAGGTCAATGATGTTTGACACGGATGCCAAAGCAGCAGCTTTAGAAGCAATCGAAAGCAACCAAGGCAGCGGTAGATCGGTTCAGCGGCGGCGGCATGCAAGCATCGTGCAGTGTTCTAAATCAAGTCGGTCTCGGTGAATCGATCAGGATGGACAGAATGCAGCGCAAGGCAGGCCAGTAGGCCTAGCTCAAGCAGCAGCTGTTGTGAAGGCGCCGATGGAGGCCCATCCGGAGTGCTGAGCTGAGCGGAAGCCGGCCGTGTGAAGGCCCGGTCAGGCTGATGCGTGGGTGTTTGGTGTTGTGCAATGCAGACTCGAGGATTTGTTTGGAAGAAAAAAGAGATGACCGAGTCCTCATGTACGCCACAAGGCAGATCAAGTCGACGGAGAAGAAATCCATTGATACGAATCCATTGAAACTAGCGCAAGGACAAGGCAAAGCAAATAGCATCAAGAGTCACTACAAAAAAAGACACATCCGTGACATTTTGGGCCGAACAAATTTTTTCTATCATACATATGACACTTCTATGATGATAATTGTGACAAAACCCGGTATCATCATAGATGTGGTCGGCTCCTACTTCTATGACAAAAAATCATGACAGAAAATGGGTTTTTCGTCCTGGGCGGGCCGGAGACGCAGCTGCATGACATTCTTTGGGCCGTCCATGACGGAAAAAACCATGGTAGAAGCGAGGGGGAGGAAAATTTCGGGGAGTTCCCGGTTACGGTGGGAGGTTGGGGGCCGAGCGATGCGCGTTTCTCTCGTACACGTACATGCGTGTGTGCGAGGCATTGGCTCTAACTGAACCCGAGCGAGGCGTTGGGCTCTAACTGAACCCGAGTGATTGCACTGCAGGCTACGCGTTACTGAACCCGAGCGATCGATCGATGGCTGTTAACTGAACCCGATCGAGCGATTCCTTCGCTACTGCTGCTAACTGAAGCCGATCGATTGGATGAACAGTGAG
>NC_041384.1:476371750-476497025 GCF_002162155.2 Triticum dicoccoides | reverse complement strand
AAACAGGACCCCGTGGTGTGGAGGGCTGGATGAACAATAGACGGTGGAGGGGTGCCCGTGGAGGGGTGGTTGAATAGGACCCCATGGTGTGGAGGGCTGGATGAACAGTAGACGATGGAGGGGTGCCCGTGGAGGGGTGGTTGAACAGTAGCCGGTGGAGTAGCGCGCGGTGGAGGCTGGATGAACAGGAGCCCGTGGAGGCTGGAGGAGGTCGACGGTGGAGATGAACAGTATCCCGTGGAGTCCCGTTTTGCGGTACGCCACACCCCTCCCGATGAACAAGACCCCCATTTCGACCGTAGTGCTACAACACAAGTCCATTTCCTCCATTTTGCGGTACGCCACACCCCTCCCGATCAACAGGACCCCCGTTTCGACCGTAGGAGGTCCATTTCCTCCGTTTTGCGGTATGCCAGACCCCTCCCGATGAACAGGATCCCGTTCCGAACATGGCCGGTCGAACACAAGGCTGTTTCCTCCGTTTTGCGGTACGCCAGGCCTCGTTTCCATCGCCTGTTCCATCCAAGCCCTCCCGATGAACACGACCACACATTCCGTTCCGACCCAGCCGGTTGGCTCCCACGCGTTCTGTTGCCTTCCGATGAACACGAGCCTTCCGTTGCCTCCCCATGAACACGACGCATTCCGTTGCCTCCCCATGAACACGACACATTCCGTTGCCTCCCCATGAACACGACGACGACGTTGTTTCTCCGTTCCGACCCAGCCATGTACACGAGCCCTGGCCGTACATATGTGCGAGTAGGCGTTCGAGACGCCGCCCGTATGTACACATATGTGGCCGTATTTTCTTTCTTGCACCCTGGCCGCTGTACGTACGTGTACATGCTACGTGCGCGCCTCTACTACGACACGTGCACGCCTCTACTATGACACGTGCGCGCCTCTACATCGACCAGTATGTACATACACGTTCGCGACCAGAATGACAACGCTATGTACGCTTCGACCAGGTGGGTCCCGACTGTCAGGCACTTCCTTGCCTACGAAGATGTAGCTGGTGGGTCCCAGCAGTCAGGGGGGCGAATTGTTTTTTTGCTCGGACGCACTTCCTTGCGTGCGAAGATGTAGCCGGTGGGTCCCAACAGTCAGGGGGGCGAATTGTTTTTTTGCCCGGACGCACTTGCTTGCGTGCGAATGTGTAGTTGGTGGGTCCCAGCAGTCAGGGGGGTAAATCGTGTTTTTTTAGCCCGGGCGCACTTCCTTGCGTGCGAAGATGAAGCTGGTGGGTCCCAACAGTCAGGGGGAAACGTTTTTTCCGTGAAATACAGTGGCCCGTCCGGTGGGTCCCAGCTGTTAGGTGGAGGAATCATTATTTTCCGTGGAATAAGGAGGCACTTCCTTGCTGCAGTCGTGGACCCAGCTGTTAGCCTCTCCACGTATAGTCCACGTCCGATGGAAGTCGTTCCTTGACCACGTTGACCAGGCCGCGCCGAAAGCACCACGGCGGTGGACGACGGCGAGGCCTAGGAAGGGGACGACGCGGAGCTGAGGAAGACGCGGCAGTGGAAGCCCACGCGGAGAGGAGTACGAGGGTTCACTGGTTTGGCTGTGGTGTGAGGCTGCCGTCGCCGCAGGGCCTGGCCAGCGGTGGGAATAGTAGGGGCGGTGAGGCCTCCACGGCAGCACAGCCGGCCACAGGAGGCAGGAGCATGTGACACGACCGGCGCTGCTTTGGGCGGCTGGAGCAAGAAGACCAGAGGTTGAAGAAGCACTACGACCGTTGGATGGACATCGTACGGTCACTGGAGCTAGAATCATTTATATTGACTTACTTGACAAAGCCCTCCGTCCCCGTCAACTTAGTTGGCCCACAAGTCATCCTCCCACTATGGTGGGTCCTAGCTAGCAGGGGGTATTCATTTTTTTGTGCGTAATAAGGAGGCACTTCCTTGTGTGCGAAGATATGGCTGGTGGGTCCGACATGTCAGCGGGGGGAACGTTTTTTTTGCGAAATACAGAGGCCCTTCCGGTGAGTCCCAGCTGTCAGGTGGAGGAATCATTATTTTGCGCGTACAGTCCATGGCCGATGGATGTCGTTCATTGACCATGTTGACCAGGCCACGCCGAGAGCACCATGGCGGTGGACGACGGCGAGGCCTAGGAAGGGAACGACACGGAGCCGGGGAAGACTCGACAATGGTTGCCCACGCGGTGGGGAGTACGAGGGTTTACTAGTCCGACTGCCATCACCGAAAAATAACAGGAGGTGTGGGTGAGTAGAGGAATGGCCTGGCCAGCAATGAAGTAGGGTGGGGCGGTGCGGCCTGTGCGGCAGCACAGCCGGCCACGGGAGGCGGGAGTAGGCAGTCCCACCGGAGCTGGTTTGGGCGGCTGGAGCAAGAAGATCAGATATTGAAGAAGTAGCACGGGCGTTGGACGTGGTCACTGCTGCTAGAATCGTTTGTGGACTAAGTTGACAAAGGCAAAGTACACGTCAACCTAGTAGACCCACAAGTCAGCCTCCAAATCTGTCCGAAACAGCATACAGCCCGAAATTTCTAGCCAGATTCAAAATAATTTTAAATCTAAATATACCTTAATTTAAATTCAATTAAATTTTACCCGCACAAAAACAATGAAATTTAAAATATCAAAATCTGAAAGAAAACAGTATTTGGAACTAATTGCGTGTTTGCTGTATTTTTCATTTTACAACCCATTTATTATTACTTATAGCCCATTTCTTATTACTTATAGCCCATTTTCTGGGCAAAATGCATCCCTCCTCGTCTTGAAAGATTTCCGGCCCAGCAGGGCGTAGAAAAGCAAGTAGGCCTATGTTGGTTATTCTGCAAAAAACAAAATAGCTGGCTAGCCATTTTCAGAAAGGAAAAAAACAAACTGGGCTGGTCATGTGCTAAACATATGAAATAAAAGCCTGGGCTAGACGGGCCATGGGTCCCGCACAACCAAGTTGATACCCTTCTCCGTCCCAAAAAACAAAATTACTGCACGCGCTGCTCGGTCCCTACTGTCATCCTCACCATGTACAGTCATCTCCTTATTCCTCTTGGTTGTTGACCATGTTGACAACACCGGAGGGCGGCGCCGTGGCGAGCGAACCAAGGCGGAGGACGATGGTAAGGCCTCGGACGAGAACGAACAGGAGCCATGGAAGATCACAGCCAGCCATGGGAGGCTGGAGTAGGCGGTCCCGCCGGCGCTGGTTTGGCTTTGGCGGCTCGAGGAAGAAGAGACTGAAGAAACGCAACAGACGTTGAATGTCAATCCAACGGTCAAGGTTGGCACAGTCGTTTGTTGACTAAGCGGAAACCAAGTAGCATACTTTTTTATATATAGGAAGAAAACTGCGAGGAAAATGTGTTCGTCTGTCCTCCTCCTCACAGGGACCGTTCACCACATAAGTGACTAGCACCCTTGGTTTTCAACCGAGAGGTCTTGGGTTCGAGTCCCAGGAACTCTCAATTTTGTCCTCCTTCCTTCCTCGCAAAAAAAGGGAAAGAAAATCAAAGACTTGGGAAGGCGTACAGAACAAGCTAGTGTACCAGTAAATAGACGTTGCCAAGTTTTAGAAAAAAGAAAGATGTGCTCCTGTAGCTGGTTCGAATCCAAACCTAGACTATGACTATATATGGTGCTATGCTACCGTGCAAGTAATGAAACTGACATATCCAACGTTCGCTTCTCCTCTTCTCTACTTACTCTGCCTAGCATCAGAAGCTTTGGCCGCAGCAACCATGTCCGCTGGCTGCTCGTCCACCTGCTCTTCAGCAGGCAACAACCAGATATGCACCAAGTCGCCACCCGTACCATCGCCTGTGGGTCTCATCACACCCCCACCGGCACGTGCACCGCAGCCGATTGCTCATCGCAACCCACTGCCGTTGGTGTGGTGCCACTGCTGCAAATCACGCAGAGTCATCTGCCGCGTCTCAACCACAATCCACAACCCTGGCCGAGTCTTCTACAAATGCCTGAATCATGGGGTAATAATATATTTAAGTGTTGTTCTGCTGCTTTTAGTTGCTGATTTTTTTAATAGTTTGGTTGATGATCTTCCAATTTGATTCGTGCAGAAAAGGGAAGATTCGTGTGATTTGTATGTCTGGGAAGTTGCTGATGTGGGGGAATGCAACTACACTGATTATTTGGTTAGCCGAGGAATCCCAATACCAGCAGGTTGGGGTGTTGGACAAGTAACTGAAGGAACGATAGAAGAGGAAGATGCAGAGCAGAAGGTTAAAGATGCAGTTCCTCTGATCATGGCCAAGCAACAGCTGTTGAACAGCCTTGACAGCAATGAGGAGGTGAAAGAGCTTGTGAAGATAATGGGAAAAATCAATGTGCTCTGTAGGATGATTGTCTCTTTATTTGTAGTGTATGTAGCACTCGTGATGTATTCAGTGGCTACGACATGAGCACTTTGTTGAAACTAGTAATGAATGAAACATGTGTAGCAGGCTGGGCGTAGTGTTGTGAACATCTAATGATTTCTATTGACGGAAATCAGGGGGTATCCCCTTTTTCTCATATAAATAAATAAATAGCAGAGGCCTTGTCGGGTCAGCTCTGTTCTCATTCGAAGACGTCGAGCAAATTGCAGTCCAACAGCAAACTATGTCATCAAATTCAAGTTTCACAGCCAAATATGAGTACAAGTAAACAACAATGTCATCATGTTTTAGTTGTCATACAATCACCAAACACAAACCAGCATACATAACAAGTGATGTTCTCACAGCAAAATACTAAACAACATGTTCATCAGGTTTCAGTTGTCATAGCAAACACAATTTCACATAGTAGATAAAAAACATCTTCTGACAGGAAAATACGACAAAAGCAATGTAATCATCATCCGCAGCAGCAGCCGCAACATCTTCGCCATGTGTATCAGTCTAAATCATAATTCCCCACGATGTCATCTTCTTCTCCGTCCTCAACGTCCTCGAACGTTGGCTTCTTCTTGATCAACTCTTGTATGTCCACAGCATGACAGGCAATCTTTTAGCCAGCATCATTGACGTGATGGTTCTCAAAGATATTAGGAACATCTATGTTATCTTGTACATCAGGAGCAGTGTAAGCATCATCTTGTTGTGCAACTTCATTAAACGAATTCCTCTGCTCAAACCTTTGCAATACTCTCCAGTCATCACTACGTGCAAATGTGTCTTCCAAGAAAAATATCTATGTTGCTTGATTTGCCAAAATAAAAGGCTCGTTGGTCTGATACACCGCCTTGACATTGATGGATTTGAAATAATCATCAGCTCTGGGTTTTGTGATCCTGGAAAATAGGTTATACCAACGACAGCACAAAAGAACCACACACCGATGATCCTCAAAACTGGAGATATACTGCAACTGAACAATGTCTGTTATGTTAGCATACATTTCAGTTGTCTCTTTGCCGTGCGTATCCGTGCTCATGATGGCACTGTTTTGTGTCTTCCTGCCTTCGTCTCGTGCAAGGGTGTTGTAGCGCACATCTCCAACAACGCAAGATTCATAATGTCTTACCCGAGTATCAGGACCCATTGCTAGTGAGTAAAGGGCATCATCAACTGCATGCCCATCCTCCCGCATCTTCTTAACCTATGGTTAGAAAATAGACAAGTTGATCATATTATGTACTCAATATATTAAAAAACTGATAGTGCACTTCAAAAGCTTACATGGTTCTTGAACCATTTCGCAAATCTTGCCATAACCAGTTTGTCAATGTTTCTTGGATTTTGCGGCAGTAACTCTTCTTTGTAGATGCTGCACAACATAGTGATCGCGTCAAACATCTAAATATATAAGAATGTGCTGCAAGTTTAGTAGATTATGATGTATAAGCTGCAGTACTGCACTTACTTGATATAAGGTAGTATCTCAGGACAGTTATTCAACACATACCAAACCATTTTGTCCAAATCTTTAGGTTTGTCCTCTTGTCGCCTCTTCCCTGTAACTCGAACAGAATAATCGAAAACATTGAGCCCGGGATTGTCTTCACCCACCTCTTTGCTAAGCTGATCAGTTGTTTCAATGTATTTTGAGCAGAATGTCAATGCTTCTGTAGCAATGTAGGCCTCTGCAATGGAACCCTCGGGTCTAGCTCTGTTCCTAACATAGCCCTTGAAAGTGCCTAGCTGCCTTTCAATAGGGTACATCCAGTCATACTGTACTGGACCTCTAAGTAGCGCCTCATCAGGTAGATGAACAGCCAAATGCACCATCACATCAAAGAAGGCTGGAGGATATATCTTCTCAAGGTCGCATAGGATAGTTGGTATCTTGTCTCTAAGACGCTCCAAAGCATCTATCCTGATATTCCTACTGCAGAGTTCCCTGAAGAATTGTCCCAACTCTGCAACTGCTCTGTATAAGTCAGGGCGGCCCAATCCTCTAAGGATAACAGGTAAAACCCTTTGAAGTAGGACGTGGCAGTCATGAGTTTTCAACCCTTGTACCTTGTTTCCATCTGCACTGACTCTCCTTTCAGGGTTGGAAGCAAATCCATGTGGGAATCTCACACGTGACAGGACATCGCAGAATTCTTTTCTTTTTACCTTGTCCAAGACATACACAGCTGGTGCCATATCCCGTGGTTTACCTTCACCTTGCACCTGCAAATCCTTCCTAATACCCAGGTGTGTCAAATCAATCCTAGATTTTAAGGTATCTTTCGTCTTGCCTTCAATATTAAGAAGTGTGCCGATAATGATGTCACATATATTTTTCTCGATGTGCATCACATCAAGATTATACCGCAGATCCAAATTTTTCCAATACTCCAAGTCCCACAAAGTGGACCTGCGGGTAAACAATAATCTCTCTTCTACCCTGCCACGCTTCCTTTTCCCGCTACCATTACCAGGATGGTTTCCTGGTGTAATATGTCTGACCTTCTCTAATTCCACTTGCAACTCATCGGCGGTGAGCCTCTTTGGCGCTTCACGGTTTTCATGCTTTGCACTGAACACATGTCTTCGGTATTTTCTAGGATGCGGCTTGTCCTTGGCAAGGAAATGGCGGTGTCCAATGTAACAGATCTTGCTAAGTATTGCGTATGACAGCGGATTCCTGTCACAGCGAACACATGCATTGTAAGCATGTGTCGTTCGCCCTGACATAGTGCCCAAAGCCGGATAATCATGGATGCACCAAATTATAACAGCACGCGGAAAGAAATCAGCTGGTGGGCTGCTATATAGGTCTTGAGTGCGAACACCCTTCCATAGCTGTTGAAGTTCCTCCACAAGAGGCTCCATGAACAAATCAAAATCCTTTCCAGGACTTTTTGGACCTGGGATGAGCAAGGCCATCATGTAGTTTGATTCTTTGGTGCAGACATTTGGAGGCATGTTGTAAGGGATAACAAGCACTGGCCACATGATATATGTGGCGCTCTGGTGGCCAAATGGGCTAAATCCATCTGAAGCTAAGCCAAGTCTAATGTTTCTCGGGTCAGCAGCAAACTCTTTGTGTTTATCATTGAAGCTTTTCCACTCACTACCATGAGATGGATGGCTCATTACATTCTGATCTCTGTACTCCTGGTTCCTAGAATGCCACAACACATCCTCTCTTGTTTCAGCATCATGAAACAACCTCTGCAATCTTGGTGTAATTGGAAAATGTCTCAGAACATTATGAGGAATCATCTTCACAGCATCGCCATCTTTCCATCTTGATGATTTGCATTTCGGGCATTCACTTAAGTTGGCATAATCCTTCTGGAACAGAACACAATTATTCTTACAAACATGGATCATATCATATCCAATTCCGACAGCATGAAAGAAATTCTTCATTTTACTGTAGGTGTGTGGCAGCTCAGACGCATCTGGGATAGATTTGCAGAAAGCAGCCAACATCGCATTGAATGATTTGTTGGTCATCCACTCAGATGTCTTCACCTGAAGAAAGGTGACCATAGCTGAGAATACTGACAACTTATTTCCTGGGGTGACAACAACGTTGCATTGTTCCAACATGCGGGCCCACCGTTTTTCTTCTGCAGGTGAAAGTTCACGGAATGCACGAGCATTTCGTAGCATTGTTTCAATGTTGGTCAAACTCACTGGCTCCGCCACCACCACCTCCTCCTCCTCTTCCACTTGAGCATCAGGCAGATCAAGATGGTGATCTGCTGCTTCCACGTAGTCAATAACATTGATGTTCACAGCTTCACCATGATGAACCCACCTAGTATATGTGACCGACATCCCATACAAGTGTAGATGATTTTGCATAGTTGACTGGGGTCTTGTAACTGAATTCATACAACTGCTACACGGGCAGAGCACATCTGATTTCAGACCACCGTACTCAGCTCTGATAAAGTTCATGAAGTTTTCAACCCCCTCGACATATGCAGCGGAGAATCTTCGAGCAGAAGTTATCCAAGTCCTGTCCATCTGTTAGACATACAAATTACTTCTCTTCTAGATATTACAGGAAAAACATATATTATTTTTTAGAAGTCCAAAAAAAATACCTAAGTCGATGTCTAAAGCTATGGCAAGATATTTGGACGAACATATTTGAGTGCCAAATTATGGCAGGCTATTTCAGCAGTCAATGAGGCCGAGCACACAGCCATCAAACTATCGAAGGCCATCGCAGCAACAAAGATCGAGTATAAAATGGTGTAGAGCTATTTCACCTAATAGATTGGCTACTAGACCATGGCAATCTATGTCACAATAAATATATAGCAGGATATTTTAGCAACTAATCAGCCTTGGCATGCCATCTCAGCTAAGCAGATTGAGTGCAGAACAGGGCAAGGAAGCTTCTTAAGCAGAGCATATTGACAGTAAACTACTTCAGCAAATAGTGAGATTAACAGCGTCTATCAGCTAACATTCAGCGCTACACCGACATGAACGGGGCCTCAGTCTAGAATGCGCGTACCATGGGAGAAGCTGACCGTCGTGCGTCTCCACACAAACGTCGCCAGCGGTGGCGACGCTGACCTCCGTGCGCCTCCACAAGAACGTAGCCAGAGGTGGCGGCGCGGCTAGAGAATGGCAGTCTACGAGAGTGTACTGTGGGAGCGAGAGGATCGCCAAACTGCGGCGCCAACGTATCGGCGCGGTGGGGAGGGCGGCTTTGGCGGAGCGAATGGAGTGGAGGGGGACAAGGGGGAGGGGGTTTGGAGAATATTATTGGCTAGTTGGCCGAAGGGCGATTGAATCGAATTTGGGGGGAATTTTTTGGTGTGGGGGGGAGGATTTTCGCGCGGTGGGCGGAGGGAGTTTGGTGCATGGTCGGTTTCTCCAAGTGTAGTCCCACGTGTCAGTGAAGAGGCAAGCCAAAGTGCGTTCCGTTTGCATGAGCCGTGTGCAGGACCGAACGTGTGTGGGGTGCAATGCGACCGTGATAGGAGTGTTGTGAGTGTACCGCCTTTTTTCCTTTTAAACTAGGTGCTTCGCCCCCTCAAAAAATTTTTTTTGCTCCCCGCGATCCATCGATACTACTACTAGTAATCCGGTAATCCCGACTAAAACGGCGCGGCCGGGTCTTTTCCCGCGCGATATGCTGGGAGGTTGGCTTAGTTGGGTTTTTTAGGACGAGTAATGCTACACCTATGTAATCCCAGTTACATAATTAACGTAATGTGAAATGTGTGAGCTGTTGATTGTAGATTGGGGGGAGGGAGGGGCCCACCACCATGAAAATCAGAGGAGGAGAGAGAGGCAATTTACGTTAACCCTTTCATAGGTTCCCGTAGATGTAGAAAGATGTGAAATGCGTGAATGTGTAGTGGACGTACTATTGGAGTGCCTAAGATAAAAAGCAGAGTTGGTGATGATGGTGTGCCTGTCATCCTGCAATATAGGCCATCCGATCTATATCTAACGGATAGGAAGGAAACTATGACAATTTACCTGCACTCCTCTCCACATTTGCAGATAAGGCTTTCCCTCGTTCATCCTTTTCTCCCACAAGATCTTGATCTTCCGTGCAACACACGGGAATCTTTCTAGTACTCCTACAATATGTATATTATTGTGAAAGTTCATATACATCGACCGAGATTAATGCAAACACGGCAGATTTTCATTACATTTGGAACTTTTATAGGACAGAAAAATAAAAGAAACCCGACCCTAAACCTATTCTACGGCGGCGACCGACGTCCTCCATCTGCGATCTCTATGTACGAGGGCGGGGTTCAAGACCCGTGAAGTGAAGGTGCGGTCTTCGGTGAGGAAGAGTAGAACACGGGATATGGACCGGCCAGTTGGCACACCATGCCCTGCCGCCTCCCATGCCCTACTCATCCTCGGAGGAGTCCCCGACCTCGGCGGTGCCAGACGTTGGACGGCGGCAAGTAGGACGCGTGGCTGACGGTGCTCCCGTCGTCGGCCGCCAGCGTGGCCACCGCTTGTGCGGACGCGTCCGCGTCCGGCTACGTCACTATTGCGTCGCGAGAGGCGACTTGAGCGAGGGCGGTGACCTCGAGCTTCATCCCCGAAGACAAGCTCTCCCACAGAGTGTTCGCACTTGCGGTCATGGCGGATGTGGTGCCAGGTAGGAGGACGATGCGCTATGGTGTGGAGGTTAGCTAGGTGTAGCCACTTTAAGTAGCGCATTCCGGTGAGGCCAAGCGTCTGGGTGCGTCATTAAGTCACCGGAGTTGGTTCCTCAGGCACCGAGCCTCTTAACGACGACATACAAACGGACTACATGATGCGGGCAGCTGGCGCCGGCTGGGAACGCACCACGTGACGACGCGAGGGACGAGGGTTTTGGTGTGCCAGGGTAGTCAGCTGTGGTCGTGGCAACGTTGGAGATGCCCTTTGCTCACGTGCGATCCCCGCATGTCATTGAAAAAGCAAGATGACCCGGCATGGTCTCAGGTCCAGAGGATGCAGTTGGCCGCGCTACACCACTCTGCGGACGCGTCGCGGTGCCCCGTGCATCCTCGACGAGCCGGGTGTTGGGGTGTGTTTGGATTGTGGCCAAAGTGCACCTTACCAAAATTTTGGTCATGACCCAAAGATTGGTCTTTGTTTGGATGGTTGCCATTTTTTGGCATGCCAATGAACTCTAGCCAACTCTAGTTCATTTTTCTTGGCAATGTCGGCCAAATCATGGGCAACCAATACCTCAACCAAAATTTTGGTCATGACCCAAAGATTGGTCTTTGTTTGGATGGTTGCCATTTCCTTGGCATGCCAATGAACTCTAGCCAACTCTAGTTCATTTTTCTTGCCAATTTCGGCCAAATCATGGGCAACCAATACCTCAACCAAAATTTTGGCTACCCAATGCTTTGATGGGGCAACCTTGGGCACAAACCAAACATACCGTTGGTCGTGCCACAGCACTAACGCCACCCTCGGCACACTAAAACCGACCGTGTCTAGCGACGATATGAGCGTGTCGCTCACCATGGTCACTGTGTCCAGAGGCGGTGCTAGAGCTGCGCCCCGTTGTTGGCCCCAACGACCCACATGAACGGTTGTCGGTGGCGAGGAGGTCGTGGGCCAGCTCCTCCATTGGACTAGTCTGTGCTACGTCGTCCCGACGGGTGTGCCCCACATGTCGGTTTCCCTGTTCTCCCGGCCATATTCGAGCATCAGTGCTCCGCATTGCACATTAGGCCTTTCACTATGTAGGCCAAGCGAGACAACTTATTGTTTATTTGAGCCGTTCAAATATAATCATGTGTCGTTTGCTTATTTCTCATTCCTCTCCAACCCTCTTCTCCATCGATCATGTCACCCTCCAGTCGAGTCCATCCTCCCGCATGCCTCATTTGAACATCCCACCGAGTATCATTCGCATGTACCCACCCTAGTCCTCTTTCAATAGATCTCCTGACCCCAAGATGAAATTGAGAGGGAACGAGTGGGGGCATGTGATACCTAAGGTGGATTCAAAATTTTGAATCGGTGATCATAGCATCCGCAAATCTATACCTACTAATAAAGCAAGGTGCGTTTCTTCAATATTTTCATCCGTTCACCGTCGAATTTATTTTTCTATCCAAGGTGGTACTAAATTTTTGTTCCACTAGAAAATAAAAAGAATGTGTCCAGAATTCCGCAATTGGGCCAAGCGCACTCCAGCCCAACAAAGCCAACCTAGTCATATATAAAGGGTATTCAATGTTCGTTTCGTTTTTGAACGTACAATATACTCCCTCCTATCCTTTCTAGTTTACATATAAGTTTTATGTGTAGTCAAAGTATCTCTACTTTGATCAAAAAGGTATCAACATTCAACAATGCCCAATCAATATTGTTAGATTCGTACGTACTCCTAGATTTGTACTCGAGATGGTTTCCAATTTGACTATTGACAAGATTAATAGTACATGAGATGTATAATGTGAAAATTATATCATTGGAAACTCCTTTCACATACGAATTTGACCGTATGCTTTGTGTAAGTTGCATGTCATATATTATTACTCTAACATTTGGTCAAAGTTAGCCTCGAAAAACGCGTTAGACCCTGTATGCTTTGTGTAAGTTGCATGTCATATATTATTACTCTAACATTTGTGTAAGTTGCATGTCATATATTATTACTCTAACATTTGGTCAAAGTAGTATAGTGGAAGTGGATCCTCTGACGTAGGTATCCCTGCCTTACCCTCCCTTTCGATCACTTACTGGCAGACCCCATGCTTGCTAGGCCCCGCATGTCAGTTACTCAATGGGTTCGGCCACGTCAGGGGATCCTCATCCGTAGTATACTCCCTCTGTTTTTATTTACTCCGCATAAAACGGAGGGAGTGGTGGTATAATAAATGACGCGGAAGGGGGAGGGGGAGGGACATCGGTTTGCTCTCAACTGCGGTCCCACAAGCGAGCAAAAATGCAAGACGAAGCGCGTTCCATTCGGTGAGCGACATGGAGGGTCCAGCGTGCTGGGCTGCAACGCGAACGTGACAAGAGCGATGTACAGTCAAAACCGATTGACCGGTCGTCACCGGAACCACTATTCACACCAGAACCTTCGCTGCTCTGCCTACGCCAGCCACTGCCCTAAAACCACACCAAATCTCCAGCCCATTCCCCCACGTTTCGATCCCCTAGCCCACATCAAGCGACCCCTAGTTCGCCGGAAAGCCATGGTGCGCCGCAAGATCACTTACTACAAGATGCTGATGCCGGAGCGCCGTGCAGAAATCGCGGCGGCGGTCGGCGCCACAGACCTCCGTTCTCAAGCTCGCTTTGCGGCGGGCCAATCCCCGAGTTCTCTGGAGCCAAGCTACGAGGAGGAGGAAGCCGATCCAATGTTCATGGTGGAGGTCGTGGCGCAGAAGGCCCCCGATGTGTGGGGACCCCGACTCATAAGTCATGATCACCGAATGCACGTGTACAGTGATCCCAGATATCAATGCTCACTGAACACACAGTAGCTGAATAACAAGAGTCTTACATCCATACATACCGTCTTGCACAAATTATGACCATTATGGTCAAGTCTTGAGTATAACTTCGCAGCGAAAAACTTCAATAACAACTTGGACCCATGCCATCTGCCTTAACCCTACAGGCATTCTGACTGGGAAGCGTCCTAGCTCGCACGATCGTCACCAAAGAACTCTTCAATATATCTTGTCTTTCATGCCTGGCCAATAAAATAACCAGTGGCAAGCCAATGAGTACTTTGAATGTACTCGCAAGCAACCCATGTTTTGGTTCAAGATACAACAATGCATGGTATAGGTAAATTTTTGCGGAAAGCTAGTTTTGAGTGCAATGACATGTTCAACAACTTGTAAGACATGCATCAGGAGAATTCAATTAACCATGAGGACCAGTTACAGATATCAACATAAATAGAGTGGGCATCAACCCAACTCAATCATGTCAAGTCCTTTGACTTGACCCAAGTAGTTCTTCCCACTTATCCAAACACACACACTGGTTTGTAAACATGTGGACGTATTTTAAGCAGCACCGCCCAACTGTCCTTGACCATGGACACGGCTATTCGAATAGTTTTACACTCTGCAGAGGTTGCACACTTTACCCACAAGATCCAGGAAGCTTCCGTGTCATCCACGACCCGCGGTACCTCAAGTACCCGGGGTAAGCACCCGATCACTATCTTTCCCTAGACGACACTAACATGGAGTCCACTCGATTGGTAGTAACCCCTGTGCCCAACATTTCACAACTTTAAAAATGGTGGAGCCTTGCTCCCATATTCATCACATACAACCGGCACGGGGTACCAACGGTGTGTCCGGTGCCCCATAAAAATGTTCTTGGCCGCCCTACCTGGCATGACCCCGTCCTGAGAGAGCGCACCAACAACTCTCCCGTCACTAGTAATGCAGGCTCCAAGCTAGTATCGACCTAGGTAATCAATAATGCCCTTTCCCATACAAGGGTAGAGTGGTTGTGCATGTAAGGTTGGGACAGTCGACAAATCTTAAATCTAATCCATTTTTGAAAACAACACACAAACTTGCCTCGGTATACCACTTCGTCATCAAGTGGTTACCCATCTCATTATCTCCCTCGGCATAAGTGGCACCCGACGGGGTTTTCGAAAAGTCTTTTGAAAATACTTTGTCTCCATCACCATGCACATTCCCGTCCCTTTTTGCGTAGCAACTACTTTAGCATCCTATCTACTCCCACCGGCATAACCCTCATAGGATGGTAGGGTCATGCACAATGCAAGTATCAACAAGGAAGTAACGGAGGCAACCCATCAAAGTGGTTACCACCTCTTCATGATTCCGTTGCAACAACAATATGGTGTTATATGACATGCATAAAATGGGTTTCATAGACATGGTCAAAGGGCTGCTTGCCTGTTTTAACAAAGTCTTCGAGGTCTTCAAATATCTCTAGTCCAACTCCGAGCATTTCGTCTACTTCGTCAACTATCGTCGAAAGCAACCATAATAAGCAACACAACAAGGCAGAAAAATAAAAGTGCTCTAAAAATATTGATTTGACTTTTCTAGGACATCTCTGGTTATATGAAATTTAACCAGAGTGGTTTCAATGGAATTTGGTTAGTGGATATTTATAAACATTTTGATATGATGGATTCAAGGGGTTTATGGATTTATAAGAAGTGTACAGAAACATACTTTTGAAAAATGAGCAAAGGAACCCATTTAACAAACCATGATTTTAGAAGCATCTAGGAGTTGGTCTCACTGGATTTGGAGTTCAAATGAATTTCCTATGAATTTGCAAAGTTGACAAATATGAAGAAATGGCTCATTATATTGTGTGGCATAGAAAGTATTAATAAAAATGTTCATGACCTAAGCTTTAAACTCAGGAGCATCTAGAAATTTGAATAATGGCATTTGGATCAAATTTGAACCCTCTGTGATTTTCTAAAGTTTATCACAAAAATGGAAAATTAGGATTTGCTAATTATTTGTGAAAGAAATATTTCTGTAAAAATGTGCAAGTAACACCATGTGATAGGGAAAGAATTTAGAAACTACTAGAAGTTTGAATCATCAAATTTGGAGTTAATTTCAATTGTTTATGGATTTTGCAAATTGTACAGAAAGGAAAAAGGAAAATGTTTTTACCCAAATAGGCTGGATCTGGGCGGCAACCGCGTGCGCAGGTCGAGACATAGGGAGGCAGCGCACTGGGCCTGGCCCAGCCGCACGGCCGCACGGGGCGGCAACGGTGACGTCGAAGGCGTCCGCCCAGAATACGCCTTCGCCTCGGGGAGACGGCTCCTGCAGAAGCCGTGTCCACTTAGCCTGTGGGCCCGGCCCTCAGGGTCGATGACACGCGGGGCCCATCTGTCGGGTTCATCCCCAACCTCCCGCTCGAACAGAGTAGGGGCGGGGCGGTGTCGACGGCGGCTTGCCAGCGCTGCAGGGCATCTCCGGCGATGCTCCACCCACCAGCGTGCTCAGGGGACCCGACCGCACCCAACTGTGGGTGGCACGGTCTCCCAGGGCCACCGGGTTGAGTAGGGCGTCGGCCACGGCGGGCGAGGCCGACGGTGATGGCGACATTGGTGCTATGAGGTAGCGGAGCAGAGGGAGAAGTGGTGAGGGGTTCCGTTGTGGTCAGGGGGTTCGCCTAGTGGAGAAAGGAGGGGAGGAGGAGGCCTCATTCACGGGAATTTGAGAGAAGGCCGGTGGCTCGGCTTCGTCCATGGAGGAGCAAGAAGGGCTCGGGGGGACGAATGGGTAGGCCTGGGGAGCGTACGGGAGAGAAAGAGAGCCAAAGGAGTGGAGAGGGTGCTCGGGGTGGCTTTAAGTAGAAGGGGGGAGGTGCATAGCGGGGCCGTGCGCCGGCGAGGCTGTAGCCGTCGCTAGAGGCCATGGGAGGGCTTGGCTTTGAGTTTGAGGTCTTCCTGGGCGTGGTCTATGACCAGGGAGAGAGAAAGGGAGAGAGGAGCGAGCGCGAGGAGGGCCAGGGACGCGGGCGGCGATTGGCGGGTGCGGGTGGCGCTCGGGCACGCGCCGCAGGGGCGAGAGGAGGGCGCGGGAGCAAGTGGGAGACCTGCTGGCGTGATGCAGACACCGAGGTGCGTCGACTGGCGCGCTCAGGCGGCCCGAGGTGGATGGGAGCGCGGTGTCAACGGTCGGGAGCACGGTAGCGTGCCCTAGAGCGCGTCTTTGGCCAGCATGTGTGGCTTTTTCCCGCGTCCTCGCATGGCCACTTGTGTCTAGGAGCTCTGGGAGGGAGTAAACAAAGTGGAAATGTTATTGGATCCCTTGGATGGCGCTGGAGTGAGAAGGAGAGGTGAGAAAGGATAGAAGTGTTGCTGTCTTGAGAAGGAAATGAGGGTTTTCACCCCCCCCCCAATAATTGAGCTGGGGGCTGGCAGGACTTACTGGAGGTAGAAGAGGGTCAGTAGCAGCTGTGGTACAAAGTTTAGCCCATGGAGATTAGTGGAAGAGGTCAAAATGGAATTTTGGTAAAGTGGCAGAAGGTGTTTGATGCTTGTTTGGTTAAGCAAATGATCTCCATTTGGCATGATACTCCACAGGGTGAAATGTCACATATAATTAGGTCCTTCAACCAATTTGGAGCTCATTTGGGCAAAGTTGCCAATGCAACTTTTGTAAACCCTAGAAATTAGCAGAAATGGACTTGTGTAGATCTAGTTGAGCAATCACTTCTCCTTGATGCACCACTTGGTGTAGTGGCCTCATTTGGTCATGTGAACATGCTCACAAAAGTTGGGGTCAAGGAGAGAAAGTTGGTAGTACAAACTTGTTTAGATTTGATTCTGGTCAGAGAGGGTTTTGGGGCACTTTGATCAAGATCACATTCTCTCCAACTTGTGCCATTTGGTCTAGATGCATTATTACACCATTTGAGCATGTGCACCAAGTTTGAGAGCATTTGGACATGTTTGACAGTGCAAAGTTGTTCAAACTTGAAAAAGGACAGAAGTGGTTTTGAGAGGGTTTCATGGGGTTATACTGTTCTCCATGACATGAGACTTGTCAATATCATTAAAAACGTCATATGTGACATTCTAGAATTTTCCTGGAATTGTTGGAGAATATTTCCTTTGTAAATATTTCAAAAGCTTGAAATATCCAGAAAGGGTTTTTGAGGGATTTTAACCAATATTTTGATCATGACCATGTGTTGAAACTCTTATATATGGACAATATATGTCCATTGAGTTTCCCTAGGTTTTACCAAATATTTTTAAAGCATCAAAATAATTTTAACCTATTAAAGACCATTTCTCGCCTAAAGAAAAAGACTTTAAATAAAATAGGTAAATAACTTTTAAAATTATATTTTTGTGGTTTCTGGGTATCCTATATCTAATAGGAGTCAAATATATTTTTGGAAAGATTTTTACTGCCCTTAATTAAGTACTTGCAGTGCAAACCTCAATTCAGGGGGTTTTGGAAAACTAATTTTTGAAAATACTATTTGGCCAAATTATTTTTGTAAGAAATTATTTTTATGTCATATACACATGGCATGATCATTGGTTCAAGAGTTTGGAGCAAGGAGATGAAGTACAGGAGTTGGAGGATTTATTTGATTTTTAGAGCACTTGCAAACAACACACAAAATCCAATCAAGGCAAGGTCCAAAACACTCAAAAGTTTTTGTCAAACCACATTTTATCATGATTTATTAGCTTAAGTGTTGTGGCATGAAAATCAGGGTGTGACAGACCTACCCCCCTTACAAGAATCTCGTCCCCGAGATTCCCAGACTAGGCGCGGAAAGGAATACGGAAACTTGGATTTGGGGTAGTCTTCACGTCCTCATACTGCTTCTGCTTCCGTTTGGTGCTCCATTGAACCTTGAAGTATTCGATGGCGTGGCTTCATGTTTTTCGTCCTGCTTGATCCAGATTGCAATTAGGGTCTCTCGCGTAGGTCATATTGGGCTGGAGGTCGATGGCTCGGTGATTGATGTCCTTGTAGAGGTCGGGCTAGTTAGGAAGTTGGAAACACTCCCGGGGTTGTGTTGTCTGGGAAAACGTTGTGCATAGTGGGTAACTCAGGTGGCAACTCCAGCTGGTAACTATCTTTTCTTCGTCTCGTAGTGATCTCAGAGGGAGTTGTTGAATCTTGGAGTGATCTCGGAGAGGGCCAATGAATCTTGGTGTGGGTTTCCTTGGCATGGAAATGCTTTGTTCCTTAGAGAGGAGTGGTTGCAGATACACCTGGTCTTTGACGCGAATGTTTACTTCTTGATGATGGTGGTTGGTATAGTTCTTCCTCCTGGACATGGTGATCTTCAGATGTTCCTTGACCAGCTGAGTGATTCTTCTTCCGTCTTCGGGTAGGCAAATATGTCATCAAATAAAGATGACACCCAACTTGTCCATGTACTCTATGATGACTTTGTTCACGAGGTACATAAAGTAGGCTGGGGAATTGGTGGTGGTCACGGTTGAGTATGGTCCGAGGTGTTCTCTATTTAGAGTCAAGACCTATGGTAATGACCCGACCATGTTGTGGCTTAGTAGGGCTTAAGGGTTTCAAGGATGTGAGTGAACATTTTATTGTCTTATCCTTAAGAACGGTTTCTGAGATGCCAATAGTCTATCTAGTCCTTCAAACAAATAACCTTATACCATCGAAAGCATCATCTCGTATAGGCCAAATCCAATCATCACTCATGATTTACCAAAGTCTCAGATAATTCCTCAGGGTCACTGATACAAACTCATGAAGTCATTTTTCCTCTATTCCTATATCCTCAAATTGGTCTTCCTTATGGCATTGTCAGTTCTTGTGCCGTCTTAGAATGACAATGTGCTCGTTCACTATGTCCACTAGTTCCATAATGAACCCAGTGTAGTGCAAAATTACGGGGCTTAATAGGTTCTCTTGCAATTCCGTGGGTTAAGCACATGGTTAAGGATTCGAGATGGTGTGTCTTGTGAAATCTCTAAGGGTCAAGGGATGGGTTCACAGTCTTGAGGGGTAAACATAATTCTACGGGGTTGCACTTGGTCGAGGAGGTTGTAGCAAAAGTCTTCAGTGCTAGCTGGTTGCCAAAGTAGAATCCTTGGTGTATCTTGTCTTGCCGGTCTTCGGTGGAGGAGAGAGATGAGAGGGAAAAGTAGCATAGAGGAGGGGGGTGCCTAAAGGGGGTTCTATAGTGCAAGTGCAAACAAACAGGTGCAAAAAGGGCCAAACAAAAGAAACAAGGTAAGGAAGGTGATATAGTCGTGTACTTGTTGCCTAGGGCAAAAGTGTGACCTATATCAAAACACAACCAAATAAAAACAAGCAACACACAATCATGTCTCTATTCGAACCATCATACGGACTCGACTGCGCATAGGGGGTACACGACTCATCCTACCCTAGGGGTTCTCGGACTAAGTAGTCGTGCTTGCTCTGTGCCTCGTGCAGTCTCCTGGGTTTTCCTCAGGTGTTGCTATGTCTCTTGTAGTTGTTTGATGAAACGATCCGGGTTAGGCCTGAAGATTCTTCAACAACTTCTCGCCTGTTGAAGTGATGGGGTGAAGGTGGCTCCTCGTAGCAGGCATTGACTCGGTCTTCTGTTGTCTTCTTAATCATGATGATCCCTTTTTGTCTTCTAAGGCGTCGATGGTACCAAGTAAGTAATCCTTTATGCAATGACATTAACAAGGCATAGTAGAGGTCCAACATTTCGGTTACGTTGATGACAACATCGACACCAAGAGCGGGGGATGAGGATAATCGTTTCCTGCTCACTATAGTGAGACGGACCAAATGGCTAGGTTATCATCCACCGGTGGTTGCCGATGCAACAACGGTAACGACATGGTTACTCTATTAGCGAGGTATATCATGATCTTGCATTTCCTATACCCTGGTCATCGTAGGCAAAGGTTGCATCATCATGGGGCAGCCTCGAGGATGTCACCATCTTCTGGGTCCCGATGACCTCATTCCTTGAGATGGTATCTTCTATTGGTATTGTCCTGTCGTGGTGTCACCAAACTTGTGTTCAGAAGACGTGGGCGAATGTCTGACAAGGCATCCTCCTTCTAGACTATCCACGAGGGTTTCAAGGAATCCAGTGGTCAGGGGCATAAGGGTTCTAGCGACCAAAAGTTTTGAAGGGGAAGAGATCAATAAGGAAAGTATACCTTGAAGAAAAACTAAGAAGGGGAAGAGAAGTATAGACAGTTTTTGAAAACTAGCGATAGTTTTGAAAATAGTTTTACCCTAACTAACGACCATGCTAACTATGGCTTCCTACAGTCAGGATGGCTCTGATACCAGCTCTGTGGGGACCCCGACTCATAAGTCGTGATCACCGAATGCACGTCTACAGTGATCCCAGAGATCAATGCTCACTGAACACACAGTAGCTGAATAACAAGAATCTTACATCCATACATATCGTCTTGCATAAATTATGACCATTATGGTCAAGTCTTGAGTATAACTTCGCAGCGGAAAACTTCAATAACAACTTGGACCCATGCCATATGCCTTAACCCTACAGGTATTCTGACTGGGAAGCGTCCTAGCTCGCACGATCGTCACCAAAGAACTCTTCAATATATCTTGTCTTTCATGCCTGGCCAATAAAATAACCAGTGGCAAGCCAATGAGTACTTTGAATGTACTCGCAAGCAACCCATGTTTTGGTTCAAGATACAACAATGCATGGTATAGGTAAATTTTTGCGGAAAGCTAGTTTTGAGTGCAATGACATGTTCAACAACTTGTAAGACATGCATCAGGATAATTCAATTAACCATGAGGACCAGTTACAGATATCAACATAAATAGAGTGGGCATCAACCCAACTCAATCATGTCAAGTCCTTTGACTTGACCCAAGTAGTTCTTCCCACTTATCCAAACACGCACACTGGTTTGTAAACATGTGGACGTATTTTAAGCAGCACCGCCCAACTGTCCTTGACCGTGGAGATGGCTATTCGAATAGTTTTGCACTCTACATAGGTTGCACACTTTACCCATAAGATCCGGGAAGCTTCCGTGTCATCCACGACCCGCGGTACCTCAAGTACCCGGGGTAAGCACCCGATCACTATATTTCCCTGGACGACACTAACATGGAGTCCACTCGATTGGTAGTAACCCCCGTGCCCAACATTTGACAACTCTAAAAATGGTGGAGCCTCGCTCCCATATTCATCACATACCACCGGCATGGGGTACCAACGGTGTGTCCGGTGCCCCATAAAAATGTTCTTGGCCGCCCTACCTGGCACGACCCCGTCCCGATAGAGCGCACCAACAACTCTCCCGTCACTAGTAATGCGGGCTCCAAGCTAGTATCGGCCTAGGTAATCAATAATGCCCTTACCCATACAAGGGTAGAGTGGTTGTGCATGTAAGGTTGGGACAGTCGACAAATCTTAAATCTAATCCGTTTTTGAAAACAACACACACACTTGCCTCGGTATACCACTTCGTCATCAAGTGGTTACCCATCTCATTATCTCCCTCGGCATAAGTGGCACCCGACGGGGTTTTCGAAAAGTCTTTTGAAAATACTTTGTCTCCATCACCATGCACATTCCCGTCCCTTTTTGCGTAGCAACTACTTTAGCATCCTATCTACTCCCACCGACATAACCCTCATAGGATGGTAGGGTCATGCACAATGCAAGTATCAACAAGGAAGTAACGGAGGCAACCCATCAAAGTGGTTACCACCTCTTCATGATTCCGTTGCAACAACAATATGGTGTTATATGACATGCATAAAATGGGTTTCATAGACATGGTCAAAGGGCTGCTTGCCTGTTTTAACAAAGTCTTCGAGGTCTTCAAATATCTCTAGTCCAACTCCGAGCATTTCGTCTACTTCGTCAACTATCGTTGAAAGCAACCATAATAAGCAACACAACAAGGTAGAAAAATAAAAGTGCTCTAAAAATATTGATTTGACTTTTCTAGGACATCTCTGGTTATATGAAATTTAACCAGAGTGGTTTCAATGGAATTTGGTTAGTGGATATTTATAAACATTTTGATATGATGGATTCAAGGGGTTTATGGATTTGTAAGAAGTGTACAGAAACATACTTTTGAAAAATGATCAAAGGCACCCATTTAACAAACCATGATTTTAGAAGCATCTAGGAATTGGTCTCACTGGATTTGGAGTTCAAATGAATTTCCTATGAATTTGCAAAGTTGACAAATATGAAGAAATGGCTCATTATATTGTGTGGCACAGAAAGTATTAATAAAAATGTTCATGACCTAAGCTTTAAACTCAGGAGCATCTAGAAATTTGAATAATGGCATTTGGATCAAATTTGAGCCCTCTGTGATTTTCTAAAGTTTATCACAGAAATGGAAAAATAGGATTCGCTAATTATTTGTGAAAGAAATATTTCTGTAAAAATGTGCAAGTAGCACCATGTGATAGGGAAAGAATTTAGAAACTACTAGAAGTTTGAATCATCAAATTTGGAGTTAATTTGAATTGTTTATGGATTTTGCAAATTGTACAAAAAGGAAAAAGGAAAATGTTTTTACCCAAACAGGCTGGATCTGGGCGGCAACCGCGTGCGCAGGGCGAGACATAGGAAGGCAGCGCACTGGGCCTGGCCCAGCCGCACGGCCGCACGGGGTGGCAACGGTGACGTCGAAGGCGTCCGCCCAGAATACGCCTTCGCCTCGGGGAGACGGCTCCTGGAGAAGCCGTGTCCACTTAGCCTGTGGGCCCGGCCCTCAGGATCGATGACACGCGGGGCCCATCTGTCGGGTTCATCCCCAACCTCCCGCTCGAACAGAGCAGGGGCGGGGCGGTGTCGACGGCAGCTTGCCAGCGCTGCAGGGAATCTCCGGCGATGCTCCGCCCACCGGCGTGCTCAGGGGACCCGGCCGCACCCAACTGTGGGTGGCACGGTCTCCCAGGGCCACCAGGTTGAGTAGGGCGTCGGCCACGGCGGGCGAGGCCGACGGTGATGGCGACATTGGTGCTACGAGGCAGCGGAGCAGAGGGAGAAGTGGTGAGGGGTTCCGTTGTGGTCAGGGGGGTCGCCTAGTGGAGAAAGGAGGGGAGGAGGAGGCCTCATTCGCGGGAATTTGAGAGAAGGCCGGTGGCTCGGCTTCGGCCATGGAGGAGCAAGAAGGGCTCGAGGGGCGAATGGGTAGGCCTGGGGAGCGTACGGGAGAGAAAGAGAGCCAAAGGAGTGGAGAGGGGGCTCGGGGTGGCTTTAAATAGAAGGGGGGGAGGTGCACAGCGGGGCCGTGCGCCGACGAGGCCGTAGCCGTTGCTAGAGGCCACGGGAGGGCTTGGCTTCGAGTCTGAGGTCTTCCTGGGCGTGGTCTACGACCAGGGAGAGAGAGAGGGAGAGAGGAGCGAGCGCGAGGCGGGCCAGGGACGCGGGCGGCGATTGGCGGGTGCGGGTGGCGCTCGGGCACGTGCCGCAGGGGCGAGAGGAGGGCGCGGGAGCAAGTGGGAGACCTGCTGGCGTGATGTGGACGCCGAGGCGCGTCGACTGGCGCGCTCAGGCGGCCCGAGGTGGACAGGAGCACGGTGTCAACGGTCGGGAGCACGGTAGCGTGCTCTAGAGCGCGTCTTTGGCCGGCATGTGTGGCTTTTTCCCGCGTCCTCGCATGGCCACTTGTGTCTGGGAGCTCTGGGAGGGAGTAAACAAAGTGGAAATGTCATTGGATCCCTTGGATGGCGCTGGAGTGAGAAGGAGAGGTGAGAAAGGATAGAAGTGTTGCTGTCTCGAGAAGGCAATGAGGGTTTTCACCCCCCAATAATTGAGCTGGGGGCTAGCAGGACTTACTGGAGGTAGAAGAGGGTCAATTGCAGCTGTGGTACAAAGTTTAGCCCATGGAGATTAGTGGAAGAGGTCAAAAATGGAATTTTGGTAAAGTGGCAGAAGGTGTTTGATGCTTGTTTGGTTAAGCAAATGGTCTCCATTTGGCATGATACTCCACAGGGTGAAATGTCACATATAATTAGGTCCTTCAACCAATTTGGAGCTCATTTGGGCAAAGTTGCCAATGCAACTTTTGTAAACCCTAGAAATTAGCAGAAATGGACTTGTGTAGATCTAGTTGAGCAATCACTTCTCCTTGATGCAGCACTTGGTGTAGTGGCCTCATTTGGTCATGTGAACATGCTCACAAAAGTTGGGGTCAAGGAGAGAAAGTTGGTAGTACAAACTTGTTCAGATTTGATTCTGGTCAGAGAGGGTTTTGGGGCACTTTGATCAAGATCACATTCTCTTCAACTTGTGACATTTGGTCTAGATGCATTATTACACCATTTGAGCATGTGCATCAAGTTTGAGAGCATTTAGACATGTTTGACAGTGCAAAGTTGTTCAAACTTGAAAAAGGACAGAAGTGGTTTTGAGAGGGTTTCATGGGGTTATACTGTTTTCCATGACATGAGACTTGTCAATATCATTAAAAACGTCATATGTGACATTCTAGAATTTTCCTGGAATTGTTGGAGAATATTTCCTTTGTAAATATTTCAAAAGCTTGAAATATCCAGAAAGGGTTTTTGAGGGATTTTAACCAATATTTTGATCATGACCATGTGTTGAAACTCTTATATATGGACAATATATGTCCATTGAGTTTCCCTAGGTTTTACCAAATATTTTTAAAGCATCAAAATAATTTTAACCTATTAAAGACCATTTCTGGCCTAAAGAAAAATCCTTTAAACAAAATAGGTAAATAACTTTTAAAATTATATTTTTGTGGTTTCTGGGTATCCTATATCTAATAGGAGTCAAATATATTTTTGGAAAGATTTTTACTGCCCTTAATTAAGTACTTGCAGTGCAAATCTCAATTCAGGGGTTTTTGGAAAACTAATTTTTGAAAATACTATTTGGCCAAATTATTTTTGTAAGAAATTATTTTTATGTCCTATACACATGGCATGATCATTGGTTCAAGAGTTTGGAGCAAGGAGATGAAGTATAGGAGTTGGAGGATTTATTTGATTTTTAGAGCACTTGCAAACAACACACAAAATCCAATCAAGGCAAGGTCCAAAACACTCAAAAGTTTTTGTCAAACCACATTTTATCATGATTTATTAGCTTAAGTGTTGTGGCATGAAAATCAGGGTGTGACACGATGGGTATGAGACGATGGTCGTCGAATTCGTGTCGGCATCCGAGTCCCCCATGGTGCAGGCGGACCAGCGGTTCAACATGGCGATACTAAAGGAGGACCGGGAGGCAGAGCCTCAACTTGATGCGGAGCGCGCGCATGCCGCTGCCATCGAGGCTCTCCCGCAGGCGGAACCGGATGTCATGGATGTGAACCGGGCGGCGGAGGCTCAACTTGAGGCGGAGCGCGCGGATGCCGCTGCCATCGAGGCCCTCCTGCAGGCGGAACCGGACGTCCTGGACTTGAACCGGGCGACAGAGGCTCGACTCGACGCAGAGCGCGTGGATTCCGCTCTCATCGACGCCCTCCTGCAGGCGGAACCGGACGTCCTGGACTTGAACCGGGCGGCGGAGGCTCGACTTGACGCGGAGCACGCAGATGCCGCTGCCATAGAGGCCCTCCTGCGGGCGGAATCGGATGTCCTCGACTTGAACCGGGTTGTGCTCTCGTCCGTGCAGAGCGCCCGCATGCTCCGCTTGAACGAGTAGCTGAAGGCCGAGGACAACCACGGTGCGGAGACACACGTTGGCAGTGACGGCTGGTTCGCCCCAGCAGCCAAAGACGATGAGGCCGTCTCTTTTCGCGAGCAGTGATAGTTTTTCTTTATGTTGTTGTTTTTATGGATCTTTTGCTGTGTAAAAACATATATTTGTTATGCAAGTCGTCTGACTTGGGTCAGTCTACCATTTCAGGCGGTTGGATGAATATCCTATGTCTCCTAACCCTTCTTTCCTTCTTCCTCACCTCTTCTTCTTCCCCAACAGACCACCGCACGGGCCGTACGGATACTCCCCAACATGCGGTTGGATAAACATACTCTATGAACGAAAATTATGTGTCAACGATAGGATGGCTGAGTTTGGTTTGTTCACATGCGACAGCACATGTAAGTGAGGGTGTGTTCCCTTGGTTGGGTTTGCAGCATGCAGGAGCGACTGTGTGAGGGTGCGGTTGGACCGCGGCATGCAGGAGCGACCGTGTGAGGGTGCGGTGCGACCGCGACAGCCGTGCACAAGTGTACCTCCTTCTCATTTTGAAAACTTTAGGCAAGCTTGGCAAAAATGTGTGGCGAAGTTTGGCAATGCAAGGCCTAGACCCAAACAGGATAAGTACGTACGTACTAGGAGTACTAGTGTTAAAAAAGAAAGGCGGGGTTTTCCTTCGCGGGATTTAATCGATACAAATCCTCGTTCCACGTGTCAATTAATGCGTATTTTTTCTCGAAATACCAAAGAGCTAACCATCTCACTCCTCATCGCTTGATTAATGCAGCGCCATGCAAACCAACCTTCTCACTTCCGCATGCATGCAGGGGATATTAATGTCCTTGGTTGCTAACCCCATCAATTTTGCCTTGATTAGTGTTAGTGGCCCTTTGCAAATTGTAATTTTGATATACTGGCCTTGTGTACAAAAAAAATGGAGGTAGTAACTATATTTGACTTCCTTCCCTATTGCGGTGACGTCGACGATATCTTTTTTTCGTGGTTTGGTGAAGTGCGTTTGACGGAGAACACCATTGAGGGAGACCACGGTAAGTCGTTTGCAAGTGCCGCCTGCAAGCCGAGACAACCACCTTATTTGCACCCAGGAAGTCCTTTACTAGTACTACTAGGAGTACTAGTGCGGTGAGATGGTTTCTCGAAGAAGACGATGGAGAAGCGGAGTCAACGAAGAGTGAAATGATGGTTGCTTCGTCCGTGCTTTTGTGATTTGACGCCTCACTGCTTTGTTATTTGTGATAGAAGGGACAGGGGAGTAGACTTTGTGCTCTATACTGTACTACATGCGTCCAAGCATGGGAGAAAGAGGAGAGACGTTGCATTTTTCTATTCCTTCAGTCAATCAATCAATCAATCAGGGAGCTTCGGTTCCATCTTTTTGGCTTTGGCAACACCGTCCACAATGGTTCCCACGATGCCAAAAGCTATTTTCACATTTGCCTACACATTGTGGATGCCCTTAACCGTACCACTTGGTTTTGCTCCTGTGTGCTATCTATACAAATCTCAATTATATTGATCTAAAAAATTATAGAATCAAGATTAGTAAAAAGGAGGTGATTTTGCCGCGCGGATGGCGGGGGAGGTTTCTTATTTGAGCAATGCTACATCCACGTAATGGTTTACGTAAAGTTACGAACTGATGTGATGTGGGACTATTTGATTGGATTAAAGGAGAGGATTAGGCCCACCCCACCTGAAAATCAGGGGGGCATATATAGATTAGATGGAAAGTATACGTAGCAGCTATGTAGCCCTTTGTAAGTCTAGGATTAGGCTTCTTATTTTCGGAGGACGTTGTCCTAGCGGTTTGCTAACATGCGGTCCCACGTGTCAGTGCTTTACCAAGCCGATCCGCGTCCCACATGAGGCAGAACAACGGCAGAAGCAACACGTGGTTAAGTTGAAGAAAATGAGGGAGAAGCGGATTCAACAACGAGTGAAATGATGGTTGCTTCGTCCCTCCAACTTAACTGCGGGAAAGGTGTGGCTTTGTGATTTACGCCTCATTGCTCATTACTACACCGGCGCCATGACTGGGGTGCTTCACCCCGGCTGCTCTGCACTGTATTCCGGTATGGCACGTGGACCCAGTAACTTGATGTCCCACATGTCGGCGAAAGGGACTAGAAGATTTATGAAAGCGAGCGCTCCACTCTTACGACGGAGGAGTAGACTACACGACGGCCCAGTGAAATGTCACTTGTACTGTATAGTACTATAGTTTTGCTGTTTCGCACAATCCATCGATACAAACCCGATTAAACAGGAAAGGGCGGGATTTTTCCCGCGCGGTAGATGATACTGGCCATACATTTCAAAGGAAATTTTAATGTATGCAAACTGAATAATTATAAGTAACAATATGATATCTAGTAAAACTAAAAACACATATGATTTATTGTGTTAGAGTGTAGTAGTAGTGTTGTATTGCATAGTTGTTAGATGTAACATGCGAGAACGTGTAGAGATGTAGTTTTGGAGGGCCTACAGAGAGAAAAGCGTAATACGATCACCGAACTTCAGAATAAGCTGATCACGGTCACTATATACGTTTTGCGGTGATTATACGGTCACTTGCTCATAGTTCAGCATCGGATTGCACTCTGTTGACCGGCCAAATAGTCTGCGTGGCGCCATGTTGACTAGTTAAATTGACCATGTTCCCTGTGGGTCCCACCTATCAGTTCGCATAGGCAAAAGGTCAGATAAACACAAATTTACGCAGGCGCGATAAGGCTCCAACCCATGCGCGGGAATCACCTGGTTGTGTATGTGTCTGTGAGGGCCTGATGTGTGCGCGTGCACGTGTAGGTTGAGCACTTGAGCGTGAGTGTGTGTGTTGGTCGTGTGGTGTACTGGTGTGTGCATGCATGCATGCGTGTGTGCGTGTGAGTGTTGCGTGCGTGCATGTGAGTGTTGCCTGCGTGCATGTGAGTGTTGCGTGCACGCGTGGCTGCGTGTGTACGTGTGAGCGTTGCGTGCGTGCGTGGGTGCATGTGTTTGTGTGAGTGTTGCGTGGATGCAGTTCATGTGCATGCGTGCGTGTGTGTATAATCACCACACCAGCTCCTGTGTGTTAAAACAGACGGCTCAGGATACCAATACAAGGCCACCTTGTCCGCTGTGCCCGCGGTCATGTGCTCGCGGTCATGACTTCGAACCACCGTCCAAATATTTTTTTGTCGTTTGTTTTCATTCTTACTAGCAAGATGCTTGTGTGTTGCACGTAACATCAAGATGCATTTGTATGACTTGTTTATCTTGTGAGAGAAAAGGATGAACGAGGGAAGGCCTTATTTGCAAATGTGGATAGGTGTGTGGGTACCTTTTTGCAAAATTGCCATAGTTTCTTTCCTATCCGTCAGATATAAATCGGACGGCCTATATTGCAGGATGGCAGGCACACCATCATCACCAACTCTGTTTTTTATAAGAGTGTATTTTATGTATTTTATAAGAGTGTAGATGTAGAGTAGATACAAGTCGACAGGTGGTCACGATAGTAGTGAGATAATGTGATGCAACACTAGAGGTGCCACGTGGAGCGTTTAACTGGTCAACTAGTCATGTCATGAGCAAATACAGAGTTGTATGGTGAGCCCGTGATTGTATAATAACCACTAAATGTAAATGGTGACCGTAATGAATGGATTCTGAAGTCCAATGTACGTATCGTGCTTTCGCTTCAAATACAATGATCATCATTGCATATATCGCGAGAGAAAGATGAAACATGCGTGAATTTTCTAGGGGCTTACTTTTAGAGGGCCTGGAGATAGTTTTGTGTGCATACGTGAAAGGGGTGTACAGGGGGGTATGCGATGGAGAGAGAGATGCTCTTCGGTTCTCTTTATTATGACTAACTTTGTATAAAGTATAGAAATATACAAATTCACAGTGCGGAATAAATATCATTGTGGGCACCATGCAATGCAAATTAGCGTTCGTACTCCTCCATATAACTTTGTAATGTTGTATATATGTAGAAACTCTAAAATAATTTGTTGGCCACACTTTATTCAAAAGGAATGTCGTATGCGAAATAAACATGAAGAGAGGGCTTTTTAGATCAATGGGGTATGTGATGTAACATGTGTGAATGTGTAGTTGATGTATTTGGCGGGGCCTAGAGAGGTATGTGTGTGTATTGCGTATTCGAGAGAGGCATGGATAGAGGGGCCGACGGGGGGCCGTGGGAGAGATAGCACGAGAAATGAGAGTGGTCTAGAGAGAGAGAGACGAATATGACATCACGACAAGAGATTCCATTCCCTTGAGTGTGTATATGCAAGGGGGGAAGGAATAGAGGCACCAGGAGAAATTTTCTGTGTGTGTGG
Organism: Triticum dicoccoides; assembly: GCF_002162155.2. NCBI lineage: Eukaryota > Viridiplantae > Streptophyta > Magnoliopsida > Poales > Poaceae > Triticum > Triticum dicoccoides. The sequence continues at coordinate 476,466,664 of NC_041384.1, read as the reverse complement.
TGTTTGTGTTGGTATGTGTGGGTGTGAGAAGATAATGAGACGTGGGGGCAGAGGGTGTGTCACCGCGTGAGGTCCGGTGGGTCGAGGTGAGGCCCTTCGTTCGGTTCCGTCCTGCGCCACATTGGTCGGCCCGTGACGCATTTAGGAAGACCCATGGATGACTAGTCGTACAAGTCAAAGATAGCAGAATTGTGAAGGACTCTGTGTCCACTGACAAAGCCAGCTAGGATTTGTAACCCTAGGTTCTCGGACTAAGGTAACCCCTTTATCTCTGATATTACTATTCATCCAACCTAACTTTAAGGGGCATCCTATAGAATGCTCTGCTAGAATCATACTCGTCGATTAGGAAGAGAGGTATGAGACAATGCGTGAGAGACAGGCGTAAAGATAATGTGCGTACATGAGACACGTAGGCAGGTCCATGTATATAGAAAGGGTGGATGAGGATTGTGCGTGTGTATGTTTGCAAGAGGAAGAGTGCTTGTGATAAAGGTTAGTGAAAACAGTTGTAAATGGTTACGAAGGGGGAGGGAGGGTTATATCTAGAGCATGTGTGCGAGAAAGACACCTCGGGAGAGAGTCTGTGAGCATGTGTGAGAGACCACCGATGGATAGTGAAACTACACGTAAAAGACTGCTCTACACATTGATTAAAGATATAAATTGTATCCAAATATTAGGATGGGATCATGATATTTGCAATTCGCGTAAGGAGTGGTCATTGATCCATCAGACATCTAGATTCTATCGAATTTGAGCATGTCTATGTTATTATTCGACACAATTGACCCACATAGTTAGTATTTTGAACTCCAGACAATGCATCGCTTTAGCCATAGAATATAAACGTGAGTATAGTTCATGTTGTGTGTGTAAAGCACATTATACATACGAAAGTTACACAATGGACATTATAAATAGCTACCTATGAACTAGCATACATTTGAATTCAACTTAAGGTGGTTTAAAAAATTGAATTCAACATGAAGTCCATTTAATTATTTGAATTTGATATCATGGCATTTGTAAACCATACCTAAATTATGGGGGGCACCAATCTTTGCTCTGATTTTGTACATAATAGCATATGTAGTCGTGTACAAAATAGATTCAAATTTAGCTCCTCCATTCCAAAATAATCGTAGTTATAGGATTTTCAAGTGTCAAAATTTCAAAAAGAAGCGGATAATTTAATGAGGTTTTCAAACATACAAGGTCAAATATAACGTTGTCTATTTAGGTCAATCCTCATAGTTCAAGAGTACTCTAAACGTGAATGCTTGTGTTTCAAAATTTCGAATGAAGCGCCAAAAGAGCCTCTACTCGCCCGAAACTGCGTGAGACCAATGTTTGGTAGTACAAGGAAATTACTTTTCTAATAACTCCGACCCGTGAAACCTACCGGCCCGACGTCCAAATGTCTAAACCGGGGTAGGTTTGTAGCTTCATCTAGACGCCACGCAACCGCATCCGAAAAACATTCATACACAATGGCCGCCTAAGCACACATGCCCACGGCCGAAATCGCTCCTGCCCACTATTTGGGACACCTGGGATTACCATCCTACCCCCGACCCGCAGTAGGTCCGAAATTTAAGAGGGGGGCAAAGTTTGTACTTTCCCCAAACTTCAAACAAGTGCGTCCCATCTTCTATTCAAAAAAGTCAAAAATAAGCGCGTCCCAGACCGAAACATGGTTCCCCCCACCCGTCCGATTCCCCATTCATACTCCGTGGGTGCCAAAACTACCTCTCCACTAGCCGCGAAACCCCGGCGTCCTCCGTCCGCCACCCCATCCCACCCATCAACCGCCGCCCTCCTCCATCACGCCGGAGCCGATACCCCGACGTCGTCGTCCACCGCAACCTCAACCGCAACGCCCTCCATGACTAGTAGTTGAAGCCGAGGCCGAGCCGTCCGTACCCGAGCCAGTTCAACCACGTCGTCCTGCGCCTCACCGCTGCCGCTCCAACTTCACCACCCTCCACCGCACCGGAGCTGTTCCTGCTACGCCATCCTTCATCGCCTCGGATCTGCTTCCCCTCCGCCGACATACGGCCATGGCAACACAGTCAACAATTTGGCCATGGGTTCGTCCAAGCCTGCACCCTCCAGAACATCGGTTTCCCTGGTAAAAAGAAGAAGATCGGCGCGACATGTGGAGGTGACCACACCGGCAACCGAAAAAGGTACTCCTCTTCCCTTATTCGTGCAAATCTTACGTCTCTGCTTGCACGGTATTCATCCCACAGAAGACACTAGTTGACCGCTTCTTCTTGATACTAGATGTTCCTAGTAACTCGTGATGCACAAGGTTTCTCCTCATATACTATTTCACCTTAGCTAGAGGTCCGTCGCCCCCCTGAATTTCAATTTCTGGCCAGTTGATTCCCAATTAACGGAAGCATTCCCCGGTGTAACAGGCGCTAGTACGCCTATTACGCCGGGGAAGCAGCGCCTTGGTGTTTATCTTAGGGGCGTGTGCGGCCTAGAGCTACTGGCGCCCGATCTGGAGGTCGGCCGGGATTAAAGGGATGGCCTGGGGGCACTGCCAAGCACGGCGGTGGTGTGAGGTCGATGGGAGGGCGGGGCGGCGGAGGCAGTGGTCGCTGGCGGTTCGAGAAAGATCATCAACAATGACTGGCGGGAGGTAGACGAAGGCCATCTGCCCGTTCCTTATAGATCGGACGGTTCATTAAAAAAATCGACTGGCCTATTTATTTTCAGTCGACTGTTATCTTAGATATGACCACATGTGGTGGTGTGTTGGAGGAGTACCTGCATTTCCTGTGCTCATATATTACAAAATCATACGGAGTAGAATCTAATTTTGTTTGCCATGCAATGTTGTAGAGTTATCATATGTCTCCTGTCATTTATTTTTCAGCCACCTCCTATCTGCTACTTTTACAGTGCACTAGTTCTGCACACACTTCACCCTTACTCTCACTATTGTGTTTTTATGCAAGGGTATTTCAGACTCTGCTACCATGAGAGAAGCCAAAAAGAAAAGAGAGAAGTCGCTCTAGCTTCGTATGCGGGTAGGCAAGACACGTTACAGCGCGATAAAGGGTGCAGTGTCAGCAGATGGAGACGATAAACGTAGCTCTGGAGTTGATGACCTCGCTCGCAATGAACCACCATCCCAGGTGCTTGCTTTAACTTCACGGTGCCATATGTGGTTGCATGTTCCATATGGTGTCTAGCTTGTATTCGAAAGGCCGAAGTCGGTAAGATAAGGAAAGATATTTTTTTACATGAACCACCATCCCGTGAGCACCAGAAGACAAATAGCTAGTCAGGGCACTGGCCGAGCCAGTGACAAGCCCAGCAAAGATAGGCATCACCTGGAAGCCAACTAAAAAGCTGTGATGGTGGCGAAGCAGCCCGCCTCCCACCAGGCTCTCAGGTCCTAGATGATCATGCTCACCACTCCAGCTAGATGTCTAGCTTGTATTGCTTCCAATTTGGTTAAATTGCATCTGCTTATCTTAGACATTATACCTTTGAATATGACATGCCTTTCTATTTTTGGTACATACTAGTACATCTGTGTAATAACCATGTTCTTATATCAAACTAATGTTCTTGTGTATCCATCATCAATCACTTATGACGAGGCAGGCATGCAAGGGGACTACTCCTCATTTAAAGAATGCAGCGTCAGCCTCCCGACATGATTCTCAAGAAACAGAAATGCTAGATGAAGATAGTGTACGTAGCTCTGTAGTTGATTACAGCATTTCCCCTACACTAGCATCGCAGGTGCTTGCTCTAACTTGGTAGCGTGATATGTGGTTGCATGTTGCATATGGTGTCTAGATTGTAATTCTTCCAATCTGGTTAAACTGCATGTGCTAGTCTGCTTAGCTTATACATTATACCTGTTAATGCGACATGTCTTCCTATATTTAGTACATAGTACATCTGTCTATTAAGCATGTCCTTACATAAAACTATTGTTTTTTTTGTATCCCGCATCAATCAACATGACGAGACACCTTTAGTATATGCAGTGTGATATTAGTTGCATCTTTCATATGATTTATAGCATGCGCTGCTTCTAATTTGTTGAAATTCCATTTATGATGGGACGCTTTTAACTTGGTAGAGTCATATTGGTTGCATCTTTCATGTGGTGTCTAGCTTGCATTGCTTCTTATTTGCTGGAATGGTTTCTGCGTAGTTTACACAAACAGTTGTGAACATGTCATGCCATCCTGTTTTCCATACATATTCCATCCCGGTATCATGTATTTGCCTTACATCAAAGTAGTGATTGTCAGTATCATGCATGAATGAGTTCTGAAGAGAGAATTTTATTGCCTTTTCTTGTCGGTTTTACTTGACAATTCAAAATCAATAAAGCGGAAGGAAGTTAGCAAGGCAGCGGATAAAGGTGCTCCATCCGAACGGATGGCCTCTATAGTTTCTACTCCTCCACACCCCCAAGATGATTTCCAAGACAACACATGCATAGACACTCAACAAAGCTGTGTTTATGATGAGCACGTCTCCCCTAGCGTTGGGGATATTACTATCAGTCATGACCCGCCCAGGAGGGGCCGGGTCAGCCCCAATGGCGGGTTACGAAAGAAGCGCAGTAAACATTCAAGACGATAGGTTATTAAACCTTATAGAAGGCCCAAGGGCCTGGAGGCGGCTTAAGGCCCGATATTGTAAACCGTTGTATGTAAGGAAAGACTTGTAAAGAAAAGCATGTAAAGGGAGCCACCGAGCCGGACACGATTATGAGCCGGCCGGGACTCTGTAGGCCACCAGGCATCAACCCATGTATATAAGGGGACGACCCGGTGGCGGCTTAGGGCAAGAAACAACAAGTCGATAACCAAGCCGGCGAGTTGAGCCACTTGGTGATCGAAACCCCAGCAATATCAATACCAACTAGACGTAGGCTTTTACCTTCATCGTAAGAGGCCGAACTAGTATAAAACCCTCTTGTGTCCTTTGTCCCGATTAACCCCTTTAAGCTTCCTAGTGCGATGGCCCTACGACTAAGTCCTTGCTCTAGGACATCTGCCGTGACAATTCCACAACAGTTGGCGCCCACCATGGGGCCAGCGCACGGTGGATTTGAGTTCTTGAACGGCAACTTTGAAGGGCTCAAGGGATACGCTGTGGGCCGGATGACCAAGAGTCGTCGCGGCAAGCTCTACATCGACGACGAAGGCTGGGGCCCCGAGGCCGTCTCAATTGAGTACGGATACCGGGTCCCCTTCGGCGGAATTCACGTCTTCATAGGCCGGATCGGCGAGTCAGGTCCTGAGCCAGACGTCCACACCAACCTCATTGAAACGGCTCGGCTCGCGAGGACCGCCCGTGTTCAATCTGTCGTGAAGCATGCCTTCGTAGGCTGCGTCCACGACAGTGAATACTCTGAAGGATCGGTGGAGGGCGGTGAGATGACCGTCTGTTCTGACACTGCTTCATCAACGGGCGAGACAGACTCTTTGTACCAACTGCAAGACGGCATGCTCGGGGGCTGTTCCGATGGCAGCAGTATTCCGGACCCTCTTGAGCTGCCGAATTGGGCCGGAGTCTTCATGGCAGGGACACAACCCGGGCAGAACTCTACAGCAGCGGCGGCAACAGCTACCAGGTCGGCTGTGGCCGGGTCAGGAGACCCCGCGCGCCCCCCGGCTCAAATCTTGATGGACCTCATGGATAAACTGACGACTCTGTTGACTGCCGTGGTAGAGCCAGCGGATAAAGCCCAGCATGACGCAGAGGTGGCACGCGTACGTGAAGAGATGGTGCAAGCTAAGGAAAATCTAGCCGCAGAGGAAGTCAGGATGGCAGCAGAGCGAGCGGCTTGGACATTCATGCTCAACAGTTTCAAGCGGAGACCTTCCGGCTCTCGGTGGATCTGAACGCGTCAAACAAGGTCATGAGGAGGAGGCATCAGAAAACCCAATCACGTCTGCCTCTAACGCTCGATCCTAGGAATCTTTTTCACACACCCGGAGCCGGGGGAAGTAACCCGCCGGAGGCACCCCGGATTACAACACCCGGCGCACCAGTCCAGCCGCGCGCCATGGATCCACCTCATATAATTACCGCTCCGCCTCATTACGTCCCAACGCCGCCAGGTCACTTCTCCAACCCTTTGGAAAACCTCATCGCAACATCGGTTTGTTTGGCGGCTCTTACGATGGAAGGTGACTCACCGGCGGCAATTGAAACACAGAGGGTAAGAGAACTTCAAATAGCTCTGGCGCAGCAGGATGCATACTCCTACAGTCGAGACAGGATCCATTCAACTCCTCGCCCAAGCCGGAGCCTGAGTTAGGCATATGGAATCCGCAGATATGTCAAGAAATGTTCAACGCCACAACCGGCCACACACGCATGAGCCGATGCGGGCTGGAGCCCTTAACTTGGTGGATCAGGAGAGGATTCGTCAAGAGGCGGAATGAGTAGTTCAAATGGCAGCAGATCAGGCGGCTCATCAAACTTTTCCGGCTTATCCAGCAATCTCGGTCGAGGCAGGAGTGGCCACAAGAACCGGAGGCGTTCCTTGCTCGGTGCCGGCCATACGTAATGATCGTTTGCCAAAGGACTTTAAGGGGCCTCGTAAGGTGCCTAATTACACAGCTGACTTACAGCCCGGGGCTTGGATTGAGAGTTATGAGATGGCTATGGAGTTATTGGAGGTCAGTGATGCAGCAATGGTCAAGTATTTCACTATGATTTTAGATGGAACAGCTCGTACTTGGTTGAAGGGATTGCCACCCAATTCTATCGACTCATGGGTGGAGTTGAAGGCCCGGTTCATCCAGAACTTTAAAGACACGTGTAAGCAGCCTATGTCGATTGTGGACCTGACCAATTGCAAGCAAGAGGATGGTGAATCCACAACCCATTGGGTGTGCCGAGTTAAGGAGATAATACATTCATCTGATAAGATGGATGCTGGCTCAGCAGTCTTGATGTTGGAGAAAAATTGCCGTTTTGAACCTCTGAAGCAGAAGCTGGGGCGGCTCAAGCGTGGCTGTAATGACATGGGAACGTTGATGGTGGCTCTCATCAAGTATGCTGATTCTCATACTACCAAGGACCCGGTGTCTGACGAAGAAAAGGCAACGAAGGGAAAGAAGAACGGCAACGGCAAGGGTCACCAGCATAACCCGGTGAATCAAGGAGGTAATAAACGTGAGGCTGATGAGTTTGTTGCTAACACCAATGCACAGGGCGGAAATCAACGGCGCAAGGGCAGACAGCCCCTGTCGGTGTCAAAACCGGCGGATCTCGGGTAGGGGGTCCCGAACTGTCCGTCAAGGCCGGATGGTAACAGGAGACAAGGGACATGATGTTTTTACCCAGGTTCGGGCCCTCTCGATGGAGGTAATACCCTACTCCTGCTTGATTAATATTGGTGATATGGGTAGTACAAGAGTAGATCTACCACGAGATCAAGGAGGCTAAACCCTAGAAGCTAGCCTATGGTATGATTGTTGTATATGGAGTTGATGTCCTACAGACTACAACCCTCCGGTTTATATAGACACCAGATAGGGTTAGGGTTACACAGAGTCGGTTACAATGGTAGGAGATCTTGAATATCCGCATCGCCAAGCTTGCCTTCCACGCCAAGGAAAGTCCCATCCGGACACGGGACGAAGTCTTCAATCTTATATCTTCATAGTCCAGGAGTCCGGCTGAAGGTATAGTCCGGCTACCCGAACACCCCCTAATCCAGGACTTCCTCAGTAGCCCCCGAACCAGGCTTCAATGATGACGAGTCCGGCGTGCAGATTGTTCGGCATTGCAAGGAGGGTTCTTCTCCAAATCCTGTGTACCTGTAGGAATAATGTCTGATTTTTGTAATGTAGTGCTCCTCGGCTTCCACGCCCAATAATGGCCGTCTTCCACGTGTCAAATGAATGCGAAAAGCCGGGGCGTTTTTACATCCACACCCCTAGCCGCATAAATGAGCCGCCTATTTAACGGGATGGGGATTTAGGTCCAAACCACATCTTCTCCTCTCCGCGAGTTATCATCAGAGCGCTTCCAGCAAAGGTCCATTCCAACATGACCAGCCATCGCAGCTCCTCCCCTCGCCCCTCCGGCCCCAAACCCGGGGACTGGGAGAGTTGCACCATCCCGCATAGCGAGTTGGTGTCGCTTCAGGCCAAGGGATTTCTCCCTCAGGCATGCATGGTCCCGGTCCGAGCCGGTCTCGCCACCTACAATGGCGGAAAACAAGCGGAGAGCACCCCCAATCCTTCTAAAGGAGAGCGGGTGTGCCTCGTCCCCTATCTAATAAGGGGACTGGGATTTCCAATTCATCCATTTCTCCGCGGGCTTCTGGAGTTCTACGGCCTCCAGCTGCACAATCTCATGCCCGCCTCCGTATTACATATTGCGGGTTTCGTCGCCCTTTGCAAGCTATTTTTAGGCATTGAGGTTCATTTCGCGCTGTGGAAGAGGTTATTCTGCCTGGTGCCCCATTCTCAAGAGGGGTCTATATACCAAGTGGGCGGAGCCGAAGTATGGTGCATCGTCGGGACCGGATACCTATCCGGAACCCCAAAGAAGGCGTCCGAGGACTGGCCTTCGGAATGGTTTTACATAGATGACGTCCCGCTACCGAACCCTATCCGGGTCGGTCTCCCTGAGTTCAACAGTGCTCCATTGAAGAAACGCTTGAGCTGGCGTCCGCGGAGCTCTCGGAGAGAAAGCGACAGAGACGTCCTTTACCTGATGGGCTGGATAAGACTGTTGGCTCATTCCGGACTAACCATGATTGGAGTCATGGCCGCATGCATTATGCGGGGGGTGCAGCCGCTTCAATATAGAGGCCACCCCATGTGGGATTTCAATGGGGAGGATGACGCCACCCGTTACGGTCGTAAGGGGCCGGCCTCAGCCGCCGCCCTAGTAAAGATCTTATCCTCTTTGTACAAGGGAGAAAAGGAGGAATTCCTCCGCGTCAACCCGCGGGCCGGATTTACTATGTACGATCCTCCAAGTTGGGTAAGTGAACAATTGCGCTTGCCCGTTTGTTTTATACTCCCACGGTTAGATATGTAGTCTAACGACTTCAATGCAGGAACTGCGACAGTAGGTAAAGGATATAAACAGCCGCCCTCCACAGCCCGAGGACCCAGAACGGTCCCTTGATCCGGACTCCGAAGAGGATCCGGACATATCGGTGGAGCTTATCGACCGGGTGTTCCATCAGCTAAGAAAGGACAATACCTTGGTAGCCATTACGGCTGATTACCCAGGGTTAATCCCGGCCTCCCAGGTGACAGAAACCGGAGTCTTCATTCCCTTGAGAGAGATTCCATTCTCATGTATTCCGGTGTTTCTGATGACAATCGTGTTTTGCAGGGGAGATTTCCGAGGCGGGAGGCCGAACCTGCGGCGGCTAGCCAATGAGAGGCCGTAGGGCCCTGTGGGGCAAAAAGGAATGTAGTCCAGACTGAGATGCCGGCGCAAAGGTATAGCGCACCCTCTGTTTCCCTGGTGTTATTCTGTCAGGGCATATTAACGTTCGTGCTATCTTCAGAACGAAGAGACCTCGCCAGACTACATCCGGCGAGGTTGCCAATCACGCCTCCACCAGCCAGGCTCCAACATCTGGCCAGGAAGCGGAGGCGAGCACAAGGCGCGCACCGGACGCTCCTCCGACAGAGGATGCGGACAGGCTGTCTGCCACAAATTCTGAAGTGGAGAGTGCCATGAACCACAGGCGTCGCCGGACAGTTCTACGCGACGCTTGTTTCTCCCAAGAGGCTTTAGATGCCTTTAGTTCGGGAGATGCGTACCTCCGTGCCGCTCAAAATGGTTTAGCCAGAGCCACGGAGCAGTATGTAAAAGACATACGGGTAAGAAAATTTTGGTCAAATATTTATATACCAGTAGCCCCCGAGACTTGAAACACTTAGAGCAACTGATTTAAGGATCATTTAATATGCAGGTTCTTACAGAGAAGAATACCGTACTGTCCCAGGAGCCGGAAAAGTGCAAGGCCCAACTAGAGGCCGCACTAGCCGCAGCAGGGGAGCCCAAAGAGACCCCCTCAGGTAAGATACACTTCGAAAGATTAGTATTGTGCGGTGTGGGTGCAAATCTGACAAATCATATTGCAGATGGCGCCGGACTCGATCTGGAAAAGCAACAACTCTTACGCCGGCTAAAGGCCAGTGAGAGTATGTTGACAAAGGTGAGGCGAGAGAAGAATGATCTTCAGAATGCCAACACCAAGCTGGACGTCGAACTGAAAGATGTTCGTGGCCAGCTGTCGGACTCCACGAAGGAGAATCAGCGGCTTCGACGCGGCATATTTAGTAAGTGCTTGAACGAACTTTGAAAAAAGAGTTCGGCGAGGAAGTCGACTAACAGAGTAATGTCTGTAGGTATGCTCACAGGTCGTCCTACAGAGGAGATGCCTGGTTCTATGGGTGACCTTCTTCCTGAACTCTTGCAACTGCATGAGCGAATTCGGCAGGCGATGCGAGGCGTTGCCCAAGCCTTATGGCCTGCCCACTCCATGCCCGAGGGCCTTGGAGAGCTTGCGGAGAAGCTGAAGGGAGCTCGGCAGCGCTTCCGGTTGTGGAAGATATCGGCCTGCCGACAAGGCGCTAGGGAGGCCTGGGCCATGGTGAAGACCCGTTTTACGAAGTTTGACCCAAACCACATGGCCGAGGTCGGACCAGTGGGGCCTGACGGGAAGGAGATCCCTGTAAGCTTAGTATACGACCAAGTAGAGTTGACCACGAAGTATTCCCAGCAGGACTGTAAATTAGACAGCCTGTTAGATGGTATAGAAGAGGAATACAATCATTCAGAATGACTATGTAATTTTGAATTGACATGTGTAATGCCTTCTAGCCGGATTGTAGATCGTTTGTCGTTGCCGACCTTTTCGCTTCAACCTCGGGACCTGACGGTCCGGAGTGTGTCCGAATACCATAGAGGTTATATAAGAACCGGGGTATGCGTGGAGACCAGGCGTAGGGGTCATAGTGCTTTATCAGACAAGTGCCCAACTAGTTATGTTATATTACATGGTTAGTAAGAAACATCTTCCAGAGAGAATAGTTCCGTTAGGGGTTCCTTTCGCTGGGAGGCATGCCCTAAAGTGCATGTCCGGACTGCGTGAAAAGACACAGAAAAAGGCATCTGGGGGTGCATAAAATGAGTAAAAAGATCATCTTTTATTTCACCGACCGAATATTCCCTTAAGAATGCTAGCTTTCGGCTTCACCCAGTCTGAGGTACACATCCGGCTGACCCAGCAGTAACAATCGCAGAGGTGCTCCCTTTACCGCCTAGCCGAACAATCGGGAACGTAGGGGTAAGCACAGGAGCCAGGCAACCCAGCTTGGCCAAAACTTAAGTCATATCGATGCATATAATGGTGAAGAAAAAGGTACATGCGGAAGTTTGACGCATGTGTTGGGCGTGAAGCCCGTATAAATAAGCTTCTGTTAAAGAAGCCCCCAGGTTTAATGAGCACGATTGGCGCGTCACTAGATGAGCCTTTAAGGGCTATAAAAGAAAAGAGGGGAAGGAGAGAAATGTAAGACAGACAAATGCAAAAAAAATGGACAGAGGAAGGAGACGAACACAGAGTCCGACGCTAGGCATAGGATCTTCGGAGACGGGTGGCGTTCCACGGGTTCGGCTCGAGTCGGTTATCCGACGCATCTCGCAGGCGGAACGCCCCACCAGTCAGGACTTGGTCGATTATTAATGGACCTTCCCACTTGGGCTTGAGTTTGTCCTTTTTCTTATCCGGCAGGCGTAGAACTAGTTCACCAACATTGTAATTTTTGGCCCGTACTTCTCTGCTTTGATATCTTCGGGCCTGCTGTTGATAAAATGCGGAACGGGCTTTTGCCACGTCACGCTCCTCCTCCAAGGCATCCAAGTTGTCCTGCCGATCGAGCTCGGCTTCTCTTTCTTCGTACATGCACACTCTAGGTGAGTCATGAATTACGTTGCAGGGCAGAACTGCCTCTGCGCCGTACACCATAAAAAATGGTGTGTATCCCGTGGTGCGATTTGGCGTGGTCTGCAGCCCCCATAGCACGGAGTCGAGCTCCTCTACCCAGTGCGTGTTAGATTCCTTGAGGGACCGCACCAGTCTGGGTTTAATGCCGCTCATGATAAGACCATTTGCACGTTCGACCTGGCCGTTGGTTTATGGGTGATAGACGGAAGCATAATCGAGCTTGATGCCCATGTTTTTGCACCAGAGTTTTACCTCGTCGGCGGTAAAGTTTGTACCGTTATCGGTTATGATGCTGTGGGGGACGCCATAACGGTGTACAACCCCAGATATGAAGTCTATCACAGGTCCAGATTCGGCCATTTTAACAGGCTTGGCTTCTATCCATTTGGTGAACTTATCCACCATGACCAGTAAGTATTTTTTCCTATGGGTCCCACCTTTAAGGGTCCGACCATGTCAAGCCCCCAGACTGCAAAAGGCCAGGTGATGGGTATAGTTTGGAGTGCGGTGGGTGGCATATGGCTTTGGTTGGCAAAAAGTTGGCAACCAACGCATCGTTGGACTAGGTCCTGAGCGTCTGCCCGGGCCGTCGGCCAATAAAAGCCTGTACGGAAAGCCTTGCTAACAAGGGACCGAGCAGCGGCGTGGTGACCACCGAGTCCGGCATGAATTTCAGCCAGAAGGTTCCGCCCTTCCTCTTCGGAGATGCACCTTTGAAGGACACCGGTGGTGCTTTTCTTATAAAGCTCTCCCTCATGGACTCTATAGGCTTTAGATCGCCGCACTATGCAGCGGGCCTCGTTTTGGTCCTCCGGGAGTTCCTGCCTAGTAAGGTAGGCTAGGAATGGTTCTGTCCACGGGGCGATAACCGCCATTATTACATGGGCTGAAGGTGTAATTTCATTGGCAGAGCCTCCAATTATGTCAGATTGTCCGGCGTCGAGTGGTGCGGCTGGGTCCGGGATGTTATTTGCGGGTTCCCCCTCCCATGCTACGGATGGCTTGAACAATCTTTCCAAAAAGATGTTGGGGGGGACTGCATCGCGTTTTGCTCCGATGCGTGCTAGGACGTCCGCTGCTTGATTGTTTTCTCGGGCTATATGGTGAAACTCCAGCCCTTCGAACCGAGCTGACATTTTTAGGACGGCGTTGCGGTAAGCTGCCATTTTTGGGTCCTTGGCGTCGAAGTCTCCATTTATTTGGGATATCATGAGGTTTGAATCCCCGCGTACCTCTAGGCGCTGGATACCCATTGATACTGCTATCCGGAGACCATGTAGGAGGGCCTCATATTCGGCTGCATTGTTGGAATCCGTGTACATGATCTGGAGCACATATTGGATTGTGTCTCCTGTGGGGGACGTCAGGACGACGCCAGCCCCTAGTCCGGCCAACATTTTGGAGCCGTTGAAATGCATAATCCAGTTTGAATATGTGTCGTACTCTTTAGGGAGCTCGGCTTCCGTCCATTCTGCGACAAAGTCGGCCAAAACTTGCGATTTAATAGCTTGCCGTGGCTTATAGGTTATATCAAACGGGAGAAGCTCGATGGCCCATTTTGCAATCCGGCCCGTTGCATCGCGGTTGTTGATAATATCGTTGAGTGGTACTTCCGAGGCTACTGTTATGGAACACTCTTGAAAGTAGTGTCGTAGCTTCCGGGATGCCATGAATACCGCGTATGCAATCTTTTGATAATGCGGGTACCGTGATTTGCATGGAGTGAGGACAGTGGACACGTAGTAGACCGGCCTTTGAAGGGGGAATTTGTGTCCATCCGTTTCCCGCTCGACAACGAGCACTGCGCTGACAACTTGATGTGTTGCTGCAATGTACAGTAACATTGGTTCGTCGGTGTTCGGTGCGACCAGGACTGGCTTTGTTGCCCATATGGCTTTTATTTCATCAAGTCCGGCCATGGCGGCATCCGTCCACTCGAAGTGTTCGGTGCGCCGAAGGAGGCGATAGAGGGGTAGTGCCTTTTCTCCCAAGCGGGAGATGAAGCGGCTTAAAGCCGCCACGCATCCGGTTAATTTTTGTATTTGTTTGAGGTCCTTTGGGATATCCAATTGTAACAAAGCTCGGATCTTGGCTGGATTTGCTTCAATTCCTCTACCGGATACAATGAAGCCCAAGAGCTTTCCGGCTGGAACGCCGAAGACGCATTTTTCTGGGTTGAGCTTGATGTCATATTTTCGGAGGTTATCGAATGTAAGCCTCAAGTCGTCTACTAGAGATTCGACATGTCTTGATTTGACGACCACATCATCCACATACGCCTCCATTGTTTTGCCAATCTGGTTTGCCAAACATGTCTGGATCATGCGCTGATATGTTGCGCCGGCGTTTTTCAGCCCGAAGGGCATTGTGTTGAATCAGAATGGGCCGTATGGTGTGATGAATGCTGTTGCGGCTTGGTCTGATTCTGCCATCTTGATTTGATGGTAACCGAAGTATGCGTTGAGGAAACACAACGAATCGTGTCCTGCGGTGGCATCGATAATTTGATCGATACGGGAGAGGGGGAAGGGATCCTTTGGGCAAGCCTTGTTAAGGTCTTTAAAATCGACACACAGGCGCCAGGATTTGTCCTTCTTTGGTACCATCACCAGGTTTGCTAGCCAGTCCGGATGTTTTATGTCTCTAATGAATCCGGCCTCCAATAGCTTGGCTAGCTCCTCTCCCATAGCCTGTCTCTTGGGTTCGGAAAAACGCCGAAGGGCTTGTTTGACAGGTTTGAATCCTTTTAGGATATTTAAGATGTGTTCGGCCAGCCTGCATGGGATCCCTGGCATGTCTGAAGGGTGCCAGGCGAAAATGTCCCAGTTCTCTCGTAGGAACTCTCGCAGTGCGGCGTCTACATCAGGTCCGTTGGATGGACCTGGAATTTGACTATTTCGTCAGCTGGCTTGAAGGATGTGGATTTGGATCTCTTGTCGAGTATCACATCATCCCTATTAACCGTGGAGCACAGCGCAGTCAGTTCCTCGGCCGCTAAGGCTTCGGATAGTGCCTCAAGGGCTAATGCGGCCGTCTTGTTTTTGACGCGGAGTGCTATGTCCGGATCACTAGCTAGAGTGATAATTCCATTCGGCCCGGGCATCTTAAGCTTCATGTACCCGTAATGGGGTATTACTTGGAAGATTGTGAATGCTTCCCGCCCTAGTAAGGCGTGATATCCGCTTTTGAACAGGGCACCTGAAACGTGACTTCTTCGGACCTGTAATTATCCGGCGTGCAGAACACCACATCTAGTGTGATTTTTCCTGTGCAGCGCGCTTCCCTACTCGGGATTATTCCTCTAAAGGTTGTGCTGCTTCGCTCGATGCGGTTCCAGTCTATTTCCATTTTTTGAAGGGTTTCCTCATAAATGAGGTTCAGTCTGCTGCCTCCATCCATGAGCACCTTGGTGAGGCGAAAGCCGTCCACTATGGGACTGAGGACCAATGCGGCTGGTGCTCGGGCTGTTCGGAATCTAGGTTCATCACTTGCGTTGAAGGTAATAGCAGTGTCGCTCCATGGATTTATTGTTGCAACTTGATAGACTCCGACGAGGCTGCGGAGTGTTCTTTTTCGCATATTGTTTGATGCGAAAGTCTCGAAGACTGTGAGAACGGTACTTGTGTCCTCGGGCTGGCTTTCTGCGGCCTCCAGAATTAAGAGGTCCTCGCCAATTTTGTCCACCTGCCGGAGTATCCAAAATGCTCTAAGGCTGTGAGTTGGTGTGGCATCCTCTGTACTGTGAATTCTACAGGGTCCATCAAGCCACCTTTCCAGTATGGTTCCATGCCCTGTAGAGGGTTTTGGCTTTTTGGTGTTTATCCCGGGTGTCCTATGATGATGCACCCTCTTAGTTCGGATGGGATTACTATTCAAGGCCGGATTATCCCAAAATTTTATTTCGGTTTTCCAGGCGCTTTCCATCGCACAGTATTTTTGTACTATGGACGCCAAGTCAGCGAAGCGTGTAATATCACGACGACTTACGGCGTTAAGGATTCCCTCGTCCATGCAATTACTGCAGAAAATTGAGATTGCGTCTCCCTCGCGGCAATCCTTTATCCTGTTCATAACCAGGAGGAATCTGGCCTAGTAATGATGTACTGTTTCCTCGGGCCTCTGCCTGATTTGGGAGAGATCGCTTATGTTCGGGTGGGCGGGTGTCGTTGAATCTGAAACCTCACCCAATCCAAGATTTGGAGGCCGAAGAGTTTCTGAACTATGAAGTTCGGATTCTTGGATGTTGTCCAATGAATCTAGCCCGTTGCCTGATCCTAAGCTCAGGTCTTGAGTTACATCCTCCCCTCCGCGGGTATCCGGCTTGGAGGGGTCGGGAATTCGGACGTAGCTAGTCCTTAAAATAGATGAAGGGTCGCCACACTGCGCCTCTACCACGGCAACGTGGTGGGTGACTTGGGGAGAGTTAATTTCTCTTAGATCGGGTTTAAGCCCAACCTGGTCGTAATCCATAGCGACCCCCAGGGCGGTGATGCGATCCAAGAGCCCGTTTACGGAAGAGAGCTCCATTGGATCTAGCTGCTCGACGAGCTCCGAGCTGACGTGTAGGTTGCTTTTGATGACCCGAGAGGTCACCGTTGGCACAACAGCCGAACAGGCGGTCATGAGGAAACCACCTAGCCAGAGAGTTTGGCCGACAGCCAAGGCTCCCTTAGCAACGGCGCCGTCTTTAAAGACGGGAGGAGGCATCCTTCCTGATTGCGACGGCACAGAGGAACTCTCAATGAAAGCACCAATGTCGGTGTCAAAACTGGCGGATCTCGGGTAGGGGGTCCCGAACTGTGCGTCAAGGCCGGATGGTAACCGGAGACAAGGGACACGATGTTTTTACCCAGGTTCGGCCCTCTCGATGGAGGTAATACCCTACTCCTGCTTGATTAATATTGATGATATGGGTAGTACAAGAGTAGATCTACCACGAGATCAAGGAGGCTAAACCCTAGAAGCTAGCCTATGGTATGATTGTTGTATATGGAGTTGATGTCCTACAGACTACAACCCTCCGGTTTATATAGACACCGGATAGGGTTAGGGTTACATAGAGTCGGTTACAATGGTAGGAGATCTTGAATATCCGCATCGCCAAGCTTGCCTTCCACGCCAAGGAAAGTCCCATCCGGACACAGGACGAAGTCTTCAATCTTGTATCTTCATAGTCCAGGAGTCCGGCTGAAGGTATAGTCCGGCTACCCGAACACCCCCTAATCCAGGACTCCCTCAGCCCCCTCGGTCGGGCGGGTCAGGTCCCACCCTTGAGCAATTATTGAATGAGCCTTGTCCAAAACACGGCACCCGGGAGAAGCCAGCCACCCACCCGTGGAAAGATTGTACGATCATGAAGGCGTTTAAAAATTCAAACGCGTTTGATGGAGGTCACGGCCCAGGTGGCGGCTGATACGTCTCCAACGTATCTATAATTTTTGATTGCTCCATGCTATATTATCTACTGTTTTGGACTATATTGGGCTTTATTTTCCACTTTTATATTATTTTTGGGACTAACCTATTAACCGGAGGCCCAGCCCAGAATTGTTGTTTTTTGCCTATTTCAGTGTTTCGAAGAAACAGAATATCAAACGGAGTCCAAACGGAATAAAATCTTCGGGGACGTGATTTTCCCACCGAACGTGATCCAGGAGACTTGGACCTACTCCAAGGAGTCAAAGAGGAGGTCACGAGGGTGGGGGCGCGCCCCCCTAGGGCGCGCCCCCCTGCCTTGTGGGCCCCTCGGTGCTCCACCGACATACTCCTTCCTCCTATATATACACACGTACCCCCAAACGATCAGAACAGGAGCCAAAAACCTAATTCCACCGCCGCAACTTTCTGTATCCACGAGATCCCATCTTGGGGCCTGTTCCGGAGCTCCGCCGGAACAGGGCCGTCATCACGGAGGGCTTCTACATCATCATAGCCTCTCCGATGAAGTGTGAGTAGTTTACCTCAGACCTTCGGGTCCATAGTTAGTAGCTAGATGGCTTATTCTCTCTTTTTGGATCTCAATACAAAGTTCTCCCCCTCTCTTGTGGAGATCTATTCGATGTAATCTTATTTTTGCGGTGTGTTTGTTGAGACCGATGAATTGTGGGTTTATGATCAAGTCTATCTATGAATAATATTTGAATCTTCTCTGAATTCTTTTATGTATGATTGGTTATCTTTGCAAGTCTCTTCGAATTATCTATTTGGTTTGGCCAACTAGATTGGTAGTTCTTACCATGGGAGAAGTGCTTAGCTTTGGGTTCGATCTTGCGGTGTCCTTTCCCAGTGACAGAAGGGGCAGCAACGCACGTATTGCATCGTTGCCATCGAGGATAACAAGATGGGGTTTATTTCATATTGCATGAATTTATCTCTCTACATCATGGCATCTTGCTTAAGGCGTTACTCTGTTTTTAACTTAATACTCTAGATGCATGCTGGATAGCGGTCGATGAGTGGAGTAATAGTAGTAGATGCAGAATCGTTTCGGTCTACTTGTCACGGACGTGATGCCTATATACATGATCATGCCTAGATATTCTCATAACTATGCTCAATTCTGTCAATTGCTCAACAGTAATTTGTTCACCCACCGTAGAATATTCATGCTCTTGAGAGAAGCCACTAGTGAAACCTATGGCCCCCGGGTCTATTCTCATCATATCAATCTCCATCACTTTAATCTTGTTTTGCTTTTTACTTTGCCTTTACTTTTTACTTTGCATCTTTATACCAAAAATATTAAATCTATCAGATCTCACTCTCGTAAGTGACCGTGAAGGAATTGACAACCCCTAATCGCGTTGGTTGCGAGTAGCTATCATTTTGTGCAGGTACAAGGGACTTGAGTGTGGACTCCTACTGGATTGATACCTTGGTTCTCAAAAACTGAGGGAAATACTTATGCCACTCTACTGCATCATCCCTTCCTCTTCAGGGAAAACCAACGCAAGCTCAAGGAGTAGCAAGAAGGATTTCTGGCGCCGTTGTCGAGGAGTCTGCACAAAAGTCAACATACCAAGTACCCATCACAATCCCTATCTCTCGCATTACATTATTTGCCATTTGCCTCTCGTTTTCCTCTCCCCCCCACTTCACCCTTGCCATTTTATTCGCCCTCCCTCTCTATTTGCCTCTTTTGCCCGTTTGCTCTTGTCTGCTCGTGTGCTAGTTTGCTTGTTTGTCGCGATGGCTCAAGATAATACCAAATTGTGTGACTTCACCAATACCAATAATAATGATTTCCTTAGCACTCCGATTGCTCCTCTTACCGATGTTGAATCTTGTGAAATTAATACTGCTTTGTTGAATCTTGTTATGAAAGATCAATTCGCCGGCCTTCCTAGTGAAGATGTCGCTACTCATCTGAATAGCTTCGTCGATTTATGTGATATGCAAAAGAAAAAAGATGTCGATAATGATGTCGTTAAATTGAAGCTATTTCCTTTTTCGCTTAGAGATCGTGCTAAAGCTTGGTTTTCGTCTTTGCCTAAGAATAGTATTGATTCTTGGAACAAGTGCAAAGATGCTTTTATCTCTAAGTATTTCCCTCCCGCTAAGATCATCTCTCTTAGAAATGATATTATGAATTTTAAGCAACTTGATCATGAACATGTTGCACAAGCTTGGGAGAGAATGAAATTAATGATACGTAATTGCCCTACTCATTAGGCCTGGGCATTCGGTATAAACCGAATTTTCGGTTTCTACCATTTGGTTAATTTTTTAATTCGGTTAATAGAGCTAGAAACCGAAAATGACTTCAAAATATGACTAACCGAAAATCCGGTTAACCGAGATATTCGGTTCGGTGTACGGTTTATACCGTACTTGTTGTGCGCGCTGAAAGAATTTTAGATGCATTGGTTCCTCCACCTGTGCTCTCTATTATATAGCTGAGGTCCTCACACAATTCTCTTTGGTTGGACGAGGTGGGACTAAACTAACCAGCACTGCAGCAACCAGCAGCGCCTCTGCTCTGCTGCTTCTCGTACGTACAAGGACGTACTTGGAAACTGGCCACACACGGGAAAAGAAAGCCCACAGTAACTTGGGCCTTACACGCATGTAGTTGGCTTGGCCCATGCCAAAGTCTCCGTCACTGTCGCACAAAGGCTACCTGGTGCTAGCGTGAAAAAAATTCAGGATTAGCAACACGTGAGCGTGAGGGCGGGAGAAGTGTTCGTGAGCGCGGCTGTTTCGGTGTCCTCGGTTAACCGCAAGAAACTCTTGCACCGACCAAATTAAGTGTGGTTAGCAGACCTAAAAACCGAATTTTTCTGTGATAGCATAAAAAACCGAAAATTCAGTTTTTTCGGTTTCGGCTTCGGTTCGGTGTTTGGTTCATCGGTTTATTTGCCCACCCCTACTACTCATGGTTTGAATTTGTGGATGATCATACAAATTTTTTATGCCGGATTGAATTTTGCTTCTAGAAATCTTTTAGATTCGGCCGCGGGAGGCACTTTTATGGAAATCACTTTAGGAGATGCTACTAAACTCCTAGATAATATTATGGTTAATTATTCTCAATGGCACACTAAAAGATCTTCTAATAAAAAAGTGCATGCGATAGAAGAAATCAATGTTTTGAGTGGAAAGATGGATGAACTTATGAAATTATTTGCTACTAAGAGTGTTTCTTCTGATCCTAATGATATGCCTTTGTCTACTTTGATTGAGAATAACAATGAATCTATGGATGTGAATTTTGTTGGTAGGAATAATTTTGGTAACAACGCTTATAGAGGGAATTTTAATCCTAGGCCACATCCTAGTAATCCTTCTAATAATTATGCGAATTCCTACAACAACTCTTATGGGAATTATAATAAGATGCCCTCTGAATTTAAGAATAGTGTTAAAGAGTTTATGAATTCACAAAAGAATTTTAATGCTTTGCTTGAAGAGAAATTGCTTAAAGTTGATGATTTGGCTAGAAACGTTGATATAATTTCTCTTGAGGTTGATTCTTTAAAGCTTAGATCTATTCCTCCTAAGCATGATATCAATGAGTCTCTTGAAGCCATGAGAATTTCCATTGATGAGTGCAAGGAAAGAACCGCTAGGATGCGTGCTTCTACAGATGCCTTTATTAAAGTGTGTTCTTCCAATTCCTATGAAAATCAAGATGAAGATCTAAAAGTTATTGATGTGTCCCCTATTAAATCTTTGTTTTGCAATATTAATCTTGATGAAACTGAATATGATCTTCCTTTACCTAGAAGGCGTTCTAAAAATTTAGAGTATTTAGATCTTAATGATGAAATTGATGAAAGTGGGATTGAAAGAAATAAAAATCTAGATGTTGCTAAACCCACTATATTGGATTTCAAGGAATTTAATTCTGAAAGTTGCTCTTTAATTGATTGTATCTCCTTGTTGCAATCCGTGCTAAATTCTCCACATGCTTATAGTCAAAATAAAGCCTTCACCGAACATATTGTTGATGCCTTGACGCAATCTTATGAAGAAAAACTTGAGTTGAAAGTTTCTATCCCTAGAAAACTCTATGATGAGTGGGAACCAACTATTAAAATTAAAATTAAAGATCATGAGTTTTATGCTTTGTGTGATTTGGGTGCTAGTGTCTCCACTATTCCCAAGACTTTGTGTGATTTGCTAGATTTCCGTAATTTTGATGATTGCTCTCTAAACTTGCATCTTGCGGATTCCACTATTAAGAAACCTATGGGAAGGATTAATGATGTTCTTATTGTTGAAAATAGGAATTATGTGCCCGTAGATTTCATTGTTCTTGATATAGATTGCAATCTTTCTTGCCCTATTATTCTTGGTAGACCTTTCCTTAGAACGGTTGGTGCGATTATTGATATGAAGGAAGGGAATATTAGATTTCAATTTCCATTAAAAAAGGGCATGGAAAACTTTCCAAGAAAGAAAATAAAATTACCATATGAAACTATCATGAGAGCCACTTATGGATTGCCTACCAAAGATGGCAATACTTAGATCTATCCTCGCTTTTATGCCTAGCTAGGGGCGTTAAACGATAGCGCTTGTTGGGAGGCAACCCAATTTTATTTTTATTCCTTGCTGTTTGCTCCTGCTTAGTAATAAATAAATTATTTAGCCTCTGTTTTGGTTGTGTTTTTTGTGTTTAATTAGTGTTTGTTCCAAGTAGAACCGTTGAGAAGACTTGGGGAAAGTCTTGTTGAACTTGCTGTAAAAAACAGAAACTTTAGCGCTCACTAGAACTGCTGTCATTTTTATTTGATGAGTGATATTTAGTTAATTCTTTTTGCATATGATTAATAGATAAATTACTCACGTCCAGCAATTTATTTTAGAATTTTTGGGGTTCCAGATCTTGCGCTAGCTACATATTACTACAGACTGTTCTGTTGACAGATTCTGTTTTTAGTGTGTTGTTTGCTTATTTTGATGAATCTATGATTAGTAAAATAGTTTATAATCCATATAGAAGTTGGAATACATTAGGTTTAACACCAATATAAATAAAGAATGAGTTCATTACAGTACCTTGAAGTGGTATTTTGTTTTCTTTCGCTAACGGAGCTCACGAGTTTTCTATTTTGAGTTTTGTGTTGTGAAGTTTTCAAGTTTTGGGTGAATTCTTTTGATGGATTATGGAACAAGGAGTGGCAAGAGCCTAAGCTTGGGGATTCCCATGGCACCCCCAAGATAATCCAAGGACACCAAAAAGTCAAAGCTTGGGGATGCCCCGGGAGGCATCCCCTCTTTCGTCCACTTCCATCGGTAATTTACTTGGAGCTATATTTTTATTCACCAACATGATATGTGTTTTGCTTGGAGCGTCTTGTATTATTTGTGTCTTTGTGTCTTAGTATGCCAAAATCATCCTTGCTGTACACACCCTTTTGAGAGAGCCATACATGAATTAAAATTTGATAGAATACTCTATGTGCTTCACTTATATCTTTTGAGCTAAGTAGTTTTGCTCTATGTGCCTCACTTATATCTTTTGAGCGTTATAATTTTGCTCTATGAGCTTCACTTAGATCTTTTAGAGCACGGTGGTGGATTTTTTTTAAAGAAACTATTTATCTCTCATGCTTCACTTAAATTATTTTGAGAGTCTTAATAGCATGGTAATTTGCTTAAAATAATATGCTTGGTATTCAAGATTTGTGAAACTTTCTTTTGAGTGTGTTGAATACTAAGAAAAGATTGAAGCTTGATAATTGTTTTGAGATATGGAGGTGATAATATTAAAGTAATGCTAGTTGAGTAGTTGTGAATTTAAAGAATAATTGTGTTAAAGTTTGTGATTCCCGTAGCATGCACGTATGGTGAACCGTTATGTGATGAAATCGGAGCATGATTTATTTATTGATTGTCTTCCTTATGAGTGGCGGTCGGGGACGAGCGATGGTCTTTTCCTACCAATCTATCTCCCTAGGAGCATGCGCGTAATACTTTGCTTTGATAACTTCTAGATTTTTGCAATAAGTATATGAGTTCTTTATGACTAATGTTGAGTCCATGGATCATACGCACTCTCACCCTTCCACCTTTGCTAGCCTCTCTAATACCGCGCACCTTTCGCCCGTATCATACACCTACCATATACCTTCCTCAAGACAGCCACCATACCTACCTATTATGGCATTTTCATAGCCATTCCGAGATATGTTGCCATGCAACTTTCCACCATCTAGTTCATCATGACACACTCCATCATTGTCATATTGCATATCCTGGTACACTGCTGGATGCATTCATATAGAGTCATATTTTGTTCTAAGTATCGAGTTGTAATTGTTGAGTTGTAAGAAAGTGTGATGATCATCATTTTTAGAGCATTGTCCCAAGTGAGGAAAGAATGATGGAGACTATGATTCCCCCATAAGTCGGGATGAGACTCCGGACGAAAAATAAATAAAAGAGGCCAAAGAAGCCCAAATAAAAAGAGAAAGAAAAGAGGCCATAAAAAAGAGAAAAGTCCCAAATAAAAAAATAAATAATAAAAAATGATGAGAGAAAAAGAGAGAAGGGACAATGTTACTATCCTTTTACCACACTTGTGCTTCAAAGTAGCACCATGATTTTCATAGTAGAGAGTCTCTCATGTTATCACTTTCATATATTAGTGGGAATCTTTCATTATAGAACTTGGCTTGTATATTCCAATGATGGGCTTCCTCAAATTGCCCTAGGTCTTCGTGAGCAAGCAAGTTGGATGCACACCCACTTAGTTTCTTTTTGAGCTTTCATATACTTATGGCTCTAGTGCATCCGTTGCATGGCAATCCCTACTCACTCACATTGATATCTATTGATGGGCATCTCCATAGCCCGTTGATACACCTAGTTGATGTGAGACTATCTTCCCCTCCTTTTTGTCTTCTCCACAACCACCATTCTATTCCACCTATAGTGCTATATCCATGGCTCACGCTCATGTATTGCGTGAAGATTGAAAAAGTTTTGAAAAAGTTAGAGTATGAAACAATTGCTTGGCTTGTCATCGGGGTTGTGCATGATTTAAATATTTTGTGTGGTGAAGATAGAGCATAGCCAGACTATATGATTTTGTAGGGATAACTTTCTTTGGCCATGTTATTTTGAGAAGACATAATTTCTTTGTTAGTATGCTTGAAGTATTATTATTTTTATGTCAATATAAACTTTTGTCTTGAATCTTTCGAATCTGAATATTCATATCACAATTAAGAAGATTTGCATTCAAATTATGCCAAGTAGCACTCCGCATCAAAAATTCTCTTTTTATCATTTACCTACTCGAGGACGAGGAGGAATTAAGCTTGGGGATGCCTGATACGTCTCCAACGTATCTATAATTTTTGATTGCTCCATGCTATATTATCTACTGTTTTGGACTATATTGGGCTTTATTTTCCACTTTTATATTATTTTTGGGACTAACCTATTAATCGGAGGCCCAACCCAGAATTGCTGTTTTTTGCCTATTTCAGTGTTTCGAAGAAACAGAATATCAAACAGAGTCCAAACAGAATAAAATCTTCGGGGACGTGATTTTCCCACCGAACGTGATCCAGGAGACTTGGACCCTACTCCAAGGAGTCAAAGAGGAGGTCACGAGGGTGGGGGCGCGCCCCTCCTAGGGCGTGCCCCCCTGCCTTGTGGGCCCCTCAGTGCTCCACTGACATACTCCTTCCTCCTATATATACACACGTACCCCCAAACGATCAAAACAGGAGCCAAAAACCTAATTCCACCGCCGCAACTTTCTGTATCCACGAGATCCCATCTTGGGGCCTGTTCCAGAGCTCCGCCGGAACAGGGCCGTCATCACGGAGGGCTTCTACATCATCATAGCCTCTCCGATGAAGTGTGAGTAGTTTACCTCAGACCTTTGGGTCCATAGTTAGTAGCTAGATGGCTTATTCTCTCTTTTTGGATCTCAATACAAAGTTCTCCCCCTCTCTTGTGGAGATCTATTCGATGTAATCTTATTTTTGCGGTGTGTTTGTTGAGACCGATGAATTGTGGGTTTATGATCAAGTCTATCTATGAATAATATTTGAATCTTCTCTGAATTCTTTTATGTATGATTGGTTATCTTTGCAAGTCTCTTCGAATTATCTGTTTGGTTTGGCCAACTAGATTGGTAGTTCTTACCATGGGAGAAGTGCTTAGCTTTGGGTTCGATCTTGCGGTGTCCTTTCCCAGTGACAGAAGGGGCAGCAAGGCACGTATTGCATCGTTGCCATCGAGGATAACAAGATGGGGTTTATTTCATATTGCATGAATTTATCTCTCTACATCATGTCATCTTGCTTAAGGCGTTACTCTGTTTTTAACTTAATACTCTAGATGCATGCTGGATAGCGGTCGATGAGTGGAGTAATAGTAGTAGATGCAGAATCGTTTCGGTCTACTTGTCATGGACGTGATGCCTATATACATGATCATGCCTAGATATTCTCATAACTATGCTCAATTCTGTCAATTGCTCAACAGTAATTTGTTGACCCACCATAGAATACTTATGCTCTTGAGAGAAGCCACTAGTGAAACCTATGGCCCCCGGGTCTATTCTCATCATATCAATCTCCATCACTTTAAACTTGTTTTGCTTTTTTACTTTGCCTTTACGTTTTACTTTGCATCTTTATACCAAAAATACCAAAAATATTATATCTATCAGATCTCACTCTCGTAAGTGACCGTGAAGGGATTGACAACCCCTAATCGCGTTGGTTGCGAGTAGCTATCGTTTTGTGCAGGTACGAGGGACTTGAGCGTGGCCTCCTACTAGATTGATACCTTGGTTCTCAAAAACTGAGGGAAATACTTACGCTACTCTACTGCATCATCCCTTCCTCTTCGGGGAAAACCAACGCAAGCTCAAGATGTAGCAGCGGCTCAGGTGGAGGCAGTTTCCAAGGCCCGGGCGCCGGCTTATGTGGAGGAGGATTCCACGGTCAGGGCCATCCTGGTAACCAGGGAGGGTATAATCCGCAACCCGGCCAAGGTAATCAGCAGCAGTAGTCCGGATATCAGAGCAATCCGAAGCAGCTGAATAGTGGGCAATACCATGTATTCACCAATAGCTTATGTAAGAGAGACCAGAAACTTCACAAGAGGGCCGTCAATGCCGTTGAGCCGGCGGTTCCATGTTACTTACGTTGGTCAGAGCAGCCTATTGTGTGGAGCAGAGAGGATCACCCACCCCGGGTCGATAATCCGGGTCACTTGGCTTTGGTGGTGGCACCTCAGGTTGGTGGATACAAATTCACTAAAGTACTCATGGATGGAGGCAGCAGCATCAACATCCTCTACTATGAGACGTTCCGCCGGATGGGATTGACTGATAAGAGTCTTAAACAATCCAACACTGTTTTTCACGGTGTGGTTCCTGGCAAGTTGGCATACCCAATGGGTAAGATTGAACTGGAAGTAGCCTTTGGGGATGAGTATGACTCCAAAGCAGAAAAATTAACCTTTGAGGTGGTTAAGATCAAAAGCTCGTATCATGCTCTGTTTGGACGGACGGCTTATGCCAAATTTATGGCTCGACCATGTTATGTGTATTTGCAGCTTAAGATGCCGGGTTATAAGGGCACCATTATAGTACACGGGAGCCGGAAAATAGCTTTGGAGTGTGAAGAAGGTGATGTTGCATATGCTGAATCTGTCTATGCAACAGAGGAGTTAAAATTTTACAAAGATCATGTTGACCCGGCAGACATGACGTCATTAAAGAAACCAACAATAGAGCATGAGCCGGTGTTGAAGTTCAAATCAGCTGATGACACCAAGATGGTTGACTTTGTGCCTGGCGACTCATCCAAACAGTTCATCATCAGTGCTAACTTGGATCCAAAATAGGAAAGCGCGCTCATCGAGTTCATCCATGAGAACCGGGACATCTTCGCATGGAAACCTTCAGACATGCCGGGTGTTCCGAGGGAACCCGTTGAGCACACTCTCAATATTGATCCAAAGTTTAACCCTGTCAGACAATTTCTTCGATGGTTCAATGAAGAAAGGCGCAAGGCCATTGGAGAAGAGGTGGCCCGGCTTTTGGCAGCTGGGTTCATTGTAGAAGTCTTTCACCCAGAGTGGTTAGCCAACCCGGTGCTTATACTCAAAAAGAATGGCACCTGGCGTATGTGTGTGGATTACACCGATCTGAACAAGGCTTGTCCGGATGATCCTTTTTCCCTCCCCCAATTCGATCAGATCATTGATGCAACGGCGGGTTGCGCACGTTTGAGTTTCTTGGATGCTTATTCTGGTTATCATCAGATCAAGATGGCAGTCAAGGATCAGGAGAAGACGGCTTTTATCACTCCTTTTGGAGCTTTCTACTATGTGTCTATGCCTTTTGGGCTTAAGAGTGCCCAGGCGACTTACCAACGGCGTATCTCAAGTGCAATGTACATGGAGGTTCGACACACGGATGAATCCAAGGTGGTGGAGAATATTCGCCAAGGTGGAGTTAGTTAGAGTTGTGTCGAATAATGTGTACAAGGTAGGTTACAGTTGGACTTGTAGTTGTATTGTGTTTAGATAGGATATGGAGTCGTGTCCAAGTAGGACACTTGTATCCTAGGCCTCTCATATATATCGGGGGTAGACACACGATGTAACCTATGCCAACATAATAGCACAGGCACGGGGGGGAGCCGGCGGCATGTGCTAGCGCCCGGGCGGTCGGGGTGCGGTATTGTAGTGGTGTCATGGGGAGGAGCGCCCATAGTCAGGCCCGGGGATGTAGCCATATCGGTGAACCTCGTTAACAAATCTCGGTGTCGTGCTTGTGTGGTTGCTTGGTCCTCGGTAGATCGACGGAGTGCCTCGGACTTATTCTAACAAGAACTTACTTCATCTGCATTGCCCTGAAATTGGAAGTTTAACTTAAAATTTGCAGTCTCGTATTGAACCCCCCCCCCCAGTTGACCTCTTGACCCTTTCAATTAGTATCAGTGCCAGGCTCTTCGTTAGGGCCCAATTGCCTAAATATTATGGTCGATATTGGGGATGGGGGAGTAGACGCATGACAGGGAGGGGAGCTTCAGGCTCCCCCACCAAAACTTCCCGCCGCCACACAAACCACCCATTGCTCTCAAACCCACCACTAACTTAACCATCATGAACTTCACCTCTTTAATGGCGGGTTTTAAATTCTCTATGATAAGGGAAGTCTGCTCCATTTTCAGGGAAGGGGTGGATTCGAAATTTAAAGCTACATCATTTGTGTCTTCCTCATTTTGTTCCAAGTGCGGCTCAAGATGTGGATGATAACAAGAGAGCCTCGTGTTCGCCTCAACCCTACCACTACACCTCTCTAATTCTGTAGAGTGTGACTACTAGCCACAACCTGTTGGGGAATGTAGCATGCAATTTCAAAAAAATTCCTACGACCACACAAGATATATCTAGGAGATGCATACCAACAAAATGGGGAGAGTGTGTCCACGTACCCTCGTAGACCGAAAGCGGAAGCGTTAGGTTAACGCGGTTGATGTAGTCGAGCGTCTTCACGATCCAAGTACCAAACGTATGGCACCTCTGTGTTCAGCACACGTTCAGCTCGATGACGTCCCTCGAACTCTTGATCTGGTAGAGGGTCGAGGGAGAGTTCCGACAGCATGACGGCGTGGTGACGGTGATGGTGATGTGATCCGCGCAGGGCTTCGCCTAAGCACTACGACGCTATGACCGGAGGAGTAAACTGTGGAGGGAGGCACCGCACACGGCTAAGAGAATTCTTGGTCTCCATTTGGGGTACCCCTGCCCCCGTATATAAAGGAGGGGAGGAGGAGGTGGTCGGCCAGGGGTGGCGCGTGATGTCTACTACACAAGCTTCTTCTTGTAGACGTTGTTGGGCCTCCAAGTGCAGAGGTTTGTAGGACAGTAGCAAATTTCCCTCAAGTGGGTGACCTAAGGTTTATCAATCCATGGGAGGCGTAGGATGAAGATGGTCTCTCTCAAACAACCCTGCAACCAAATAACAAAGAGTCTCTTGTGTACCCAACACACCCAATACAATGGTAAATTGTATAGGTGCACTAGTTCGGCGAAGAGATGGTGATACAAGTGCAATATGGATGGTAGATATAGGTTTTTGTAATCTGAAAATATAAAAACAACAAGGTAACTAATGATAAAAAAAGGTATTGCAATGCATTGAAACAAGGCATAGGGTTCATACTTTCACTACTGCAAGTTCTCTCAACAATAATAACATAGTTGGATCATATAACTATCCCTCAACATGCAACAAAGAGTCACTCCAAAGTCACTAATAGTGGAGAACAAACGAAGAGATTATTGTAGGGTACGAAACCACCTCAAAGTTATTCTTTCCGATCGATCTATTCAAGAGTTCATACTAGAATAACACCTTAAGACACAAATCAACCAAAACCCTAATGTCACCTAGATACTCCAATGTCACCTCAAGTATCCGTGGGTATGATTATATGATATGCATCACATAATCTCAGATTCATCTATTCAACCAACACAAAGAACTTCAAAGAGTGCCCCAAAGTTTCTACCGGAGAGTCAAGACGAAAACGTGTGCCAACCCCTATGCATAAGTTCACGAGGTCATGGAACTCGCAAGTTGATCACCAAAACATACATCAAGTGGATCACGTGATATCCCATTGTCACCACAGATAAGCACATGCAAGACATACGTCAAGTGTTCTCAAATCCTTAAAGACTCAATCCGATAAGATAACTTCAAAGGGAAAACTCAATCCATTACAAGAGAGTAGAGGGGGAGAGACATCATAAGATCCAACTATAATAGCAAAGCTCGCGATACATCAAGACCGTTCCGAATCAAGAACACGAGAGAGAGAGAGAGATCAAACACATAGCTACTGGTACATACCCTCAGCCCCGAGGGTGAACTACTCCCTCCTCGTCATGGAGAGCGCCGAGATGATGAAGATGGCCACCAGAGAGGGGTTCCCCCTCTGGAAGGGTGCCGGAACAGGGTCCCGATTGGTTTTCGGTGGCTACGGAGGCTTGCGGCGGCGGAACTTCCGATCTAGGTTATTTTTTGGAGGTTTCTGTATTTATAGGAATTTTTGGCGTCGGTCTCACGTCAGGGGGTTTCCGAGTCGTCCACGAGGGTGGAGGGCGCGCCCTACCCCCTGGGCTCGCCCTCCTATCTCATGGATGGCTCAGGACTCTTCTGGCCCAACTATTTTACTCCGGGGGCTTCTTTTGGTCCATAAAAAATCTTCAAAAATTGGCACGTCAATTGGACTCCGTTTGGTATTCCTTTTCTGTAAAACTCAAAAACAAGGAAAAAAACAGAAACTGGCACTAGGCTCTAGGTTAATAGGTTAGTCCCAAAAATCATATAAAATAGCATATAAATGCATATAAAACATCCAAGGTTGATAATATAGCATATAAAATAGCATATAAATAGCATATAAAATAGCATGGAACAATAAAAAAATTATAGATACGTTGGAGACGTATCAAGCATCCCAAGCTTAATTCCTGCTCGTCCTCGAGTAGGTAAATGATAAAAACAGAATTTTTGATGTGGAACACTACCTAACATATTTATCAATGCAATTTTCCTTATTGAGGCAAGAATATTCAGATCCATAAGATTCAAGACAAAAGTTTAATATTGACATAAAAATAATAATACTTCAAGCATACTAATTAAGCAATTATGTCTTCTCAAAATAACATGGCCAAAGAAAGCTCATCCCTACAAAATCATATAGTTTGG
This sequence comes from Triticum dicoccoides, assembly GCF_002162155.2. Classification (NCBI taxonomy): domain Eukaryota; kingdom Viridiplantae; phylum Streptophyta; class Magnoliopsida; order Poales; family Poaceae; genus Triticum; species Triticum dicoccoides. Next base: position 476,435,468 of record NC_041384.1, on the reverse strand, counting down.
CTATGCTTCATTTTCGTCACATAAAATGCTCCCATCATGCACAACCCCGATGACAAGCCAAGCAATTGTTTCATACTTTAGTATTCTCAAACTTTTTCAACTTTCACGCAATACATGAGCGTGAGCCATGGACATATCACTATGGGTGGAATAGAATATGATGATGAGGGTTGTGTGGAGAAGACAAAAAGGGAGAAAGTCTCACATCGACGAGGCTAATCAACGGGCTATGGAGATGCCCATCAATTGATGTCAATGCGAGGAGTAGGGATTGCCATGCAACGGATGCACTAGAGCTATAAATGTATGAAAGCTCAACAAAAGAAACTAAGTGGGTGTGCATCCAACTTGCTTGCTCACGAAGACTAATGGCATTTGAGAAGCCCATTGTTGGAATATACAAGCCAAGTTCTATAATGAAAAATTCCCACTAGTATATGAAAGTGACAAAATAAGAGACTCTCTATCATGAAGATTATGGTGCTACTTTGAAGCACAAGTGTGGAAAAAGGATAGTAGCATTGTCCCTTTTATCTTTTTTATATTTGTCCTTTTTTGGCCTTTCCTTTTTTTATTTTTTTATTTGGCGTTTCCTTTTTTGGCCTTTCTCTTTTTTATGGGACAATGCTCTATTAATGATGATCATCACACTTCTATTTATTTACAACTCAATGATTACAACTCGATACTAGAACAAAATATGACTCTATATGAATGCCTCTGGCGGTGTACCGGGATGGGCAATGAATCAAGAGTGACATGTATGAAAAATTATGCATGGTGGCTTTTCCACAAATACGATGTCAACTACATGATCATGCAAGGCAATATGACAATGATGAAACGTGTCATAATAAACGGAACGGTGGAAAGTTGCATGGCAATATATCTCGGAATGGCTATGGAAATGCCATAATAGGTAGGTATGGTGGCTGTTTTGAGGAGGATATAAGGAGTTTATGTGTGATAGAGCGTATCATATCACGGGGTTTGGATGCACCGGCGAAGTTTGCACCAACTCTCGAGGTGAGAAAGGGCAATGCACAGTACCGAAGAGGCTAGCAATGATGGACGGGTGAGAGTGCGTATAATCCATGGACTCAACATTAGTCATAAAGAACTCACATACTTATTGCAAAAATCTACAAGTCATCAAAAACCAAGCACTACGAGCATGCTCCTAGGGGGATAGATTGGTAGGAAAAGACCATCGCTCGTCCCCGACCGCCACTCATAAGGAAGGCAATCAAAGAAACACCTCATGCTTCAAATTTGTCACACAACGGTTACCATACGTGCATGCTACGGGACTTGCAAACCTCAACACAAGTATTTCTCAAATTCACAATTACTCAACTAGCACGACTCTAATATCACCATCTTCATATCTCAAAACAATCATCAAGTATCAAACTTCTCATAGTATTCAATGCACTCTATATGAAAGCTTTTATTATACCCCTCTTGGATGCCTATCATATTAGGACTAAATTTATAACCAAAGCAAATTACTGTGTTGTTCTAAAAGACTCTCAAAATAATATAAGTGAAGCATGAGAGATCAATAATTTCTATAAAATAAACCACCACCGTGCTCTAAAAAGATATAAGTGAAGCACTAGAGCAAATGACAAACTACTCCAAAAGATATAAGTGAAGATCAATGATTAGTTGAATAATTATGTAACTATGTGAAGACTCTCTAATATTTAAGAATTTCATATCTTAGTATTTTATTCAAACAACAAGCAAAACAAAAACAAAATAAAATGACGCTCCAAGCAAAACACATATCATGTGGTGAATAAAAATATAGCTCCAAGTAAAGTTACCGATGAACGAAGACGAAAGAGGGGATGCCATCCGGGGCATCCCCAAGCTTAAGCTCTTAGTTGTCCTTAAATATTACCTTGGGGTGCCTTGGGAATCCCCAATCTTAGTCTCTTGCCAATCCTTATTCCATATTCCATCGAATCTTTACCCAAAACTTGAAAACTTCACAACACAAAACTTAACAGAAAACTCGTAAGCTCCGTTAGTATAAGAAAATAAATCACCACTTAGGTACTATTGTGAACTCATTCTAAATTCATATTGGTGTAATATCTACTGTATTCCAACTTCTCTATGGTTCATACCCTCCGATACTACTCATAGATTCATCAAAATAAGCAAACAACACATAGAAAACAGAATCTGTCAAAAGCATAACAGTCTGCAGTAATCTGTATCATTCAAATACTTATGTCACTCAAAAAATTCTAAGATAAATTGGTGGACCTGAGGAATTTGTCTATTAATCATCTGCAAAAAGAATCAACCTAATCGCACTCTCCAGTAAAAAAATGGCAGCTAATCTCGTGAGCGCAAAAGTTTCTGTTTTTTACAGCAAGATCACAAAGACTTCACCCAAGTCTTCCGAAAGGTTCTACTTGGCACAAACACTAATTAAAACATAAAACCACATCTAAACAGAGGCTAGATGAATTATTTATTACTAAATATGAGCAAAAGGCAAAGAACAAAAATAAAATTGGGTTGCCTCCCAACAAGCGCTATGGTTTGACGCCCCTAGCTAGGCATGATGATTTCAATGATGCTCACATAAAAGATACACATTGAAACATAAAGAGAGCATCATGAAGAATATGACTAGCACATTTAAGTCTAACCCACTCCCTATGCATAGGGATTTTGTAAGCGAACAACTTGTGGGAACAAGAATCAACTTGCATATGAAGGTAAAACAAGCAAATCTTCAAGATTTTCAACACATAGAGAGGAAACTTGATATTATTGCAACTCCTACAAGCATATGTTCCTCCCTCATAATAATTACATGTAGGATCATAATCAAAGTCAACAATATAGCTATCATAAAACATATTCTTAACACGATCCACATGTATGCAAAGTTGACACTCTTCCAAAATAGTGGGATTAACATTAACTAAAGTCATGAACTCTCCAAACCCACTTTCATAATTATCACAATAAGATTCAACACCCTCCAAAATAGTGGGATCATTACTTACTAAAGTTGACACTCTTCCAAACCCACTTTCATCAATATAATCATCATAAATAGGAGGCATGCTATCATCAAAATAAATTTGCTCATCGAAACTTGGGGGACCAAAAAATATCATCTTCATCAAACATAGCATCCCCAAGCTTGTGGCCTTGCATATCATTAGCATCATGGATATTCGAAGAATTCATACTAATAACATGCTCATCATCCAAAGATTTAGTGCCAAACATTTTAATACATTCTTCTTCTAACACTTTGGCACAATTATCGAATCCTTATTTTCACGAAAAACATTAAAAAGATGAAGCATATGAGGCAACCTTAATTCCATTTTTTTGTAGTTTTCTTTTTATAGACTAAACTAGAGATAAAACAAGAAACTAAAAGATTCGATTGCAAGATCTAAAGATATACCTTCAAGCGCTAACCTCCCCGGCAATGGCGCCAGAAAAGAGCTTGATGTATACTACACAACCTTCTTCTTGTAGACGTTGTTGGGCCTGCAAGTGCAGAGGTTTGTAGGACAGTAGCAAATTTCCCTCAAGTGGATGACCTAAGGTTTATCAATCTGTGGGAGGCATAGGATGAAGATGGTCTCTCTCAAACAACCCTGCAACCAAATACCAAAGAGTCTCTTGTGTCCCCCAACACACCCAATACAATGGTAAATTGTATAGGTGCACTAGTTCGGCGAAGAGATGGTGATACAAGTGCAATATGGATGGTAGATATAGGCTTTTGTAATCTGAAAATATAAAAACAACAAGGTAACTAATGATAAAAGTGAGCACAAATGGTATTGCAATGCATTGAAACAAGGTCTGGGGTTCATGCTTTCACTAGTGCAAGTTCTCTTAACAATAATAACATAGTTGGGTCATATAACTATCCCTCAACATGCAACAAAGAGTCACTCCAAAGTCACAAATAGCAGTGAACAAACGAAGAGATTATTGTAGGGTACGAAACCACCTCAAAGTTATTCTTTCTGATCGATCTATTCAAGAGTTTGTACTAGAATAACACCTTAAGACACAAATCAACCAAAACCCTAATGTCACCTAGATACTCCAATGTCACCTCAAGTATCCGTGGGTATGATTATATGATATGCATCACACAATCTCAGATACATCGATTCAACCAACACAAAGAACTTCAAAGGGTGCCCCAAAGTTTCTACCGGAGAGTCAAGACGAAAACGTGTGCCAACCCCTATGCATAAGTTCATGAGGTCACGGAACTCGCAAGTTGATCACTAAAACATACATCAAGTGGATCACGTGATATCCCATTGTCACCACATATAAGCACATGCAAGACATACGTCAAGTGTTCTCAAATCCTTAAAGACTCAATCCGATAAGATAACTTCAAAGGGAAAACTCAATCCATTACAAGAGAGTATAGGGTGAGAAACATCATAAGATCCAACTATAATAGCAAAGCTCGGGATACATCCAGATCGTTCTGAATCAAGAACACGAGAGAGAGAGAGAGATCAAACACATAGCTACTGGTACATACCCTCAGCCCCGAGGGTGAACTACTCCCTCCTCGTCATGGAGAGCGCCGGGATGATGAAGATGGCCATCGGAGAGGGATACCCCTTCGGCAGGGTGCCGGAACAGGGTCCCGATTGGTTTTCGGTGGCTATGGAGGCTTGCGGCGGCGGAACTCCTGATCTAGATTATTTTCTGGAGGTTTCTGTATTTATAGGAATTTTTGGCCTCGGTCTCACATCAGGGGGGTCTCCGAGTCGTCCGAGGGTGGAGGGCGCGCCCTACCCCCTGGGCTCGCCCTCCTATCTCATGGATGGCTCGTGACTCTTCTGGCCCAACTATTTTACTCCGGGGGCTTCTTTTGGTCCATAAAAAATCATCAAAAATTGGCATGTCAATTGGACTCCATTTGGTATTCCTTTTGTGTAAAACTCAAAAGCAAGGAAAAAACAAAACCTGGCACAAAAATCATATAAAATAGCACATAAATGCATATAAAACATCCAAGGTTGATAATATAATAGCATGGAACAATAAAAAATTATAGCCCGCCATGGGGGGTCCTATTAGGACTCCACTCCTAGTAGGATTCGCCCCCTTCCTTCCAACGAAGAGGGGGAAAGGGGAAAGGGGGGAGAAGAAGGAAAGGTGGGGCCACGCCCCTCCCCTTGTCCAATTTGGACTGGGCAAGGGGGAGGCGTGTGCCACCTCCCGTGGCCTGCCTCCTCTTCTCCACTATGGCCCATTAAGCCCATTAACTTTCCTGGGGGGGTTCCGGTAACCTCCTGATACTCCGAAAAATCCCCGAACCTCTTCGGAACCATTCCGGTGTCCATATATAACCTTCCAATATATGAATCTTTACCTCTCGACCATTTCGAGACTCTTCGTCATGTTCGTGATCTCATGCGAGACTCCGAACAAACTTCGATCACCAAAACACATAACTCATAATATAAATCATCATCGAACATTAAGCATGCGGACCCTACGGGTTTGAGAACTATGTAGACATGATCGAGGCACATCTCCGGTCAATAACCAATAGAGGAACCTAGATTCTCATCTTGGTTCCTACATATTCTACAAAGATCTTTATCGGTCAAACTGCATAACAACATATGTCATTCCCTTTGTCATTTGTATGTTACTTGCCCGAGATTTGATCGTCGATATCATCATACCTAGTTCAATCTCGTTACCGGCAAGTCTCTTTACTCGTTCCATAATAAATCATCTCGCAACTAACTCATTAGTCACATTGCTTGCAAGGCTTATAGTGATGTGCATTATCGAGAGGGCCCAGACATACCTCTCCGATACTCAGAGTGACAAATCCTAATCTTTATCTATGCCAACCCAACAAACACCTTCGGAGACACCTGTAGAGCATCTTTATAATCACCCAGTTACGTTGTGACGTTTGATAGCACACAAGGTGTTCCTCTGGTATTCGGGGGTTGCATAATTTCATAGCTAGAGGAATATGTATAAGTCACAAAGAAAGCAATAGCAATAAAACTAAATGATCATTGTGCTAAGCTAATGGATGGATCTTGTCCATCACATCATTCTCTAATGATGTGATCATGTTCATCAAATGACAACACATGTCTATGGTCAGGAAACTTAACCATCTTTGATTAACGAGCTAGTCAAGTAGAGGCATACTAGGGACACTCTGTTTGTCTATGTATGCACACATGTACTAAGTTTTCGGTTAATACGATTCTAGCATGAATAATAAACATTTATCATGATATAAGGAAATATAAATAACAACTTTATTATTGCCTCTAGGGCATATTTCCTTCACAACCTACCCAGCATCCGCATATTAATCATGTTGGGGCTTCACCCCCTTTGAAAGCTACACATTTGCTAATTGGAAACTCGCTATGGAATCTCATATTCATAGTGCATCAATGCAACTACGATGGGTAATTGTTAGTGGTTTCAATCCCAAGGATCCTTCGAGCCTTACATCAAGGGAGGGCTATCGATGACCAACTAAATTCCACTGCCCTCAACATGCTTTGTCTTGTAGTCGCCATAGAGTATGTCGATTCCATTGATCTCTTTAAGACCTCCAAATAAATTCAGGATTGTCTTAAAGAAATGTTTGAAGGTGATGTCAATGTTCATAGATCTCAGTTGGCCTTGCTCAAACAACATGTAAACTTGTTCATGAGGCATGAGGGAGAGTCCACGTAAGAGGTGTTTCGGAGATTGCAGTCACTTGTGTTTGATTTGAGGAACTTTGGTTGCACATGGGCAGATGATAATTTCATTAGATGTAAATTTATTTGAGCCATGGTCTTCACGGATCACATTATGGTCATGATGATTCATCAATGTCCCGACTATGACCGGATGACTCCCAATAAAGTTGTGTCTACCTTCACCATCCACACCCTATTGGAAACCAAGTCCAAGAACATTATGGGCATTATTCAAGGAACCAAGAACTCTAACCTTACTTTGGAACAAAAGAAGGTGGTTGTGCGAGCTCCAAGAGAGGAGGTTGAAGAATAAAATTGTGTTGAATATGAAGAAGATACCACATTCCCAACAAATGACTTTGAAGAAGACTTGGCCTTCTTGGTTAAGAACTATTTAGGCACCATGGAAAACAAGGGGAGGAATCTCAAGGGAAATCTTTTTGGGAGAAGAAAATGCAACAATTATGATAGTAAGCGACACTTTGTTGTGGTTTGTCCTTACAAGAGATGTGAAGACAAGTCCGAGGAGCCTGTGCTCAAGAAGATGAAATTATTCGAGTTTGCTGTAATGAAGGATGGCAGGGTGCTTGTTCATGAGGAGTATATGTCCGACGATGATAAGATGACGCCTGATACTGGCACACCCACTCGTACCACCTGATGACCCACAAGTATACGGGATCAATCGTAGTCCTTTTGATAAGTAAGAGTTTCGAGCCCAATGAGGAGTAGAAGGAAATGACAAGTGGTTTTAAGCAAGGTAATTTCTGCAAGCACTGAAATAGTCAGTAATAGATAGTTTGATAGCAAGATAATTTGTAACAAGCAAGCAACGGTAATGGTAAACAAAGTGCAACAAGGTAGCCAAATCCTTTTGTGGCAAAGGGCAGACTAAGACGGTCTCTTATGATAAGCAAAACATTCTTGAGGGTACACGGGAATTTCATCTAGTCACTTTCATCATGTTGGTTTGATTCGTGTTTGCTACTTTGATAATTTGATATGTGGGTGGACTGGTGCTTAGGTGTTGTTCTTAATTGAACAAACCTCCTACTTATGATTAACCCCCTCACAAGCATTCGCAACTACAAGATAAAATCTAACCATAGCATTAAACTTTTGGATCCAGATCGGTCCCTTACAAAATAGCGCATAAACTAGGGTTTAAGCTTCTGTCACTTTAGCAACCCATCATCTAATAACTACTCCGCAATGCATTCCCTTAGGCCCTAATAAGGTGAAGTGCCATGTAGTCGACGTTCACATGACACCACTAAGGGAATCACAACATACATATCATCAAAATATCGAACACATATCAAATTCACATGATTACTTGCAACATGACTTCTCCCGTGACCTTAAGAACAAACGTAACTACTCACTAATGATATTCATGCTCAAGATCAGAGGAGTATTAAATAGTATAATGGATCTGAACATATAATCTTCCACCAAATAAACCATATAGTAATCAACTACAAGATGTAATCAACACTAGTGGTCACCCACAAGCACCAATCTAAGGTTCCGGTACAAAGATTGAACACAAGAGATGAACTAGGGTTTGAGAGGAGATGGTGTTGTTGAAGATGTTGATAGAGATGGCCCTCCCAAAGATGGGAGAGTTGTTGGTGATGACGATGATGATGATTTCCCCCTCCGGGAGGGAAGTTCCCTGATACGTCTCCGTCGTATCTATAATTTTTGATTGTTCCATGCCAATATTCTACAACTTTTATATATTTTTGGCAACTTTTTATACTATTTTTGGGACTAACATATTGATCCAGTGCCCAGTGCCAGTTCCTGTTTGTTGCATGTTTTTTGTTTCGCGGAATATCCATATCAAACGGAGTCCAAACGGGATAAAAACTGACGGAGTTTTTTTGGAATATATGTGAATTTTGGGAAGTGAAATCAATGCGAGATGATGCTCGAGGGGCCCATGAGGCAGGGGGCGCGCCCCAGGGGGCAGGTGCTCCCCTGACCCTCGTGGCCACCCCGTAAGGCGGTTGGTGCCCTTCTTTCGCCGTAAGAAAGCTAATATCCAGATAAAATTGTGTCCAAAATTTAGCCCAATCGGAGTTACGGATCTCCAGGAATTTAAGAAACGGTGAAAGGGCAGAATCTGGAACGCAGAAACAGACAGGCACAGATGCAATCTCGGAGGGGCTCTCGCCCCTCCCATGCCATGGAGGCCATGGACCAGAGGGGAAACCCTTCTCTTTCTAGGGAGAAGGTCAAGGAAGAAGAAGAATAAGAAGAAGAATGGGGGCTCTCTCCCCCTCTCTTCTGGTGGGGCCGGAACGCCGCCGGGGCCATCACAATCACTGCAATCTACACCAACAACTTCACCGCCATCATCACCAACTCTTCCCCCCTCTATGCAGCGGTGTAACCCTTATTTTTCCCGCTGTAATCCCTACTTAAACATGGTGTTTAATGCTATATATTATTTCCCGATGATGTATGGCTATCCTATGATGATTGAGTATATCCGTTTTGTCCTATGGGTTAATTGATGGTCGTGATTGGTTTGAGTTGCATGTTTTATTATTGGTGTTGTCCTATGGTCTCTCCGTGTCGCGCAAGCGTGAGGGATCCCCTCTGTAGGGTTTGCAATATGTTCATGATTTTCTTATGGTGGGTGGTGTGAGTGATAGAAACACAGACCCGAGTAAGTAGGTTGTTTGCGTATGGGAATAAAGAGGACTGGATGCCTTATAATGCTACGATTGGGTTTTACCTTAATGATCTTTAGTAGTTGCGAATGCTTGCTAGAGTTCCAATCATAAGTGCATATGATCCAAGATGAGAAAGTATGTTAGCTTATGCCTCTCCCTCAAATAAAATTGCAATAATGATTATCGGTCTAGTTATCGATTGCCTAGGTACAAATAACTTTCTTGTGTGACAACAAGCTCTCTACTAAAACTAACTTAGTTGTGTCTTCATCTAAACAGCCCCTACTTTTTATTTACGCGCTCTTCATAATCTTGCAAACCTATCCAACAACACCTACAAAGTACTTCTAGTTTCGTACTTGTTCTAGGTAAAGTGAACTTCAAGCGTGCGTAGAGTTGTATCGGTGGTCGATAGAACTTGAGGGAATATTTCTTCTACCTTTAGCTCCTCGTTGGGTTCGACACTCTTACTTATCGAAAGAGGCCACAATTGATCCCCTATATTTGTGGGTTATCAAGACCTTTTTCTGGCGCCGTTGCCGGGGAGTCATAGCGTGGGGTGAATATTCTCGTGTGTGCTTGTTTGCTTTATCACTAAGTGAAAGTGCAACTATCCCTGGGTGGTTTTGGTAATTCCTAACAACATATAGCTCATTGGGCTAACATTATTCCAAGATTAATATTTCAGGAAAAGCTCAATAAATGGCATGGCATGGATGAGGAAAGTGGATCCCTCAAAATTCTAAGGACAAAAAGTTTGGCTCAAGCTTGAAGCTCAAGACTCTACATTTTATATTTTAGTGATCCAAGATCACATTGAGTCTATAGGAAAAGCCAATACTATCAAGGAGGGATGAGGTGTTGCTTAATGGCTTGCTTGCTCAAAGTGCTTAGTGATATGCTCCAAAATCCTCAACTACCTTCCCACATCCACATATGACCTAAACCAAAAGTCAAACTCGGCCCCACTGATTCTTTCTATCTGGCGCCACCGAGTTTCAAATGTCATAGCCACTGCCACAAACCCTAGGCAAATCGGTCTCACCGATAGGGATCTCGGTCTCACCGAGATGGGATTGTAATCTCTCTGTTTCCCTTTGTAACGTTTCGGTCTTACCGAGATGAGTGATCGGTCCCACCGGGATTGCAATGTAAACTCTCTGTTTCCCTTTTGTAACATTTCGGTCTCACCGAGATGAGCGAATCGGTCCCACCGAGTTTACCTGACCAACTCTCTGGTTAGCTTATTACCAAAATCGGTCCCATCGAGTTTGTGTAATCGGTCACACCGAGATTACGTTATGCCCTAACCCTAACCATATCGGTCCTACCAAGTTGCATCTCAGTCCCACCGAAAATCCTAACAGTCACTAGGTTTGCTGAATCGGTCCGACCGAGTTTAACCATTCGGTCCCACCGAGTTTGGCAAATTGTGTGTAATGGTTAGATTTTGTGTGGAGGCTATATATACCCCTCCACCCACTCTTCATTCATGGAGAGAGCCATCATAACATACCTACACTTCCAATACACATTTTCTGAGAGAGAACCACCTACACTTATGTTGAGGTCAAGATATTCCATTCCAACCATATGAATCTTGATCTCTAGCCTTCCCCAAGTTGCTTTCCACTCAAATCTTCTTTCCACCAAATCCAAATCCTGTGAGAGAGAGTTGAGTGTTGGGGAGACTATCATTTGAAGCACAAGAGCAAGGAGTTCATCATCAACACACCATTTGTTACTTCTTGGAGAGTGGTGTCTCCTAGATTGGCTAGGTGTCACTTGGGAGCCTCCGACAAGATTGTGGAATTGAATCAAGGAGTTTGTAAGGGCAAGGAGATCGCCTACTTCGTGAAGATCTACAGCTAGTGAGGCAAGTCCTTCATGGGCGACGGCCGTGATGGAATAGACAAGGTTGCTTCTTCATGGACCCTTCGTGGGTGGAGCCCTCCGTGGACTCGCGCAACCGTTACCCTCCGTGGGTTGAAGTCTCCATCAACGTGGATGTATGATAGCACCACCTATCGGAACCACGACAAAACATCCGTGTCTCCAATTGCGTTTGAATCCTCCAAACCCTTCCCTTTACATTCTTGCAAGTTGCATGCTTTACCTTCCGCTGCTCATATACTCTTTTGCATGCTTGCTTGAATTGTGTGGAGATTGCTTGACTTGTGCTAAGATAGCTAAAATCTGCCAAGAACTAAAATTGGGAAAAGGCTAGATTTTTATTTGGTCAAGTAGTCTAATCACCCCCCCCTCTAGACATACTTTCGATCCTACAAGTGGTATCAGAGCTTTGGTCTCCATTTGCTTTGATTTCCATAGCTTTTGGTGATCATAGCCTTGGTTTCACAACCTAGGAGAGTATGGCGTCTAGCGAGGGAAATTATCACCATAGAGGTCCTTACTTTGATGGCACTAATTTTGCTAGTTGGAAGCATAAGATGAAAATTCATATTCTTGAACATAACCCCACCGTTTGGGCTATTGTGTGTATTGGCTTGCAAGGTGAATTCTTTGATGGGAAAGAACTGAACCGTGAAGCTACCGCGAAAGAGTTGAAGATGCCGCAATACAACGCTCAAGCTTGTGATATCCTCTTCAACGGATTGTGCCCCAAAGAATTCAACAAAATCAGCCGTCTTGAGAATGCAAAGGAAATTTGGGATACTTTGATTGATATGCACGAAGGTACCGACTCCGTAAAGGAATCCAAATTGGATGTGCTTCAAAGTCAACTTGACAAGTTCAAAATGAAGGATGGTGAAGGTGTCGCTGAAATGTACTCTAGGCTTGCTCTTATCACAAATGAGATTGCTGGCTTAGGGAGTGAAGAGATGACCGATAGATTCATCATCACGAAGATCCTAAGAGCCTTGGATGGAAAATATGATACCGTGTGCACATTTATCCAAATGATGCCCAATTACAAAGATCTCAAGCCAACGGAAGTCATCGGAAGAATTGTTGCTCATGAGATGTCACTCAAGGATAAAGAGGAACTTCACAACAAATCAAGTGGTGCTTACAAAGCCTCATGTGAAGCCCCCACATCATCGAGTGAGAAACAAACCTTCAATGAAGAATTGAGCTTAATGGTGAAGAACTCAACAAGTTCTACAAGAGTAGAAGCAAAGAGAGAAGCTCCAAGTCAAGGTCCTACAATGACAAAAGATCTTCTAGTCGAGAGCGAAATTGCTACAATTGTGGAAGGCCCAGACACTATTCCAATAAGTGTATGCCCCCCTACAAGAGAAGAGAAGATTCTCCCAGGAGAAGAAGTAGAAGAGAAGAATCACCATCTAGAGAAAGAAGGAGTAGAGATGATCGTTATGAACGAAGACCCTCACGGAGAAGCAAGGATTCGGAAAGAAAGGACAAGTCATCAAGGAGCTACACAAAACGAAGACATCAAGCTCATGTTGGTGAATGGGTATCCGGCTCCGACTCCGACAACCACTCCGAGAGAAGCTATCACTCCGACTCCGAATATACTCAAGATGAAGGTGTTGCCGGTCTAGCACTTGTGACAACCAACTCCTATGACATATTTGACTCACCAAATGAAGGAGTTGGAACATGCTTCATGGCTAAAGGCCCAAAGGTATCACACCCCGAGTATGTTGATTTCAATAGTGATGAAGATGACTTGTTAGGTGATGATGATTTACTTGTTGACAACTCTAGTGATGAATACTATGATGAAATGTCAATTAATCATGCTAATCAAGATAAAACGAATGACAATGATAAGGAGAAGATTGAGTCTCTAACTAAAGAACTAAACACTCTTAAGTTAGCTCATGAAACTATCTTAGGAGATCATCGAGAACTTTTAAGGACTCATGAGAAATTGCGCTTTGAAAAGCTCAACCTTGAGCAAGAGCATGAGTTCTTAAAAGCAATCAATGATGATCTTCGTAAGAAAAGTTCTTCTTACATTGCCAAGCATTTACTCTTATCCACTTACATGCCTCAAGTCAAGTCTAGTAACAAGAACAAGAAAGATTCTTCCTCTAGTAGTAACAATAATCATGCTAAATCCAATATTGTTGCTTCTAGTAGTTCTCTTGATTCCACTAATGATTCTCTTAGCCAAGTTACACTTGAGCAAGAAAATAGCTTATTGAAGGGAATTATAGAGAAAGGTGTTTACAAGAGCCTTGCTGGAAGTAAGCAATTTGATGAAATTGTACGCAAGCAAGGAAGGCATCGGAAGAATCAAGGTGTTGGTTTTGAACGAAAGTTCAATGCCAATGGAGTTGAGTGGGAAGAAGATCAATACCCCAAGACGAAGTTTGTTCCTCAACAAGAGAAGTATGATCCCACTTCTCTTAAAGGGACACAAGCTCAAGATGATCTTCCACCACAAGACCACAAGCAAAAAGGCAAAGACAAGCTTTAAGAGGAAATTGATGCATTTGAAGAAGCTCCTAAGGCCTTGGTCAAGTGGGTTCCCAAGACTACTTCAAGTTCCACTTCATCAAGTACAACTACAACACCGAGGATTCCCATCAAGATGGTGTGGATCCCGAAGAAGAAGAACTAGAGAGTTCTTGAGGGTGACTCCACCAACATACTTCACTCTTATCATCTTGGCAAGAACAAGTGCAATCAACTTCCACATCTTGCACTAGTTCAAGGAGTCACAAACCCTCTTGTTGGTAAGACAAGGGACAAGGTAACCTAAAAGCTTTCATAGACATCATCTTGTGTGTGCATCACTTTATGTCTATGGATATCCTTGTTTGTTCCTTGTGGGACTAACCCGTGTAGGTATTGAAAGTGCAACTCACTCCAATGGATAGCTCCAAATGATCTACATCAACATTGAGCATCCACATCTTCAACATCTACATGAAGTCATCATCGACAAAACCCAAGGTTAGTTCATCCCTCTTAGGGGGGATCTCACATCTAGGGGGAGCTTTACTCTAAGAATTGAGCTAAAGCAACTCTAATGGTGTGAACACAACAAATGCTTTATGTAAAAGTGGTAACCCCACTTGTGCTTAAACAATGAGTATGACCTATGATCAAATGTTCTCATTTGACTCCTAAGTCAATATACTCATATATAGATGACCTAGCCATCACCAATTGGTTGATAGATGCTAGAATTGGTTGTGCATGCTTTGCCACATATTTCAATTGCCATTTTATTGTGTGAGCATGTTGATTGCATATTTTACTCATTCGAGGACATCCACTTGTTGTTTTGATTGAATGGTTTTCTTTTCTTTTGCCAAGTGGATGGACAAGAATGCCTAAGAACCCTCTCTAGCTATCTATGCTTTTCTCGTCTCAAACTCTATTCATGCTACATCACAAAATTTGATCAAGTCAGATTCGAACCACTCTGTGTGAGGAGCACTCGGAGTCCCTGATTCGTCATAGACTTAAACTTCCAAAACTTCTTTGTGCTTTTCGGTCTGACCGATTCCTCCATTTTGGTCATACCGAGATCACTAAGTCGATCTAGGTTTTCAATCTCGGTGCAACCGATTTGAACCTTTCGGTCACACCGAGTTTCAGTAACTGCTTGCAGTTATGAATCTCGGTGCCACCGAGTTGTTCCACTCGGTCACACCGACAGGGTCGGGCTATATATACTCACGGGCAAAATTTTGGAAATTTCTCCGAACACCACCACCTGAAGACCAAGCCTGAGAGACGTTTTAGTGCTATGCATTTTCTATGAACTTTTTGGTAACTTGTTGCCAAAGGGGGAGAAAAATGTATAGATCATAGGCTTCGAGAGAGAGAGAGTTTGCTTTTGTTCTCTATTGTCTTCTTGGTTGAACTTTGTTTGTCTTTTGATTGCTTGAGATACTATGCTATTATCTGTGAGACATTGATGATCATGTGGTTGATCATAAGCTACACTTATGCTTGTTAGATGATATTATCTTACTTATCCTTATATGATCATTCACTTTGATTGGTGATGAGTGCATGTATTTAATTCTTATCATTTTGAGCGCTCCACCAAGATGTATGTGACATGGAAGAGTAACCCATGATCCTAACTCATTGTGCATTTGCAGTCCAAAGCAAATCTTAAGATATGCACAAATTTAGGGGGAGCTCTTGCTTTTCACATACTTCTCAAAGCGACAATATCTTTCACTCTTATTATCATTTGTCGAAGCTTTGATCTATATGTCGTCATCAATTACCAAAAAGGGGGAGATTGAAAGTGCAACTATCCCTGGGTGGTTTTGGTAATTCCTAACAACATATAGCTCATTGAGCTAACATTATTCCAAGATTAATATTTCAGGAAAAGCTCAATAAATGGCATGGCATGGATGAGGAAAGTGGATCCCTCAAAATTCTAAGGACAAAAAGTTTGGCTCAAGCTTGAAGCTCAAGACTCTACATTTTATATTTTAGTGATCCAAGATCACATTGAGTCTATAGGAAAAGCCAATACTATCAAGGAGGGATGAGGTGTTGCTTAATGGCTTGCTTGCTCAAAGTGCTTAGTGATATGCTCCAAAATCCTCAACTACCTTCCCACATCCACATATGACCTAAACCAAAAGTCAAACTCGGCCCCACCGATTCTTTCTATCCGGCGCCACCGAGTTTCAAATGTCATAGCCACTGCCACAAACCCTAGGCAAATCGGTCTCACCGATAGGGATCTCGGTCTCACCGAGATGGTATTGTAATCTCTCTGTTTCCCTTCGTAACGTTTCGGTCTTACCAAGATGAGCGATCGGTCCCACCGAGATTGCAATGTAAACTCTCTGTTTCCCTTTTGTAACATTTCGGTCTCATCGAGATGAGCGAATCGGTCCCACCGAGTTTACCTGACCAACTCTCTGGTTAGCTTATTACCAAAATCGGTCCCACCAAGTTTGTGTAATCGGTCACACCGAGATTATGTTATGCCCTAACCCTAACCATATCGGTCCTACCGAGTTGCATCTCAGTCCCACCGAAAATCCTAATGGTCACTAGGTTTGCTGAATCGGTCCAACCGAGTTTAACCATTCAGTCCCATCGAGTTTGGCAAATTGTGTGTAATGGTTAGATTTTGTGTGGAGGCTATATATACCCCTCCACCCACTCTTCATTCATGGAGAGAGCCATCAGAACATACCTACACTTCCAATACACATTTTCTGAGAGAGAACCACCTACACTTGTGTTGAGGTCAAGATATTCCATTCCAACCATATGAATCTTGATCTCTAGCCTTCCCCAAGTTGCTTTCCACTCAAATCTTCTTTCCACCAAATCCAAATCTTGTGAGAGAGAGTTGAGTGTTGGGGAGACTATCATTTGAAGCACAAGAGCAAGGAGTTCATCATCAACACACCATTTGTTACTTCTTGGAGAGTGGTGTCTCCTAGATTGTCTAGGTGTCACTTGGGAGCCTCCGACAAGATTGTGGAGTTGAACCAAGGAGTTTGTAAGGGCAAGGAGATCGCCTACTTCGTGAAGATCTACCGCTAGTGAGGCAAGTCCTTCGTGGGCGACAGCCGTGATGGAATAGACAAGGTTGCTTCTTCATGGACCCTTTGTGGGTGGAGCCCTCCGTGGACTCGCGCAACTGTTACCCTCCGTGGGTTGAAGTCTCCATCAACGTGGATGTATGATAGCACCACCTATCGGAACCACGACAAAACATCCGTGTCTCCAATTGCATTTGAATCCTCCAAACCCTTCCCTTTACATTCTTGCAAGTTGCATGCTTTACCTTCCGCTGCTCATATACTCTTTTGCATGCTTGCTTGAATTGTGTGGAGATTGCTTGACTTGTGCTAAGATAGCTAAAATCTACCAAGAACTAAAATTGGGAAAAGGCTAGATTTTTATTTGGTCAAGTAGTCTAATCACCCCCCTAGACATACTTTCGATCCTACACTAAGTAACTTTTATTTGCTATTCTAAGTTGTTCTCTATCTTTAGTTATCGATATGGAACATGAAATAGCAAAAAAAATAAGTTTACTTGCTACACATGGAGATGGGGAACCTCCTAAAACCCTCGATTCTCATTATGTGAAAGATATTATGTACTACTTTGATAATCCTGAGAAAACCCCATTCAACTTTATGATGGGAGTAACGTTGGATCAACGTGAATACTTTAGGGATTATCGCTTGACTCAAAAAGGGAAACTATTATGGGATCAAATTTATATGTTGCATTGGCATACTCGGCAACTATGCTTGAGATATGATTATACTTGTTGCTCTAGGATGAAGGCTCCACACCTTCGCTTTTCGTGCGAATTTAATGATAATGAAACCTTAGCTTCTTATGCTAATGGTATATATGTGGAACGAATAGAAGAATTCGTTGCTTTTATGGGTGATTATGAAATTGGATCTTTGTTTAAAGAGTGTGAAAATCTTGATGATGCTGTTTACAGACCTGAAATTTTTGCTATACTTAAATATTGCTATGAAAATTATGAATTCAATTCCGATATTGATGATTTTATTGAGAGAGTCTCCGCTGTCGAAGAAGAGATTAATATTTTGCAGGAGTCTATGGAAGAAGAAATTGATGAAACTGTGAGCTCATTGGATGAAAAAGATGATGAGGAGAGCGAAGAACAAAAGGAGGAAGAATGGATTAGCTACCCGTGCCCACCTTCTAATGAGAGTAACTCTTCAACTCATACATTGTTTAATTTCCCTTCGTACTTACCGAAGGATGACTGCTATGATGATTGTTATGATCTCGTTGACTTTTTTGAAATATCCCTTTTTGATGATGCTTGCTATGCTTATGGCCAAGATGCCAATATGAATTATGCTTATGAAGATGAACTTGCTATATTTCCTTATGTTAAACATGAAATTGTTGCTATTGCACCCACGCATGATAGTCCTATTATCTATTTGAATTCTTCCGACTACACTATATCGGAGAAGTTTGCCCTTATTAAGGATTATATTGATGGGTTGTGTTTCACTACTACACATGATGAATTAGATAGATATAATATGCATGTGCTTGCTGCTCCTACTTGCAATTATTATGAGAGAAGAACTACATCTCCGCATCTCTATGTTTCAATATGATAAAATTGCAAGAAACTTCTTATACTATGCATTGGCCTTTACTATGTGTGCATGAATTGTTCTTTTATGACATGCCGATGCATATGAAGAGAGTTAGACTTCATTGTTGCATGATATATGTTACTTTGTGCTCACTACTAAATCAAAAATCATTGTTAATTAAAATTGGCTTTGATATACCTTGGGATCCGGGTGGATTCATTACTTGAGCACTTTATGCCTAGCCTAATGGCTTTAAAGAAAGCGCTGCCAGGGAGACAACCCGAAAGTTTTAGAGAGTTATTTATTTCTGTTGAGTGCTTTTATATAGTTTAAAAACAAAAAATAAAATAAAGAGGGGAACCCAAAACTTTCCAAAAAGGAAAGTGAAAGTGAGAGAGACAGGCATTGTTGAAGTGGGGGGGCTCCTTGAACTTATTCATGCTCACGGAAACTTTGTGAATCTTGATTACAGAAACTTTTCAACAAAAATAATTATCCCCTTGTACAATTCCATTGTATTATAAAAATAATGTGCCAAAATTTGCATTTAGGATGTTTACATTGCTTGTTAGTTTGTGCGGTGCAAAACAGAAACTTTGGCTATAGTGCACGATTTTACCATTTTTACTGGAACGTCAAACGGTTCTAAAACTTTTTGCGCTGTCTTTATATACAAATTTTTTATTTTTCCTAATTATTTCAGAATTTTTGGAGTACCACATGTATGGTTAATGTTCAGATTACTACGGACTGTCCTGTTTAAGACAGATTCTATTTTTGATGCATAGTTTGCTTGTTTTGATGAAACTATCAATTTCTATCAGTGGATTCAGCCATGGAAAAGTTATATTACAGTAGATACAATGCAAAAACAAAATATGAATTGGTTTGCAACAGTATGCTACGTCTTGAGCTTGCGTTGGTCTTCTCCGAAGAGGAAGGGATGATGCAGCAGAGTAGCGTAAGTATTTCCCTCAGTTTTTGAGAACCAAGGTATCAATCCAGTAGGAGGCCACGCGCAAGTCCCTCGTACCTACACAACACAAAGAGCTCAACGCAACCAACGCGATTAGGAGTTGTAAATCCCTTCATGGTCACTTACGGAAGTGAGATCCGATAGATAATATTTTTGGTATTTTTTATATAAAGATGCAAAGTGAAAAGTAAAAGGCAAAGTAAAAACAAAACAAGATTAAAGTGATGGAGATTGATATGATGAGAATAGACCCGGGGCCATAGGTTTCACTAGTGGCTTCTCTCGAGAGCATAAGTTTTCTATGGTGGGTGAACAAATTACTGTTGAGCAATTGACAGAATTGAGCATAGTTATGAGAATATCTAGGCATGATCATGTATATAGGCATCACGTCCGTGACAAGTAGACCGAAACGATTCTGCATCTACTACTATTACTCCACTCACCGACCGCTATCCAGCATGCATCTAGAGTATTAAGTTAAAAACAGAGTAACACTTTAAGCAAGATGACATGATGTAGAGAGATAAATTCATGCAATATGAAATAAACCCCATCTTGTTATCCTCGATGGCAACGATACAATACGTGTCTTGCTGCCCCTTCTGTCACTAGGAAAGAACACTGCAAGATCGAACCCAAAGCTAAGCACTTCTCCCATGGCAAGAACTACCAATCTAGTTGGCCAAACCAAACGGATAATTCGAAGAGACTTGCAAAGATAACCAATCATACATAAAAGAATTCAGAGAAGATTCAAATATTGTTCATAGATAGACTTGATCACAAACCCACAATTCATCGGTCTCAACAAACACACCGCAAAAGAAGAAGATTATATCGAATAGATCTCCACAAGAGAGGGGGGGAACATTGTATTGAGATCCAAAAAGAGAGAAGAAGCTATCTAGCTACTAACTATGGACCCAAAGGTCTGAGCTAAACTACTCACACTTCATCGGAGAGGCTATGATGATGTAGAAGCCCTCCATGATGACGGCCCTCTCCGGCGGAGCTCCGGAATAGGCCCCAAGATGGGATCTCGTGGATACAGAAAGTTGCGGCGGTGGAATTAGGGTTTTGGCTCCTGTTCTGATCGTTTGGGGGTACGTGGGTATATATAGCAGGAAGGAGTACATCGGTGGAGCACCAAGGGGCCCACGAGGCAGGGGGGCGCCCCCTACCCTCGTGACCGCCTCTGGTACTTCTTGGAGTAGGGTCCAAGTCTCCTGGGTCTTATCCGAGAACAAAATCACGTTCCAAAAATGATTTTTCTGTTTGGACTCTGTTTGATATTCTGTTTCTTCGAAACACTGAAATAGGCAAAAAAAAACAGCAATTCTGGGCTAGGCCTCCGGTTAATAGGTTAGTCCCAAAAATAATATAAAAGTGAAAAATAAAGCCCAATATAGTCCAAAATAGTAGATAATATAGCATGGAGCAATCAAAAATTATAGATACGTTGGAGACGTATCACAGTACTTAGAGTAGTGATTTTCGGATCTTACCGAACTTTCTGTTAAGTTTTGTGTGATTGAAGTTTTCAAGTTTTGGGAGAGATTACGATGGATGAAGGAATAAGGAGTGGCAAGAGCCAAAGCTTGGGGATGCCCGAGGCACCCCAAGGAAATATTCAAGGACTCCCAAGCAACCAAGCTTGGGGATACCCCGGAAGGCATCCCCTCTTTCTTCTAACGATCATCGGTAATTTTACTTGGAGCTATATTTTTATTCGTCACATGATATGCGTAAATCTTGGAGCGTATTTTGCATTTAGTTTTCACTTTTCTTTGATGCACCGTGCTGGTATGAGATAGTCCTTGGTTGATTTATATAATGCTCATTGCACTTCACTTATATCTTTTGAGTATGGCTTTATAGAATGCTTCATGTGCTTCACTTATATCTTTTGAAGTTTGCATTGCCTGTTCCTCTTCACATAGAAAAACCGCCATTTGTAGAATGCTCTTTTGCTTCACTTATATTTGTTAGAGCATGGGCATATCTTTTGTAGAAAGAATTAAACTCTCTTGCTTCACTTATATCTATTTAGAGAGATGACAGGAACTGGTCATTCACATGGTTAGTCATAAAATCCTACATAAAACTTGTAGATCACTGAATATGATATGTTTGATTCCTTGCAATAGTTTTGCGATATAAAGATGGTGATATTAGAGTCATGATAGTGGGTAGTTGTGGATTGCAGAAATACTTGTGTTGAAATGTGTGATTCCCGTAGCATGCACGTATGGTGAACCCTTATGTAACGAAGTTGGAGCATCAGGTATTTTTTGATTGTCTTCCTTATGAGTGGTGGTCGGGGACGAGCGATGGTATTTTCCTACCAATCTATCCCCCTAGGGGCATGCACGTAGTGCTTGGTTTTTGATGACTTGTAGATTTTTGCAATAAGTATGTGAGTTCTTTATGACTAATGTTGAGTCCATGGATTATACGCACTCTCACCCTTCCATCATTGCTAGCCTCTTCGGTACCGTGCATTGCTCTTTCTCACCTCGAGAGTTGGTGCAAACTTCGCCAGTGCATCCAAACCCCACGATACGATATGCTCTATCACACATAAGCCTCCTTATATCTTCCTCAAAACAGCCACCATACCTACCTATTATGGCATTTCCATAGCCATTCCAAGATATATTGCCATGCAACTTCCATCATCATCATCATCATATACATGACTTGAGCATTTATTGTCATGTTGCTTTGCATGATCGTAAGATAGCTAGCATGATGTTTTCATGGCTTGTCCGTTTTTTGATGTCATTACTACGCTAGATCATTACACATCCCGGTACACCACCGAAGGCATTCATATAGAGTCATATTTTGTTCTAGTATCGAGTTGTAAGTAAATAAAAGTGTGATGATCATCTTTATTAGAGCATTGTCCCATGATCAAAATAAAAGTGGCCAAAGAAGCCCCCAAAAAAGAGATAGAGGGCAAAGAAGCCTACAAAAAAGGAAGAAAAAAAGAAAAAAAGATAAGGGACAAGGTTACTATCCTTTTACCACACTTGTGCTTCAAGAGTAGCACCATGTTCTTCATATATAGAGTCTCTTGAGTTATCACTTTCATATACTAGTGGGAATTTTCATTATAGAACTTGGCTTGTATATTCCAACGATGGGCTTCCTCAAATGCCCTAGGTCTTCATGAGCAAGCAAGTTGGATTCACACCCACTTAGTTTCAGTTTGAGCTTTCACACTTATAGCTCTTAGTGCATCCGTTGCATGGCAATCCCTACTCCTCGCATTGACATCAATTGATGGGCATCTCCATAGCCCGTTGATTAGCCGCGTTGATGAGAGACTTTCTCCTTTTTTGTCTTCTCCAGACAACCTCCACCATCATATTCTATTCCACCTATAGTGCTATGTCCATGGCTCACGCTCATGTATTGCGTGAAAGTTGAAAAGGTTTGAGAACGTCAAAAGTATGAAACAATTGCTTGGCTTGTCATCGGGGCATGATTTGAATATTTTGTGTGGTGAAGATGGAGCATAGCCAGACCATATGATTTTGTAGGGATAGCTTTCTTTGGACATGTTATTTTGAAAAGACATGATTGCTTTATTACTATGCTTGAAGTATTATTGTCTTAATGTCAAATGATAGACTATTGCTTTGAATCACTCGTGTCTTAATATTCATGCCATGATTAGATTACATGATCAAGATTATGCTAGGTAGCATTCCACATCAAAATTTATGTTTTTTATCATTTACCTACTCGAGGACGAGCAGGAATTAAGCTTGGGGATGTTGATACGTCTCCGTCTTATCTATAATTTTTGACTGTTCCATGCCAATATTCTACAACTTTTATATACTTTTGGCAACTTTTTATACTATTTTTGGGACTAACATATTGATCCAGTGCCCAGTGCCAGTTCCTGTTTGTTGTGTGTTTTTTGTTTCACAGAATATCCATATCAAACGGAGTCCAAACGAGATAAAAACTAACGGAGATTTTTTTGGAATATATGTGAATTTTGGGAAGTGAAATCAACGCGAGACGATGCTCGAGGGGCCCACGAGGTAAGGGGCGCCCCCCTGACCCTTGTGGCCACCCCGTAAGGCGGTTGGTGCCCTTATTTCGCTGCAAGAAAGCTAATATCCGGATAAAAATCGTGTCCAAAATTCAGCCCAATCGGAGTTACGGATCTCCGGGAATTTAAGAAACGGTGAAAGGGCAGAATCGGGAACGCAGAAACAGAGAGAGACAGAGAGACAAATCCAATCTCGGAGGAGCTCTCGCCTCTCCCATGCCATGGAGGCCATGGACCAGA
This sequence comes from Triticum dicoccoides, assembly GCF_002162155.2. NCBI lineage: Eukaryota > Viridiplantae > Streptophyta > Magnoliopsida > Poales > Poaceae > Triticum > Triticum dicoccoides. The sequence continues at coordinate 476,411,697 of NC_041384.1, read as the reverse complement.
GGGGAAACCCTTCTCCCATCTAGGGAGAAGGTCAAGGAAGAAGAAGAAGGGGGGCTCTCTCCCCCTCTCTTCCGGTGGCACCGGAACGCCGCCGGGGCCATCATCATCACCGCAATCTACACCAACAACTTCACTGCCATCATCACCAACTCTTACCCCCTCTATGCAGCGGTGTAACCCCTCTTTTACCTGCTATAATCTCTACTTAAACATGGTGTTTAACGCTATATATTATTTTCCAATGATGTATGGCTATCCTATGATGATTGAGTAGATCTGTTTTATCCTATGGGTTAATTGATGATCGTGATTGGTTTGAGTTGCATGTTTTATTATTGGTGTTGTTCTATGGTGCTCTCCGTGTCGCGCAAGCGTGAGGGATCCCCGTTGTAGGGTTTGCAATGTGTTCATGATTTGCTTATGGTGGGTGGCGTGAGTGATAGAAACACAGACCCGAGTAAGTAGGTTGTTTGTGTATGGGAATAAAGAGGACTTGATGCCTTATAATGCTATGGTTGGGTTTTACCTTAATGATCTTTAGTAGTTGCGGATGCTTGTTAGAGTTCCAATCATAAGTGCATATGATCCAAGAATAGAAAGTATGTTAGCTTATGCCTCTCCCTCAAATAAAATTGCAATAATGATTACCGGTCTAGTTATCGATTGCCTAGGGACAAATAACTTTCTTGTGTGACAACAAGCTCTCTACTAAAACTAACTTAGTCGTCTCTTCATCTAAACAGCCCCTACTTTTTATTTACGCGCTCTTTATAATCTTGCAAACCTATCCAACAACACTTACAAAGTACTTCTAGTTTCATACTTGTTCTAGGTAAAGTGAACTTCAAGCGTGCGTAGAGTTGTATTGGTGGTCGATAGAACTTGAGGGAATATTTGTTCTACCTTTAGCTCCTCGTTGGGTTCGACACTCTTACTTATTAAAAGAGTCTACAATTGATCCCCTATACTTGTGGGTTATCATTCCCCCGACGGAATCGCTCCGCCGGAGGGTAAAATGCTCCTACCCAAGTTCCACCTCGAGACGGCGACACTTCGTCCTGAAAGTCCTATCCTTATCTTTTCTAGGTCAAAATGACTTATATACCACAAGAGGAGCGCTAGAGGTGGGCCGAGGAGGGCACAACCCACCAGGGCACGCCTGGGCTCCTTGGTGCGCGCAGGTGGGTTGTGCCCACCTGGTGGGCCTCCTCTGGTGGTTATTTACTCCAATATTCCTCATATATTCCAAAACAATTCTCCGTAAATTTTCAGCTCATTTGGAGATGTGCATAATAGGTAACTCTAACATAGCTTTTTGAGGTCCAGAATTCCAGCTGCCATTATTCTTCCTCTTTGTATAAACCTTGCATATTATGAGAGAAAGGCATTAGAATTACTCCAAAAAGCTTATTATGCATTAAAACCTTATAAATAATAGTAGGAAAACATGATGCAAAATGGACGTATCACCACCCTCTGGCGGCTTTGTGGCGCCAGCACAAGACTACTTCATATAAGGCTTGAGCCCCCATTCGCAACAGAGGAGACACCAATCGCAATAGAACACTCAGAAACCCTAAATCATCATCCACCTCCGTAGTCGTCGCCATCCCATCTTCGTCTCCATCCCTTCGCTATAGCCATCACTGGTAATCGAGATACATCACATACAACGACATTGTAAGACTATTATCATCAATCATTCATCTTCAAGTTTGATCTGCAATGTCTTTCATCTCTGATATATCTGTGATGCGTGAGTAATCCGCTCGGACTATGGGCTGAGGCATAGCCTTGCAACCCCTATGTATTTATGCATGGTAATGTTGGTATTGACTTCATCATAACAGATTTTCCCTTATATATTTTTCTTTCTTCGGCCCCGCGGGTACCCGGGGATCCCTGAGATCGATCTAGGAGGAGGTAAAGTGCAGGGATGCATGGATGACTATGCCGAAATTCGATGCTAGTAAGGATGAGTACGTTAGCTGAAAGCAATTCCCTCGGGAAATGTGAGGTCCGGACATTAAACACTCAATGCGTTGGTCTGGAGAAATCCTTCATAAATGAGGTAACCTCACGCGATGGTAAGGGACTATGGTTGGACAATAGAATCATGATGCAAGTTGATGATCAGTCGTGAGGTTATCAAGAGGCATCCCCCACAACATGCACGTTGACAACACATAGTGGCGGTGTCTACGGGGACTGTGTTACCATATAGATGCAATCCCAAGTGTAAGTACAAAGTTGCAAGTAAGATATTAGCCCTTTCCTATTTTACTTTACTTGTCTTCTCTGTTAGAACTATGTGATTTTTGGTTCGGGAATCTAGAACTCTTTACGACGACAAAAGCTTGCAAGACTCACCTTTCGCATTAGCATTCTTCATGTGGGTTCGATAGCCAGGGCCACATATGGGGGAAAAGACAGGGATTATCTACATCCAAAAACGGATAAGTGGTAATTAAAAGGCAGAAGTGCAGTAGCGGTGATCTTTCACGTAGATGATGGAAGATTTTATGGGTGTGAGTGCATTGGTGATGGAAGGGATACATCACCCGCAATGTGTAGAACTCGTCGCTTGTCGAGAAGCTATATGTTTGTGGCAGGATCTCCATGCAGGGTTGCCGTAGTAGCATCAAACAATGCTCATATGGTCCGCAGTATACCCGAAGGAATCATGAGGCAAAACGCTATGCTAATAAGGGAAATTAGACGTGTGAAGAATGATGCTGGAGACATCACCTTCCATCATGACATCGAGAGGCAAACGTTGATGTACATAATATTGCGAAGAACTTCTTAGAACTATATAATTAGGCCAATATGTTTGGCTTTTGGAGCCCCAAGATATTAAAAAAAACTCTATGACTATTGGTTAATAAAGCTTGAGCATTCTTAAATTACAAAGGAAAAGAAGTTGTGTTATGCCTCTGAGTATTCTTTCTCCTAAATGACTATTTTTCAAACTTGATTGTTTTACCGGTCTTTTCAACAACTTATTTTGGAACCTTATCTGGATAAACGCTAAGCCGTTTAATGTTTGACGCTACTAAATGTATTAGAAACATTGAACGGTTTGCCTTCTATAACTTAGATCAAACTGTTTGAATGAAAATAAACAAAATACCTGTTTGACGTTTTTTTTAAATCTCTACTCCTAATAGAGCAGTTGGTGAATAGTCTCCATGATTTATATTCGCTGGTTTATTTTTGCTGGGTTTTTTCGTCTCTCCTCCCACCACCCCCTCCCACCTTGGTCCATCGGTTTATTTTTCTCTCCACTCTTTATTACAACCAGAATCTCTACTCCTAATGGAGCAGTTGGTGAATAGTCTCCACGGTTTATATTCGCTGATTTTTTTTCGCTGATTTTTTTCGTCTCTCCTCCCACCATCCCCTCCCACCCTGGTCCGTCGATTTATTTTTCTCTCCACTCTTTATTACAACCAAAACTTTCCTAACGTATAACAAATTATGGATCTAACTTCCTTAAATTATGCAAATCAATCGATTCCTTTTATTGGTTCAATTTGTTTTAGGAAACAAATAAAAGATTTTCAGGAAACAAATGATATATTTTAATCTAACTTTCCTAACTTATCTAAATCAATCGATTTCTCTCATCGGTGAAATTTGTTTTAGGAAACAAATAACAGACATGTCACAAACTTTCCTCCCAATAAATAGTTTCATAACATTTGCAAACTTTCCTAATCAGACACATCACAAACGGGCAGGTGCTGATATCACGTTACCAAACAATAAAACCCCATTTGCATAGAAATCAGTTCAAAATCCTAACTTTTCTAAATTTTTACCTTTCCTTGATAACAACCAATATTTCCTATGTTTTCCACCTATAGAAGGAAATCACCCCTCCATCGATATTAGCATTTTTTATAATGAGATCTCCAGGTTATGATTTTTTTTGCGATTCTTTCCAATTGTGAACTCTCCTTCTGCTCCGGCTCCTTCTCGCATAAACACCTCCACCACAGCCAGCTGACGCCACCCCAGACCTCCTGCCTCTCCACACCTTCTCCGCCACCTCCTCCTCGTACTCCATTGACAATCCCTCCGCCATGTTTGTCCACGATGGTGTCGAGGACATGGCGCAACAGCGTACCAGCGGTAGAGCAGCGCATAGCAGCAGGAAGCAGCACGCAGCAGGCGAGGCAAGCGGCCGGTGTGGCTGAGGGGGCGGCCGGCAGAAGATGGCCGTGACAGGAGGGGGCGCGAGGCAGTGGCGCGACTGCGGGGCGAGCGAAGGGATAGGCGACAACTGACGGGGCAAGCGCAGCTAGCGAGAGTGTGGCGCGTGGCTAGGGTGTGCGTCGCGCGGGTCACAGTGGTGCGGTGGTTGTGGCGAGCCCGACGACAGTGGCGGGCGCGATCGATGCGGTATGGCACATGCGTGGCCATGGAGAGGGAGTGGCCCCGCGGGGGCGGAAGAAGAGCAGCAGGCCCGGGCATGGGCGCGCATAGGAGCGGGCATGTGCCACGGGGTCAATCCAAGGAGCTCGGTGGCTACCCCTGCAATGGCCATGGCGGACGGCGGTTCTCGGCCACGGCAAAATACCTAACGAGAGCAAACGAGAGAGGAAACAGGGGAAAGGCAAGGGGAGATCACGACGGTGTCAATGGCGCCCTAGGGGAAGACAGGGGAGCTCGGGGCGGCGTGGATCGAACGACAATGTTACGGTGGCCGAAGGTTGAGGAAGACGGCAGCGACGTCGATGCGGGGGTGCTGGACTTGATCTCGTTGGCGCAGACGAAGTAGCGGAGGAGTTCGGAGCTCCCCGACAAGCTCCTAGCCTGCAGGGAGAGCAGTGGTTGTGTGGACGGGGTCGGTCATGATGGCCGTGGCGTCTGACTTCGTCCAGATCGACGGGATCGAGCGAGCGAGGAGGAGAAGTGGATCTGGGAAGGGGCATCGAGAAGTGAGGCCATGAGGGGTGGGGGAGGCAGGACGTCACCCTTATCCATTCCCCTTCGATGCCGGCGAGGTGGTCGGGCGGGAGCTCGGCTCTGTAGCGACGCGGCTCGGGAATATAAGTTGTGGTGGAAAATATAATACACATAATCCATATTATTATGCACTAGCGCGTGTGCGTGTGAAATAGATGAATTATGATTCCGTACCCAATAAGATGGATATATGTGTGTGTTAGAGAGAGAGGGGGGAGAGTGAGGAAGAGGAAGGGAGAGTGTGTAAGAATTTGATGGTAAAAAATATCGTCAATGTCACTTGATATGTATGAGAATATTACATATAATATTAACATAATAATTGATATTGAACTCTTAAAGTTAATGTGGCCTCGTTGCAACGCACGTGCGTTCTTCTAGCAAGTTTATTTAACAGGTCAGTGAATCAGTTATACTAAATCCGAGAAAAAGGACGAGATCCAGGAGAGACAAACAATGCAACGAGCCGAGGGAACGAAGAGGATCAAGCAAGGCTGCCTGACCTGTCTTCAGATGTCAGCGGCCAATCCGTTCTAAACTCGGTTCCCCGGACAGTTCAACCCCCTTCCATCCCCGGCTCGTGCGCGATCCGGCCGCGCTCCGACCTCGCCGCGGGCGATGTCCTCCTCCGTCTCCGTCGCGGCGGAGTGGGACCTCCTCTCCGACCGTTTCTACCGCCGCATCACCATCTACTCCCCCCTCCCCTGGTCCTCCCCGGCCACCACCACCGCCTCCTCCTCCGGCGGCGGCAGCTCCGGGGTCGGCCGCCTCGACCTCTCGACCCACATCGTCGCCGCCGCTCCCTTCGGCGGCCCGATTGCCGCCGTCCGCGACGACTCCAAGATCGTGCAGCTCCACTCCGAGCCCTCGCGTCGTCGCCTCCTCCTCTTCTCCTCATCCGGCCACCCACTCGCCTCCTCCCCTTGGACGCCCCACCTCCCCCGCCTCCACTCGCTCGCCTTCTCCAGCTCCCTCAACCTCCTCGCCCTCCTCTCCGATGGTTCCCTCCTCCGTTTCCGCCTCCCCGATCTGAATCCCATTACTAGCTCCAGCCCCGTGCCCCTGCTGCCCCCTGCCTCAGGCGGCGTCGCCGACGCTGTTTTCTGGGGAGGCGGCGTGGCTATCCTTACCGAGGACAACCGCGTCGTGGTCACCACCGACATCGAGGTCAACGACCCGCACCCGCGGGAGCTCGCCGACCCGGGAGTTGCCGAGGACGAGCAGGTGCTGTGTATGGCCGTGGTGGAGCCACAGTTCGTCATGTCCGGGAGCCCAGAGGTTCTGCTTGCAGTTGGCGATCGGGTAGTGTCTGTTGACGAGGATGGCGTGCAGGTGCTTGGAGAGGCCCTGGAGATTGGACCCGTGCAGAAAATGGCGGTGTCACCAAACGGAAAGCTGCTTGCAGCGTTTGCACATGATGGGCGCTTGCTCGTAATCCCCACGGATTTTTCCAGGATCATATTTGAGTACGAGTGTGATGTAAGTATTGGATGTGCTGCACTGTTTGTCTGTAATCTGTATATCCAATTATGTGCTAACATTGGTGCATTCGATCATTATCTAGGCATGAATTGGCAGGGGTTATCTTTTGCACAATTATTCACTAGTATTTTTGTAATCTTGTAGTCTGCATTACCACCGGATCAAATTGCTTGGTGTGGGTTGGACAGTGTGCTCCTTTACTGGTCTGAAGTGCTTTTGATGGTTGGACCCAATGGAGATCCAGTGCAGTACAATTATGATGAACCTATAATGCTCATTCCAGAGTGTGATGGCGTAAGAATCCTCACAAATTCAAGTATGGAATTTCTACACCGAGTTCCAGATTCTACTACATTAATTTTTGGCATTGGAAGCATGTCTCCAGCAGCGTTACTGTATGATGCTAGAGATCACTACGACAAACAAAGTGCCAAGGTAATGTTTAATTCCTTTTCTTATGTAGATAATGTGCGAGTGCGACTATAATGGTATAGCACGTCTGTCTTTTACAGTTCTACTACCGCCATCCACTTGTTGCTAGCTTAATGTTTACATGTTGCTACAGTCACTTGAGATGATGTGCACCTTGATTCGCACCGAGATAATTACCCAAGAGATAGAAATAGAAGAGATAATTATTTCCTCTTGCTTGGCTGTACTAAGATACTTGAATCCTTCAATGGGGTAAACTAGACTAGACTTAACATGGTTGGAGTCCAATTACAACTAGGCATCCAAGTAATCCCCAAAGGCCCAACCACTTAACTAAATCTGACCCAAGCTCTCCTAGTTCCCATAAAATACCCCTAGTGTTTTACTCTTCCTGGACTCTCCTCCTTTCCGACTTGTCGGTAGACTGGATTCATGTCACAACATGGACTTTAACAAATGCTACCATGCTAAGGTAAATACCAATAAGTCTAGTCTAGGTATAGCTAGAAATTTTGGCAGAATTCCCCTTTTCTTTTAATAAAGACATAGACAACAAGCAAATAAGAATATATCCATCCATACGGGACAACAAGCAAATAAGAGTAATCCGTCCACACGGGTATAACGTTCAACATGACTCCATATGAACCAACTCTGGAGGCAATTGACATATGACAAGTCTCGACACTATAGAATAAGCATCTAATAACTTACAGTGGGCATAATTAAGCAACTTGATTTGTATTAAGTCTGCATATATGTGATGGTAGTGTGTGTCCAAGCATGTTACCTGTGCAAAACGAACTGACCTATTCACTCTTTTATGCTGGTCCATTTACCCTTACTTTACATAGGTAACTCCACGTCGTCTCCCACTCTCCCTTACATAAACAGATGCCACCCGTAAACATCTGCTACCAGCACTTTGCATCTCACGCTGCAACGCAACAGTGCCGCTGTTCGCTCTTCTCCTCTGACCTTCTCTTCTGCGTCTTGCTGTTTGCTGGTCCCTAGATGTTGTTGCTTCTCGACTGCTGGGGCTGTTGTCTGTTGGCACTGCATACTGCTATCTGTGCAGCCTTTGCCGGGGCAGGTCAGGGGTCCCTGCAGGGTCCCCGGGCAAGGAAAAATGGCACAGACGCCAGTGACCGGGCGGGTGACGGGTTAGCTTTTGCTTCACCAGGAAATGGGAGAAAGAACAATTCCAGCTGGGGATGTCCCTCATGCGGTCTCCAGGGGTGCCATCCAGCGGATGCGTTCATGCGTCTTCATGATATTCCAGAGACGGCAAGCGAGCACGGTGGTCTCGAGCTGCACTGCAAGACTTGAAGCATGGTAACAAGGAATTAAAATTTTAACCCAGGTTAGCAGAGATTGTACATGAGAAGAAGCATTGGAGACACAGGAGGCGAGATGACATGGGATGGGATCCCTTGCTGCTGTTGTGCATGCAGATTTGTGTGGTCCCACTTGCCATGTCTGACAGGTGGAAGATTGTAAAGGGCGAACGGACGACCTCCAACTCGAATCATTTTAAGTATATACAGGAAAGAAAAGATATGCACAATACTACTGAATTAGAACCATTAACTCCAAAATTACCAACAATGGGCAGCCATACAAAGATGGGGATCATGATACACTTGTGCTAAACCTGACGACAACTGAGAGATTTACCTTCAGTACCAGAAGTCAAAAACCTCCCAAACCTGTAGAGCGAACCACAAGTAAGAAATGATACCAAAAGAAACACAAGAACTAATAACACTTCATGACAAATCCCTCGAAATGTAACTTCCTGTCTCAAATAAACCTTGCCTATCCTCTGCTTTTTCGCTGTTATTTTCATATCTTCTAATCCACCTGTCCAAAAACAGCAAACAATACCAATTGGACATTTACCGAGAATTTCCTACACCTTTCGTGTTGTGCCCAAAATTTAATTCTGAGTCCATCAACGATCAAAGCTTGATTAACGGAGAACGGCACCTATTAAAATTGCTGGAACACATGCATGCAAACCTGGATTCTTGGATGAACATGTGTGAGCATGCCCTGGCCAATCTAGAATTCTAGATTCTTGAAAAAACACATGCATGTATGGCTCCTGCCGCTGCATGAACTGTATGTATTTGCTGTAATTCCCGTACATGTTCTGTTATGTCATTGTGCTGCTGCCGCTGACCCTTATACGCACAAATTAGGTTGGCTGGGTTGTGTTCCAATGCTGAGTTCTGGAATATATGTCCACAAGTTGTGAAATGTTACCTATGTAACTAACATGGTGATAAGTTGTGGACTCTTTTGGGAGGAATTAGCATTGGTCTTGGAAAGAGATAGTGCCAGCATTCGAATACTCTTGGTTGCGGAGTGATGTCGTGTCGATAATGTTGCCAGGTTTGTGTCGGCATTGTTTTCCTGATTGGTCCAAGCTGAATTTGGTTAATGAAGTAGTGGGTCCTCATGCTATCCTGATTGCATAGCAGTATTAGATAAGTCCAGACCATGTCATCTTGTTATTGAAACAAGGAAGTCCAGAAGAGTATCAGGGACTCTTGCGACGGAAGGGGACACGCTCCGTCAGCAAGGAGGGTGACTATTCACCCTCACATTACCATTTGCTCTCCAACCCCAGCTCCAGACCATCTTTTTCTGGGTTCCGCCTCCCCCGCAGCCCCGCAAGTTAAACCATAGTAGGTGCATGTTCCATGTGGGGTTTACTCAGTGCACCCCTCAAATTTTGAGTTCTGCCACAAAAATGGGAACTGAAGGATATGCATTTTTTGGTCGTGGTGCCTACCTCAATACTACCTCATTCCAATGCAGATGTTGTTTTAATTAGTTGGTTTGGTTGGAATACTTGTCATTTGTTTTTTCTTTGAGGGAACACTTTCCATCAGATACTCCTAGTAATTTCTTATTGAGTTATTGGTGATGGTGCTGCTACAGTGATGCATGTTCAATTAACAGGGGAAAATCAAACCAAAACTAAGACTTCAATTCCGTCCTTGTTCGATGTGTTGGGAGCTGTAGCTACAAGTAATTTTAATATAGGGAGTCCTAAAGAACATAAGCAATTTATATTTGACCATCCTACCTGTCATTGTTCCTGTGCAATCTTACACATACATGGTAAGGTATCATATATTGGTCCCTGTTTATTTCACACTTTATTGGCATTTACTGAGAGTCAACAGAATCGTCATTTTTATTGGAGTGCACTTTATGGCATTCAACATGTGCTACTTGTGAATTATATCTGTGCTGTTTGATATCTAAATATTGTAAAAATATTGTCAACCATTTTGGAAATTGTTCTTATGTCATCTCATAAATAGGCCCCCTTTCCCTTGAAAACCAAAGATGGGACATTAACAAAGATCTATACTCGCAGGCTTATGATAACTATCAGCTAATATCATCTTCCTTGCCCGAGGCGATTGAAGCATGTATTGATGCTGCTGGATATGAATTCGATGTTTCACGCCAACATACATTACTGAGAGCTGCTACTTATGGTCTAGCTTTCTGCAGGTTATTTTTTGTCTGTCTTTGGGATGCTGTTTTTACATATTTGTTTTTCCTTATTGCAAGCAGTGACAGTCACATAAAGGACAGACCCAGTGCTAGAAGCTCCCACACCAGGTAGGGTCTGGGGAAGGATTATACTAGCCCTGCACAGTGCAATGCAGAGAGGCCACGTCAAACCCAGGACCTCTTGGCACAAGTGGGGAGTAATTTACCACTGTGCCAGCCCTGTCCTTACTGTTGTGGAACCAGTACATATTAGTTATCACTTACTAATGCCAAGCTGAATCCATATGAACACTATATAGCCTCCATAGGTAAAACTTAATGTAAAATTAACATATACCCTCTCCATTTCATATTATAGGCCTAAAAGACGTTTCACTCTTGTCATGGAGATTAAGATGCATCAAGAGTAGTAAAGACTCCACTCACCCTCACATAAGAGCTTTGCATTAAGATTAATGTACTTCTAATATAATTCTTCCCCAGACCCCACCTGGTGTGGGAGCTTCTAGCACTGGGTCTGTCCTTTAATATGAGCATGCTAGCTGTGTGTGCAGTTCAATTGATTTCTTGGTGAAAAACCATTGTCGACCACTGCATGCATCTGCGAACTTTAATTCTATTGAGCTTTTCTTGGAGCCTTTACATCATGCGTGATGAGTGAAGAGAAGGCAATGGAGTGCAGAAAAGAGAAATAAGAGTTAATATCACATTGGTGGTTGTTGTGCGCCCTGTAAAACAAAATATCACGCTCAAATTCATACACCTAGTAAAATGAAAAGGCGAGCCTTTAATAAAGTATACCAGTATCTTGTGTTTATGTGAATAAAGTGTATGCACCTTGTAAAATGCAGTAATGCACCTCTAATATAAGCTCTTAATCCCTTAGTGTATTTTTTGGAAGATATTCCCTAGTTTTCATTCAGTGCCTCCATAGTATTTATGACATCATCAACTCCAGTAAATTCTTCTTTACACTGCTGTGGCACTGCTGCATACAGATGAACCATCCAACTATATGTGCATGAATGTTGGATTGCTTAGGGAGCTAATTTGACTAGCATTGTTAACACTTCTGATTCTAATTTATAAACCATGGAAAACGCCCTGGGTAGGAGAGCTTAATAGAGGCGGTGATGCTCAATGATTTTTCTTATCTACTTCCCATCGTTCTAGGCAAAGAATGCATATGTTCGCTGATTTGACGGCAGTTTCTTTTCCACTATAGTAAAACCTTCTCAGCCTGGTGGAGCTTAAGGTCTTCTATTGTTAAAAAGTTAGGCTAAGTATTTTGCTTATCGCATCACGTCCTTACATATCTGAACTTCCTGGATTTATCGACCACCTTTGATAATCCTTGCAACCAAGAGGTCGTGATAGTGTATGACATATGTTTTAACTTGGATGGTAGTATATGATGCGCTGCTGCTACTGTCACACCTCATGCATCTTGCAAGATTGGGATGTTATAGCTCGCTAGTTCTGTCATACAAAAATTAGACCATCTTATTAAATTACCACCAATGATCATTACTTTATTTGTAACACTTTTTTAGCCACTAGTATTTATTTTAGAGAATAATTTATTGCTGATATTTGAACTTGGTATTGATACCCAGTTGGCTTTGGCAGTCGATTTCCACACGGACGCTTTCAAGAAATGTGCAAAATTTTACGCGTTCTAAATGCTGTTCGTGACCCTGAGATTGGAATGCCGCTTACCGTGAAGCAGTACAAAGTTTGTATCGCTTTCAGATTCCGTATTGAACATTTCCTTTATCTTTGTTATCTTATATATTCTATGGGTCTGTTTGCCTTTTGTGTTCCTTAGCTGCTTACTGCAACTGTGCTCATTGGACGTCTGATTAATGCTAATCAGCATCTTTTGGCACTTCGCATCTCTGAGTACCTTAACCTGAATCCGGTAAGCGCCTTTTTCTTCTCCTTCGCCTTTTTCTGTTGTGATTTTTGCTCTGATATAGATAAGTACTGTGTTGACTTACATAATATTGTTCTTAATAACTCACCAAATGCACAGTGAAAATCCCTTTTTTTTAACACAAGGTGAAAATCCCTTGGTAAGTAATACCAGTTCCATTTGCACTTGCATCTTTTATAGGAGGTTGTGATTATGCATTGGGCATGTGAGAAGATAACAGCCTCAGCTGCAATTCCAGATGTAGTTCTTCTTGAAGGTTTGCTTGACAAGGTTTGTGTTTCTTGTAGTCAGACTTGATAATTGATGATGTTAACTGTCAATACTTATGCAATCACAATTGCAGCTCAGGTTATGCAAAAGCATATCGTATGCTGCAGTGGCAGCTCATGCAGATAACAGTGGCCGGCGAAAGTTGGCTGCCATGCTCGTTGACCATGAGTCCCAGTCCTCGAAGCAGGCAAGTTTTCTTTTGGCTTAAAGATATGTTCTTTTTTCTGGCTTGCGAGTAAGGTGGACACATATAACTTACTAAGGTGCTAGCAATTAGGCCTTTCAGCACTTTTTTGGCTTTGGATATTTAGGTAACAGCTTTGATGGTTCATGTAACATGTTTTTTGTTATCTTCATATGTTTGCGCCATCCTTCTTCTCTTCCTAAATATGAGAATATACTTCCAAATTGGAGTATGCCATATAGGTGGGACAGGAGTAAGGATCTTTCGAATTATGACACATCATACTTTTCAATGTATATGCAAGACAGTATTAGAAATAGGAGAAATTTGTAATTAACTATGTACGAACTAGCAACAAGAGAAAGAAAGAAATGAATAAACAACAGTATATGCCATCCTCTCATTTTTTAAATTTTAATTGTGTAGATTCCTTTGTTGCTAAGCATCGATGAACAAGACAAAGCATTACAGAAGTCAATTGAGAGCGGTGATACTGATCTTGTGTACCTTGTGCTTTTCCATATCTGGCAGAAGATATCTGTAGAAAAGGTAAATTAAATCTCCCTCACTTCCTAATTACGTCCAGATAAGTCACTGCTGCTGAGAATCAATATGAGCCAACTATGAGCATGCTGTAGTTATGGGTGTGCCACCTTTCATCTTCTAACTTGTTTTTGGGAACTGGGATGAAAATGGCTTCCATTCATCAAGTTCTTGTTGATGTTCGTTGACATTATTTTATTTTACAGAGTGCTCCTTTGGATTTTTTTGGTGTAATCAACGCAAGGCCTTTGGCTAGAGATTTGTTCATAGCATATGCAAGGTGATGCACTTGTCATGTTTCTGGTTCTTCTTTCAAATGTGTAGCTGTGTTGAACATTGTTCCATGTCTATTATGCACAGACACTCTAAGCATGAAGCTTTGAAGGACTTCTTTCTATCAACAGGGAGACTCCAAGTAGGTTGCATATGTGATAACCTGTTACTGTCCATTATTCTAATGTGTCATAAATACTGTTTTCCGTACTATTCAGTGAATAACTTTTTAAATAAGCACAGTGAGATATTTTTGCTTCCTGTGAACTAAGCAATCAGCTCATATATTAGTTGTTGGGAACTTGGAATACATGGCAAATTTAACATGCTAGTATCTCCTAGCATGACTTATTATTTTGCATTGCAAATCTGCTTCCCTAAACCATTGAGAGCAATCTGCAGGATGCTGGCTTCCTTTTGTTGAAGGAGTCGAGAGAATTAGAGAGGAATCCAATGGCAAGCAAGGGGTCTCCTCTCCATGGTCCACAAGTGAGGCTCGTTGAGCAGGCCACCAGGCTTTTTGCTGAGACCAAAGAACATCTTTTTGAATCCAAATCTGCTGAAGAGCATGCCAAATTGCTAAGGTATGAGATTATTTATCAGACTACCCTGCGGTTTGAGGACACTATCGCCTCATTGTTTGGACAAAGTTACAGAATTTGGTTGTTAGCATCATGCAATATCCCCAAATGAATTATTTCCTGATTCTTTATCTTATTCAGAGTGCAGCATCAACTAGAAGTTTCCACGAAGCAAGCAATATTTGTTGGTTCTAGTGTCAGTGATACAATAAAAACTTGTATTGTAATGGGAAATGAGCGAGCTGCAGTCAAAGTGAAATCAGAGTTCAAGGTATTGTGAATGTCTTGAAAGGTAGTGCTGATGAATATTGTAATTTTCGACTTTCTAATGCCCATTGTGCTGCTTAGGTTCCTGATAAAAGGTGGTACTGGTTGAAGTCGTGTGCTTTAGCAACAGTTGGTAATTGGGATGCTTTGGAAACATTCTCGAGAGAGAAGAGACCACCAGGAGGTAGGTTTACCTATCTGACTTGGATTTTCATAAGTAAAGTTGTACCAAAGAAATATCAAGTTCATGTTTCTTCCATGCAAATTATAATTTCCATCATAACAATATTATATGTTCTTAATATGTTATTATCCTCTCTTTTTTTACTTGCAGGCTATAAACCATTTGTGGAAGCATGCATTGATGCCGGTCAAAAAACTGAAGCTCTCAAATATATTCCAAAATTAACAGATCCTGGTGAAAGATCTGAGGTATGATTATGTATAGCCAAAATTTACGGGTCATCTAACAAATGAGGAAGCATATAGTAAGCTTTTTGCATAGCAGAAGCTGTTGTTGCCCTTTTCAATTACTTTTATTTTTGGTTCATCCAGCTAGCCAGATCAATGTTTTAGGTACTGGTAAGCATTAGGGAAGATACAGCTTGTTGAGGACTCTGGGGTGAATGCAATGAAACGCAAATCTTATGCGTTTTCTCGAAAAATTTGATGGAATAGATCAATTGGAACATGGGTAAAACAAATAGAAAGTTTAATACTGTATCAACCCTGGTTTACATGATTGGCCGGTAGAAGATCTCCTTGGTAGTTTGTTTTAGAGCAATGGCATGGCCATTTTAATTTGAGCATTACATCAGCATAAAATATCTGAGACGACAGTCTACTGAACCTTGAACAGTTCAGGTTTAAATATTCAAGGAAATAGAGGGAAACAATAAATTTACTGTGCATTGTCACTTCTATATATATCTTTTTTGCCTATGCAAATGCACATCTAATGATCTTGGTCATGGTTCTTCTACAGGCATATGCGCGTCTCAATATGACTGAGGAAGCTAAAAAGGCAGCATCAGAGGCTAACAATGGCGAAGAGCTATTTGGTCGCCTAAAGAGTACTCTGGCGCAGAATACTCTTATCGACACACTACGGGATCGACTATCGTTCCAAGGAACGTACTGAGATATGTGCAAGCACAGGTCGCGATGCCTTTTGTTTGTGTTCACTTTTTCGTTGTGTATGAATCTCCACTGTGAATACCCCATCTGTAGAAACTGAGGATTTCCAGTGCGATGGAAAATGTGTAGAGGGAACACTGGACAAATAGGAGGTTTTGAAATGTAAATGTGCAATATCTAACATGTTGGTTTCATCGATCCTGCGAACCATGAAGTTTTACTTGATGCTGTATTCTAAGTTTATATAACTAAAATTCGTGAATGGAACTATCCAAGCTGATTTCAGATAGCTCAGTGAGAGGAAGCGATTCGTGTCAGGCGACTGATCTAGGGGAAAGAATCGATCTCCTCGCCGGAGAGAAAAATGCTTTGTGTCCCTCAACATGTTTATTGCCACCTTCCCACAAACATGTTTAGCCCCTCCACTTCCTGTGGTTTCTCCTACCCCCGAAACCTACTCCCAACCACCATGATACCTCGTTCAGATAGAAGTCTTGATCGCAGTCAACGGGCCCTAATCTACCTCCGATGGAACTCCGGCTAGCCGGATTTGTGGCCAGCGAGTTTGAATAAACAGGCAACACCTCCATTGTTGTACGTTGAGAGGTTGGTGGAAATCGATAATTTTTATGTTGAAAGGTCCAGGGAAACATGAATTCATGAAGTGGAAGCAGAAACAGGAAGTTTCTCGGGGAAACTGAAATGAGATGTTACTTAAACGATATTTTCATAGTTGCACGTGCAGATTTTTTTCATTTATTCTTTTTCTATATTGTTCACTCTAGCCCAACTATTACACTTTTGAAAAGAAAAAAAAATGAGTTGAGCATAGAAGTAGCTATGCTCAAATTTTTTTTTTTTAGGGATATGCTCAGATTTCAATAGAAGGTGAACCCGGGCTGCTTAGCCCACCAACTTGTGGTAGCAAAGGACTCCAGGTATTTCTCAACTCATATACACTCTTGGCCCAACTAATCCTATATATGGGGCTGTTTTGTTTCTGCGCCGCCCCGCCCTTCCAAATTTTTGGCGTCATGGGCGCGCCAAATAATTGGTGGCCGATTTGGTCACCCTCGTTCCGCCCGTGATTTGGCGTAAAAGATAGAGAGGAATGGCTGAACCAAACAAGCAGCGACACCTCGGTCAACGCCAATATATTGGCAGGCAGGCGATGGCTCCTATCCAAACAGCCTCTATAAGCCAAACAAACATAACATTTTCAGGCAAATTTGACAATTTTGACATGTGGATGAAAAGATTTCACAAAATGAACCGCTTTGAATTTTTTTTTACTCAGGTGACTGTTTTGAGTGGCGCCCGACACGAAGGCGCCACACCCTACGGTGCAGCGCCCAGCTCGCTGGCGTTGCACGTCTGTCCAGCGTGGCACCCCGGGCCCCATTCCTGGTTGTGCAACGTCTAGCTGAAAGGAGCTGCACAATATAGTGCAGCGCCTAACTGAAAGGAGCTGCACGGTGTAGTGCAACGCCTAGCTGAAAGGAGTTGCACTATCTTATATTAAAACTGTTGTAACTTTTAATCCGTGTATCCGATGAAAACGTGCCTTACATGAATGTTGTGCATTTTTCTGTGCTCTACGCAATGATGGCATTTTCATCTATGTTAGGATCAATTTGCTTGATGAAAACTCTGTGGCAAAAGTGCATCATAATATAACTGACAGAATCTGTTAAAATTTGCAAACTTGGTTTGATGATATCCATTGACCTATAGCTTTTATGCATTTTCACCCTACATGAGTTTTGCACCACGTAATGTGTACTTTCACACCATGCCTGTCCTTGCCATGTTGGTCATCTTTAACATATTCATTTCGTGCATCTAAGTGAATAACATTATATAAATGAACTTCTACCCCAGAAAGTTGCATTTTATAAGATCCATAGTAATTAATCCTGGCATCATATGAATATGATCTAATTATGGAAGTTGGAAAATCGATCTTATGTCTACTTTATGTCTGATACAAGCATGGCACCATCAATTGTTAATGCTATCGAAGCTAAGCCGGTTAAGGAGAGAAGCCATGAAAAGATTACGGAAAATAATGTCATGCATGCGGTCAGATTGCATCGAGGAAACAATGATCATGTACGTCAGTTGTGTGGACTGAGAATAAATTCTGTAATTAGCAGACCAAAGATCAATGGAGTGTTGCATGCATTAGATTCAAGACGAAGAGAACGTGCATGGTCCTGTACGCATAGTACGACCAGGACTATAAGAAAAACATGGCGTGGGGAGGATCATCATGGGGCAGTTTTGGTTTATTCCTGAGTTATGAGACATACAGAAAACGTCCGAGTTTCGAGCGACCATATCTTGTATATCATTTGTGATTTTTCTATTGTGAAAATTTACTAGCGGCGGAGGATTGATCATCACATCAACACCTACGTGGTGATCCAAGGGGATCATTATTTTTATTCGTGTATTTCCGTACGTGGGTGAAAATTATTCTTGGAGGTTGCGGGAAGGAACAAGGAGACGGACTGTTGATCAAGCATCGCCGTGAAAGATCGGGCATCTACACGCACAAATTAGCGTCTCGCTAGTCCGTGCCTCATCAATGTCCATGTCATTTTCGTACCCACTAAAAATATTTGCATCACTATGTTGTTGAGACACTAAAGTACCTAAGGCAATATTCTACTAGATTAACACGTTAATTTCACCAAGTCATTGGATGTCAATAGAACTTTGCATTTTGTAAAGATATATACTTATATACTCTTAAAATTTAACACTTATAATGTTTGTTGTCAGTAGCAAGAGCACATGTTCTTTGATTTGAACTCAGCTTTTAGGCTACTCAAAAAAGTTGTAGTTGCTTGTATTGCGTACTGTTATATATAGAGAGTATAAGGTCGGTACAGAGTGAGTGGGTTTGAACTTGATAGCCTAGGACACCCTAGTGCTAACCAGGATGACAAAACAGAGTTGGTAGAAAAACTAGTTGTCGGTGCTACTAGCTGGAAGTCACAAGGCTTATCTTACTAGAATAATGAAAACCAAAGTTTAGTTAGCAGGAAAACTAAAACGATCTGCACAAAATTCTAAATGGAAAACATATCAAGTTCATGCCAAGGGGTTTGGTAAAACTCAAGATATGAACATGTTTTGTGGAAACACGCGGGATATACTGAAAGTACACATTATGTAGTGCAAAATTCATGTAGGATGCAAATGCATAAGAGCTATAGGTCAATGGATATCATCATGCTAAGTTTGTAAGTTTTAACAGATTCTGGCAGTTCTATTATGATGCACTTTTGCCACAGAGTTTTCATCAAGCAAATTGATCCTAACATAGATAAAAATGCCACCATTGCGTAGAACATAGAAAAATGCACAACATTGATATAAGGCACGTATTCATCGGATACACAGATTAAAAGTTATAACGGTTTTAATATAAAATAGTGCAGCTCCTTTCAACTAGGCGCTGCACTACACTCTGCAGCTCCTTTCAGCTAGGCGCTGCACAACCAGAAGTAGGGCCCGGGGTGCCACGCTGGATAGACTTGCAACGCCTGCGAGCTAGGCGCTGCACCGTAGGGTGTGGCACCTTCGTGTCGGGCGCCACTCAAAAAGGTCAGCTAGGTGAATTTTTTTGCAACACAGTTCATTTTGTGAAATGTTTTCATTCATAGGTTAAAATTGTCAAATTTGCCACACTTTCACATAGTACTAAATTCCTCGAAAGCCCCTATGCACCTCTTGTCCAAAGCGAAGGCGGCTAGGGTTTCCTGCCTCCCGCCAGCAACGCCTCCGATCTGTCTCGTCTCCTGTGGCCTTAGGGCCATGGGGACGCGGTGGATCCCGGCCTTTGTCGGCGAGAGGGCTCCGTTTTTGGACGTTTTAGGTTTTGTTAGGTTTTGTGTCATGCAGAGGAAGGCGAGGCGGTGGCGGTTCTCTAAAGATGAAATTACTATTGAATTTTTTGATATTTACCTATATATCAATGATATATGGTACTAGCATTTATTTGTAGTCTTATTAACTATTGAATTTGTTGATTTTTTTATTTATGGTTCAATAGGTTTTTCAGTTTAGCTTTGTATGTGTGTCTGCATATTTTACTATGTATTTGGTTCCAAAAATAACCACCTAGAATTTTTGTATTTAATTATGTTTACGCTAAAAAATACTCACTCCCCTCACAAATATAAGATGTTCAAACTTTTTAATGAATCAGATGTATGTAGAAATTTTTTAGTGTGTTTGTTCACTTATTTCAGTTTATATGTAGTTTATACTGAAATATCCAAAACATCTTATATCTATAAACTATAAGGGACTAGAAGTGTTAAGTGTAGGAACATGTAGTTCCACCCCAAATCACACACAGGGTTAGAGCGAAGCCATAGAGAATACGGGATCTCTTTGCATGTGATACCTTGGCTACCGATTTTCGTATGGCTGCAGCTCATGAAGCAAAAATATCAAATTGTAGATATCATACGTGGAGAGGATGCAGAGCATCTCAGCTCGAGCTCATATGTGCTTGGGTGAACGGTAAAATCCATAAAATAAGAAAGGAAAATAAAATAAATCTCCATTTTTAGAAAACACTGAAAAATGTTTTGATTGCTTGCAAAATTTCATTATGGAATGACATTCGTGAAAGTAGTGGCAAAAAAAAAATCGATGCTCCAAAAATGCTACTTCCCCAGTTCCAAATTATAAGATGTTTTGGTAGGCTAAAATAGCCTAACAAAATTTCTTATAATTTGGGACAGAGGTAGAATTTTCAAAAGCATTTTGGACTGCTGAATTTTTTTTTGGCCACGACTTTTATAATGTCATTTCAGAAACTTTGCAAGCACTCAAAACTTGTGTCAATGTTTGCCACAGAAAAATCAGATTAGTTTTCCTTCTAATTATTTGTTTACTTTTTTTGATTTCACTGTTCATGCCGTGCTCATATGAGCTTGAGCTTTTTTTTAAAAGAATCATATGAGCTTGAGCTGAGGTGGTGACTTTCCACGTGGAGAGCATTACCCTTTCTGCCCCGGTATTGTCGCGAATTTGTGACGAATGTGCATCTTAAATCACTGAAGTTTCTTATCTGGCGCTGCATTATCACAAGTGACAAACATTCAGTGGTTGTTTGGATACTGAGAATTAGTTGTGAGATTATAGGAAACGAGTTTTTGGAGGATTTTTAGCAAAGCCGGGTTTTTGCTATTTTTCCAGTTACGATGGGTATGTACAATTCCTTGTTTGGATGTAGAGATTAGGAAAAGGAGATTTATGGCATGTACAATGATGCTATCTTAGGAGTGCCACGTAGGATAAATGATGAGGTGGAGGAGAGAGAACTCATAAGAGAAGGCTTGTCTTCTCTTATTTAAGATAAGACAAGAGATGATCTCTTAGCACAATATGTCTCACCACATTTTTAGGAATTGCTAGTTATTGAAGATAAGACTAAGAGATGATCCATTGTAGACATTTTTTTTGTCATCTCTAAAAAAACATGCAAAATTTAAGACAAGACTATCTTATCAACTATTGTACATGCCCTTAGTTCTTTGTTTGGGTCGTCTCTTACGCACTTGCCACGCTTCGCTCATCGCCTTCTACGCGGACTACTTGCTTCTCCCGTCCCGCTCCGAGCACGTTGGTCACGAGACCAAACACCAAGAGCACATGACTTAATGTTGGGAGCATCACGGAGGTTGGGCATGATGCGCTCGTCGGCGTTCAAGCTGAATGTTGGGAGTACCACATCTCTTCGCATGGAAAGCCAAGCAGCGGCCAAGCTCAATGGTCGCCGGCGTTCTCTGCCACGACCAAGCCGGACGAGGCGTTGTTGGCCGTATCCTCTGGTGGAGCTCACCACGATGAGGAATCAACTTTGTTCTCTTGCCGCGCCTCGTCCCTCATCCATGCCTCCAAGCTCGACGTCGTTGCCGACGTCCATGAACTGGAAGGAGGCTGTGCCGGTGCGCGTGTCCGCCGTACTCGGAGAGTAGCGCATCATGGGGCGTTTGGTTCAGGCACGGGGAACTGCAACGCGCTCCAGTCCTCCAGCTCTCGGTACACCACAATATCAAAGGAACACAACGCGGTGGAGCGGCGACGGTGTCGCGCCGTGCGTAAGGCGGCAGAGCAACGCCGGTGCTTGAACTGTGTCACTGGCGATCACCATGCCCAGCAGCCACCATCGTGGACTACGTGCATGCACAGAAACAGATAACCACGCAGCGGAGCAGCGATGGTGCTGGAACTGCGTCACCCGCGATCAATCCGGCCACCGTCGTGGACTCCTCAACATCTTAGGCCTCGTCACGGGCTCACGGCAAGCCTCACGGTCTTGCCTAGGATAACCCCCTGTCGCCAGGAGCAAGTGAGGTGCTAGAGCTACCGCAGTGGCGAGACCGGCTCGGCGGCCGCCGACCCAGCCGCAGACTTTGAGCGCACGGATGACGAAGCATGTCTGGCGTCCGGCGTCCGCGTCGACCCGCCGGATGCACCATCGTCTTCGCTACAACTCACTGGAATGGCGAATCTGAGGACAACGATACCCAGGATATGTTAATCCCGTTTTTGCAAAAACGACTAATAGTCGTTTTCCCGTAAACTCAAAATCCTGGGTTTTGGAGAACCAGGTTTTCTATATCCACGGGTTTGTTAGATGATCCAAACAAGATTTTATTCTGTTAGAGCCGTTTCCTTGTTTATAGAGAACCGGTTTTGTATATTTCCCTTATCCAAACAACCCCTCAACATGGGGAGTCCTTAGTTCCTTACTGAGCCAGGTAAGGGTAGGGGTCTAACACCGCCTTCCGATGCCGAAGGAACCGACACGCGCTATTACGTGTTCTTTCCTTCGACCGGGACGAGGAATCCGAGCGCCAGCCTTGTACCCCGCCAGTCCGATAACGACTCCAAACTTGCCTCTTCACTAGTAGACATGGCAAGTGCATGGGACGCGACCTTCTCCCCAAGATCGATCGATCGATATACAGTTCCCTCCTCGGCTCGATCAGCTCGTTCTCCGTCCATCTTCTTCTCCCCTCCGTTCTCGATGGCCGTCGTTTGTGCCCAAGCCGTCGACTCTTGGCCCATCTGGAACCTCCAAGGCTACGGGGTCGAGGACTGCGAGGAGACGCCCATCTGGGAACTCGACGACTGCGAGGAGACGGCCGAGCTCGGCTCCGGGAGCTTCGGCACAGTCACCAAGGCGTGGTCCTACAAGACCGGCGAGAGCGTCGCCATCAAGACCCTCGGCTCGAGCAGCCATGACGCGGTCCGGCGGGAGGCCGACCTCCTCAGGGCGTGCCATGGCCACCTCAACATCGTCCAGCTGCGGGACATGTCCTTCGACCGCAACGCCGACATGCTCTCCCTCGTCATGGAGTACGTCGGGCCGAGCCTCCACGACGTCCTCCACCGCGCCCGCCGCGGCTGCCCGTTCCAGGAGGACGTCGTGCGCTTCCTCATGCGGCAGCTTCTGAGCGGCGCCGACCACATGCACCGGCTGTGCCACGTCGTCCACCGGGACATCAAGCCCGAGAACGTCCTCGTCGGCGACGGCGTCAAGATATGCGACTTCGGGCTCGCCATGTCCATGTCCCAGGCCCCGCCGTACGGCCACCGTGGCACCCGCAGCTACATGGCGCCGGAGATCCTCCTGGGGAAGCCCGACTACGACGCCACCGTGGACGCCTGGTCGCTGGGCTGCGTCATGGCCGAGCTCCTCCTAGGCGAGCGGCTCTTTGGCCGCGCGGCGGACGACGCCGACCAGCTCCTCAGGATCTTCTACGTACTAGGCGTGCCGGACCAGATCTCCTGGCCGTCCTACAACTCCATGCCGCTGGCCGGCGAGCTGGTGGCGCCGCCGAGCATCCCCCACCGCAACAGGCTGCGCGAGGTGTTTCCAGAGGACTGCCTGTCCAGACAAGTTTCCAAGTATTGAGCGGCCTCCTCTCCTGCGACGCAGGCAAGAGGCTGTCGGCGGCTGACGCCCTCGAGCTTCCATGGTTCACCACCAACTAGACAGGACGACGCTCCGGAAACTCTGATTTGATAGCGTGCACACAACGTTCTTGTGTCCACATACAATGTAATGTAAGGTTCGACTGCAATATTTCTGCAGTTCTGCTGTCTGAGTTTAGTTGTAAGGAAATTGTCGACTTACGTTCAGACAAAAAACCTGTGCTCGTTACTTCAGTAGTACTCCCTCCGTCCTTTAAAGAGTGTACTTCTAACTTTGTTGGAGGGTCAAACTATCTCAATGTTTGACCGAGTTTGTGCAAAAATATATCAATGTTTATGAAACCAAATAGGTATATGATGAAAATATATTTTATCATGAATCTAATGCTACTAATTTGATGGCATAAATATTGGTGCATTATTGTATAAATACGGTCAAACATAAAAATGTTTTGACTTTCCAACTTAGTTGAAAGTACACTCTTCAAAGGACGGAGGGAGTACATCAATACGAAGTGCGACCATGTTGGTACAATTGAATGATTTTGTATCCACAAGCCGGAGTTGCGTGCACGGGAGCTGAAGTTCGTGTGGGTTCCAGACTTCATTTTTCAGAAGAACTGGGAGGCTTCATTGCAACCAACCAAGTCACAGAATCCAAATTTGGTTTCGGCTTTGCTATTCATCGGTTGTCTGAAATTGAAATTTGGTTCCATCGATTTTGCATGAAACCCCGAGGTCGAAGACAGGTAAATTTCAATTCTCTCGTGAATCGAGTGACAACAACAAAAAAAAGAACAGGCAACTGACAAATAAGCATCTTCAGACTCCATCAACATTCCAGGTGTGGCCGGCGATGCCGGTGTTATTTTTCTTCATCAAGTTTGTAATAGCTCGTAGAGTGCATCTTTTTGGAAGTTGGTCTGATTGTTTTTAAATTTACCAATTCCACGTACTAGTTGTTTTTAGGCAAACGAAGCTTAGGACCGTTATTAGGACCAAACAGATCAGATCAGAACACCCCGCTGCAAGTTCAATAAATCCTGAACACCCAGCGAACTCAGAATCACAAGTCCTGAGGAAAAGAGGTCACTCTGAAATGTTCACCTTCAATGTAGAAATGTTCTTCTACATTGTTGAAAGTTCAACTTTAATTAAAGGCATACAAGACATTGTTGAAAGTTCATCTTCAATTAAAGGTTCACAAAATTAACTGTAGTGAAAAATTAGCTGAAAGCCGGAGAGAACAAAAATCAAGGAAAAAGGAGAAACAGAGCGGTAAAGATGGAAGAGTTACAGTTAAGCGCTGTTACCATAGTGACATGATTTTATTTCAATATCAAGTTAAGCACTGTTACCAGTGACATGATTTTATTTCAAAATCAGCATGGGCGATCGTAAGAGAAACTAGACACGAAAACAGAACAGACTTCAAACAGATATCTATATCAGGTACCAATAGATTGTATGCAGATTACTGATAAGAACACAATCAGAAGGTCCACCAACCATGTCTTTAACCGATAAATAAGCAACAAAACGCTTGTCTTCATGCATCAGAAGATCCAACATACGAAGAAAACATTTCAACTCTTAACAGCATCCACCACAGCCCAATCACATGAACAAGTTCGGCCTCGTTGCCTTGTAGGTGGTCTTCAGCTTCCTGGTTGGTGGCCTGACCTTTTGGTACACAAGGGGGAACTTGATCTTGGAGTTGTGGAACTGCTTGGTGTTGTCTCTCTTGCATAGCTTGAAGTTGACAGTGGCGGTCTTGATGATCTGAATGCAGGGGGATCTCACACGGTGGCGAGAGGCCATCTCAGTGTACATCTGCTCCACGGCACCATTTAGTGTGGTGTCACGGTACTCCTTGTACATGTTGTGGTAGCCAGTCCTGCTCTGGTAACGCAGCCAAATGCCATAGTTCTTGATCGTGGTTGGGTTCTTCTCAAAGATCTGACAAAAAAAGAGTAATTCAGTGCATAAATAACAATCACATGCCATAATTGAGTAAAAAAGAATCAGTGAAAAAATCAGGTTCCAATTGGTTCCCAAACAAAGAAACTATGGATTAACACCAGTCAACCACAACATACACATAACACAATTAGAAAAAGGAAAAATCACAAATCAGAAAGTATACGTGACCGCATAATAGACAGCTCATATGGGTCCCTTCAGATGAAACGGGATGTGGCAAAAAGAACTCACAGAACTTTTGCGGTACAAGTCCTTGTAGTGAATACAAATTATATTATGCAAAACAGAGCCTTCGCACATCAGAATGAAGTATCAGAAGTAATTTACGCATAGATAATGTAAATACAACTACAGATGCATATTTTCGCAAGAAAATCGCATACATAGTGATCACAACAAGATGGAAGGGGCATCACTGCATATTCAAACACAACTAGAATGATTTTATGTTGCATTCCGACTAATAACGCCACAGAGAGTACAGATAAAACTACCGATGCAGTTGTAAGAGTGGGTCGATAAAAGGGGCTAATTAAGCCGCTCTCGGTTGGTAATTGTAATGTACAGGAAAGAACCAGAAGGTGGGACATAATCCATGCTCATGGCAAAACATAAGACGAGAAAGGCCCAATACCTCGTTGATGGCGAGCATCTGGCCGTTGCTCTTCTTCACCTTCTTCAGCTTCCTCAGGAAATACCTGCACAGACGCGACAACAGCATCAGAAATACCGAATCGAAAACGAACAGATCCTTCAGATGTCGCGAGGCGACGGGGAGGAGCTCACCAGAACTTGCTCTTGGCGCGGACCTCATTGGTGGCCCAGAGCTTCATGCGGTAGATCTTCGGCTGCTCATCGCCGGGCGTCGGCAGCGCACGACCCACCACCTGGTACTGATGGAACTGCACACGCACGGACGCGTTGAGACGAATCAGAAACACGGATCAAGGGCGGACACGGAGGCGTCGAGGATAGCTACGGCCGGGAGGCGGCAGTGGAACTTACCCTGAAGGCCACCATTTCCGCGAGCTCTGTGAAGCCCCTAGCCTAACCTAACCTAAGGAGATGGGGAGAGCAGGAGGCGGCGGGCGAAGGAGGCGTCCGTGAGAGGGAGAGAAGCGTTTATAGGTGGCGAGCTTGGCTGTAAACCCTAATGGGCTTTCTCCGTGTCGTGGGCCTATTTTTTTTAGCTTGTGGGTCTACTGTTCCGCTCTTTATCATAGATCCCCTGCCATTGGCCCAATGTGTTAACGCGGGACTTCACATACAAGAACGTGTATGTCTCAGAAATAAAACATACAAGAAAGTGTTAACAATACAGAGATACGTGTTTCTCCACACACACACACAAAAAAAATACGTGCTACTAAAAAAACAAAGAGATACTGCTAAAAAAAGATTATTCTCCAAAAAAAAGATAACTCTCAAGAAAGATATTTATTTTCTGAAAAAGTGACATTTCTTTTTCTAAGAGAAGACAAAAGTTGTTTCTTAAATAAAAACAAACAAACAATTTTTTGCTAAAAATAAAGAGATAATATTACTAAAGACAAATTAAAGATAAAAAAATATTATTATTGTGCTCTCTTTTTTAGAATACCTTCAAGATAAAAAATAATTATTTTGTGCTCTTTTTTTAGAACACCTTGTTGAGTTCCAGTGCTACTTTACCTCACTCAAATTTAAGGGTTACGACCCAGGGTGCACGACATCAGCTGCGTGTGTCACTTCGACCATTATTACGTCATGCATCATCATGTGCATACATGGCGCTGCCACGAGGGGCATCAGACGTCTGCATGCCCATTGTGCGGGAAGGCGTCGGGCAGAACGTGTGCTCGATAAGATTACTTAATAGACTTATCTCCGCTATCTTATTTATCTTAACATGCAAAATATTCGTATTAGCAACCATGCCATCTCAGAAAAAAATGTGCACCCCGGCATTCCTTATGACCTCATGAAGCTACATCACCTTCTCACGTCATTACTTTTTTCAGAACTCGTCTAGCACAGTGAGTCCCTATCATCTTCACCACCACTCCTTAGAGCTTCCCCTGCAGGTCATCTCCATCACATCCGGTTGGGAAACAAATTATGTGGAGACGTACTCCACGCACACTCCTGTGCATACCTGATGTGATTTGTCTTCACGTGCCCGAGCTCAGCATCCGATGGCACCCTATCATGATCAGGCGCTGCGGGCGGTCACTGCTCGGATCGTGTGCAACACGTCCTTCTGGCTCAGCTCCAATCACTCATCTCCATTTGATTGTGCGTGATCCCTATACGACCGGGACTGAAAAGACAGGTCATGGCCAAGTGATAAAGGTAAATCAGACAGATCTCCGGGTGGGGGATCCCAAGCTAAGTGTCTAGGTACGATGGTAACGGGTGAAAAGGCATTTCCAGCCTTAAGTGTTTTGGTGTTGATGACAATGCAATTTACGAACTAACGATGTGCCTAATCTACACATGTATACTCTATAGGGCACAACACGGTTGGGCACCCCTCCGGATGGAAAGAGCAAAGACAACATTTCCAACGCTTTTATTTCTTCGGTCGTAGGAAATATGTACTATTAAGAGGGGGGTCCGCATTAGAAGATATTGGGTGAATCAAACACATACACATCTACGTATTGCACCGACATATATCCTTCCAATTTGAGGAGAGAGCCTCTCATCTAACCCATGCAGAGAAACCTGCCCAGAGCAGTTGTACTGCAGGTAGCAGCGGTTGTACCGCCCCCTATGTGGAGTGGCCTCTGCTACTACCACCCAGACGATTGTACCGCGTGCAGAGGTGGTTGTACTACTTAGTTTACTAGAGGTTCAACCGCACGTTGCACTAGGGTGTGATACCCAAGTGGTTGCTACCCGATTGTTCAAGAAGTCACTTTGCTACCGATACAACCAGGTCAAGGCCGGTTGTACCACTCGGGACTTAGCAAACCCCAGACATTGTCTTGGGTGATTATACTAGTGTTAGTACCGCTCAAACCACCGCGATAGGGATGAATCCTTCGGGTTGTGAGCGACACAAGGGTAGTGGCACAACGGTTGTTCCGCGGAATACTCGTTCTCCGGTACAACTGGGCATGTAAGTGTTGGGGAACGCAGTAATTTCAAAAAAAATCCTACGCACACGCAAGATCTACCATGGTGATGCATATCAACGAGAGGGGAAGAGTGTTGTCCATGTACCCTCGTAGACCGTAAGCGGAAGCGTTATGACAACGCGGTTGATGTAGTCGTACGTCTTCATGATCCGACCGATCCTAATACCGAAAGTACGGCACCTCCGCAATCTGCACACGTTCGGTTCGGTAACGTCACATGAACTCTCGATCTAGCTGACTGTTGAGGGAGAGCTTCGTCAGCACGACAACGTGATGACGGTGATGATGAAGCTACCGGCGCAGGGCTTCGCCTAAGCACTACGACGATATGACCGAGGTGGATTATGGTGGAGGGGGGCACTGCACATGGCTAAGGGATCAATGATCAACTTGTGTGTTCTAGGGTGCCCCCTTGACCCCGTATATAAAAAGAGCAAGGGGGAGGCCGGTTGGCCCTTGGTGACACGCAAGGAGGGGAGGAGTCCTCCTCCTAGTAGGAGTAGGACTCCCCTTTCCTAGTCCTACTAGGAGGAGGAAGGGGAAAGGAAGGAGAGGGAGAGAAGAGAAGGAAAGGGGGGCGCCGCCCCCCTTCCCTAGTCCAATTCGGACTAGAGGGGAGGGGGCGCGCAGCCCTGCCTTGGCCGGCCCTCTCTCTCTCCACTAAGGCCCATGTTGGCCCATTAGATCCCCCAGGGGTTCCCATAACCCCCCGGCACTCCGATAATTATCCGGTGACCCCCGGAACTCATCCGGTGTCCGAATATAGTCATCCAATATATCAATCTTTATGTCTCGACCATTTCGAGACTCTTCGTCATGTCCGTGATCATATCCGGGACTCTGAACTATCTTCGGTACATCAAAATACATAAACACATAATTCCGATTGTCACCGAACGTTAAGCGTGCGGACCCTACGGGTTCGAGAACTATGTAGACATGACCGAGACACGTCTCTGGTCAATAACCAATAGCGGAACCTGGATGTTCATATTGGCTCCCACATATTCTACGAAGATCTTTATTGGTCAAACCGCATAACGATATACGTTGTTCCCTTTGTCATCGGTATGTTACTTGTCCGAGATTTGATCGTCGGTATCTCAATACCAAGTTCAATCTCGTTACCAGCAAGTCTGTTTACTCGTTCCGTAATGCGTCATCCAGTAACTAACTCATTAGTCACTTTGCTTGCAAGGCTTATAGTGATGTGCATTACTGAGAGGACCCAGAGATACCTCTCTGATACTCGGAGTGACAAATCCTAATCTCGATCTATGCCAACTCAACAAACACCATCTGAGACACCTGTAGAGCATCTTTATAGTCACCCAGTTACGTTGTGACGTTTGATAGCACACTAAGTGTTCCTCCGGTATTCGGCAATTGCATGATCTCATAGTCATAGGAACATGTATAAGTTATGGAGAAAGCAATAGCAATAAATTAAACGATTGTCGTGCTAAGCTAACGGATGGGTCAAGTCAATCACATCATTCTCTAATGACGTTATCCCGTTAATCAAATGAAAACTCATGTCTATGGTTAGGAAACATAACCATCATTGATTCAACGAGCTAGTCTAGTAGAGGCATACTAGTGACACTCTGTTTATCTACGTATTCACACATGTATTAAGTTTTCGGTTAATACAATTCTAGCATGAATAATAAACATTTATCATGATATAAGGAAATATAAATAACAACTTTATTATTTCCTTCAATCTCCCACTTACACTAGAGTCAATAATCTAGATACATTGTAATGATCATGTTTTGCTCATGAGAGAGGCTTAGTCAACGGGTCTGCAACATTCAGATCCGTATGTATATTGCAAATCTCTATGTCTCCCTCCTTGGCTTGATCGCGGATGGAATTGAAGTGTCTCTTGATGTGCTTGGTTCTTTTGTGAAATCTTGATTCCTTTGCCAAGGAAATTGCACCAGTGTTGTCACAAAAGATTTTCATTGGACCCGATGCACTAGGTATGACACCTAGATCGAATATGAACTCCTTCATCCAGACTCCTTCATTTGTTGCTTCTGAAGCAGCTATGTACTCCGCTTCACACGTAGATCCCGCCATGTCGCTCTGTTTGGAACTGCACCAACTAACAGCTGTTGGGGACGCAGTAATTTCAAAAAAAAATCCTACACACACGCAAGATCATGGTGATGCATAGCAACGAGAGGGAAGAGTGTTGTCCACGTACCCTCGTAGACCAGAAGCATTATGACAACGTGGTTGATGTAGTCGTACGTCTTCACGATCGACCGATCCTAGCACCGAAGGTACGCCACCTCCGCGAATTGCACACGTTCGGCTTGGTGACGTCCCACGAACTCACGATCCTGCAGAGTGTCGAAGGAGAGTTTCATCAGCATGACGGCGTGATGACGGTGATGATGATACTACTAGAACAGGGCTTCGCCTAAGCACCGCTACGATATGACCGAGGTGGATTATGGTGGAGGGTGGCACCGCACACGGCTAAGAGATCAATGATCAACTCGAGTGTCTATGGGGTGCCCCCCTTCCCGTATATAAAGGAGTGGAGGAGGGAGTGGGCCGACCCTCCTATGGCGCGCCCCATGGGGAGTCCTACTCCCACTGGGAGTAGGATTCCCCCCTTTCCATGTAGTAAGAGTAGGAGAAGGAAGGAGGAAAGAGGGAGAAGGAAAAGGGGGGCGCCCCCCTTCCTAGTCCAATTCAGAGCAGAGGGGGAGGGGCGCGCGGCTTGCCCTGGCAGCCTCTCCTCTCTTTCCACTAAGGCCCATAAGGCCCATTAAACTCCCCAGGGGGTTCCGGTAACCCCCTGGTACTCCGGTATATGCTTGAACTTCACTCGGAACCCTTCCGATGTCCAAACATAGTCATCCAATATATCGATCTTTACGTCTCGACCATTTCTAGACTCCTCGTCATGTCCGTGATCAAATATGGGACTCCGAACTACCTTAGGTACATCAAAACACATAAACTCATAATACCGATCGTCACTGTACGTTAAGCGTGCGGACCCTACGGGTTCGAGAACTATGTAGACATGACCGAGACATGTCTCTGGTCAATAACCAATAGCGGAACCTGCATGCTCATATTGGTTCCTACATATTCGACGAAGATCTTTAGCGGTCAAACCGCATAACGATATACGTTGTTCCCTTTGTCATCGGTATGTTACTTGCCCGAGATTCGATCGTCGGTATCTCAATACCTAGTTCAATCTCGTTACCGACAAGTCTCTTTACTCGTTCCGTAATGCTACATCCCGTAACTAACTCATTAGCTACATTGCTTGCAAGGCTTTTTTTTGAACAACACAAGGGCGCTAAAGGCGCCATTCATTCAAAATAACATCAATTTACATGATTAATGGCATACCCCTGCTGTAATACATCTGCAATAATTTGCTCCAGGGAACAATGCCATTGCTGATATTCAAACGTACTACATTTAATTACAGCCTTTTGATTTGGATGAAATTCCTGCGAATAGGCTAGCTTTGCTGCTTCATGAGCCTTAGTGTTGTGATTTCTACTGACATGAAATACCTGAACATTACTAGAGGTTGTGAGTGCACAAAAATCTGTTAGAAGACCTCTGATAATCCAATGTCCGGGCTGCAAGTTAGGTTCCCTTGCTGCTGCCGCCTTGGCCAATGTGAGATTATCTGTTAAAATGGCTGCTTCCTGTATTCCCGACCTGTTTAAAATTATAGCTGCTAATTTGATAGCTAGAGCTTCAGCATGAATTGCCGATTGAGCATTCATGGCCGTTGCTGCAATCTTGACATGCCATCTTGATTGTCCTTCTTGCACCTGCATGTAAATCCCTAGACCTGCTTTCCCTGTTCCTGTTGTGTTTGCTTGCTTCTGTTCATTCCACGCCACATCTATGAAGACCTTAATTGGTGTTGAGAGCTCAGTGTTGTCAATTGTACTTCCTTGGGTGTGCTTCCTATCTCCCTGTTCGTATTTTCTTTCTCCTCCAGAAGCTACTGTTTCCTATACAATTATATTTTGTTCCAAAGACATACTATTTTTTATAGCTTGAGCAGCAGAAAAGACATGTGTTGGACAGGCATCTTTCTTCTGGAAAAGTTTTTCATTTCTAAATTTCCAAAGGCACCACATAAAGGTGAAAATATTGCTTAAAGTGGCGTGTGGATGATTAGAATTAGCTAAGTTTAAGATGATGTTAACTAAAGAATCTGAGTTCTGGCTCAACATGTCAGATTTAATATACCATGGTTTTGCAAACCAAGCTGCTCTAGCAAAAGCACAGTCAAAAAAGATGTGCAAATCATCCTCCTCTAAACCACATCTATCACAAAGCTTACTAATGTGTTTTGAATACTTACCTGCTCTTTTTCCTGTAGGTAGAGCTTTCCTAAGTAGCCTCCATGCAAAAGTTTGTATCCTTGGAGCTATTTCTCTTTCCTTCCAAACTTGTTTTAAGAGTTCTTTTGTGTTATTGGATAAAGTTCTGGGTCTTGGCTCTCCTTCTTCTTGCATGGCCTGCAGACAAGTTTTGTATGCACTTTTTGTAGTGAATTTCCCTGTTGGAGTGGGCCTCCAACATAATAGGTCTTCACCTTCCTCCTGAATGATTGGTACCTGTTTAATAGTGTTTGCTATATCAGGATCAAACAGAGTATCTGTGAGGTTAGTATTCCACAACTTGCAAGGCTTATAGTGATGTATATTACCGAGAGGGTCCAGAGATACCTCTCCGACAATCGGAGTGACAAATCCCAATCTTGATCCATGCCAACTCAACAAACACCATCGGGGACACCTGTAGAGCACCTTTATAATCACCCAGTTACGTTGTGACGTTTGGTAGCACACAAAGTGTTCCTCCGGTATTCGGGAGTTGCATGATCTCATAGTCATAGGAAGATGTATAGTTATGGAGAAAGCAATAGCAACAAACTAAACGATCATCGTGCTAAGCTAACGGATGGGTCAAGTCAATCACATCATTCTCTAATGATGTGATCCCGTTAATCAAATGACAACTCATGTCTATGGTTAGGAAACATAACCATCATTGATTCAATGAGCTAGTCAAGTAGAGGCAAACTAGTGGCACTCTGTTTGTCTGTGTATTCACACATGTACCAAGTTTCTGGTTAATACAATTCTAGCATTAATAATAAAAATTTATCATGATATAAGGAAATATAAATAACAACTTTATTATTGCCTCTAGGGCATATTTCCTTTAGTCTCCCACTTGCACTAGAGTCAATAATCTAGTTCACATCGTCATGTGATTTAACACGAATAGTTCACATCTTTATGTGATTAGTTCACATCTCCATGTGACTAACACCCAAAGGGTTTACTAGTGTCGATAATCTAGTTCACATCGCTATTTGATTAACACCCAAAGAGTGATCATGTATTGCTTGTGAGAGAAATTTAGTCAACGGGTCTGCCACATTCAGAGCCGTATGTGTTTTGCACATTTTCTATGTCTACAATGCTTTGCACAGAGCTACTCTAGCTAATTGCTCCCACTTTCAATATGTATCTAGATCGAGACTTAGAGTCCTCCAGATCGGTGTCAAAGCTTGCATCGACGTAACTATTTACGAAGAACTCTTTGTCACCTCCATAATCGAGAAACATTTCTTTATTCCACTAAGGATAATTTTTTACCGTTGTCCAGTGATCCACTCCTGGATCACTATTCTACCCTCTTGCTAAACTTATGGTGAGGTACACAATAGGTCTGGTACACAACATAGCATATTTTATAGAACCTATGACTGAGGCATAGGGAATGACTTTTCATTCTCTTTCTATTTTCTGTCGTGGTCGGGTTTTGAGTCTTTACTCAACTTCACACCTTGCAACACAGGCAAAATCTTGTCAAGGTATGTACTTATTGAAAATATATCAAGCGTCTTGATCTATCTCTATAGATCTTGACGCTCAATATGTAAGTAGCTTCACCAAGGTCTTTCTTTGAAAAACTCCTTTCAAACACTCATTTATGCTTTCCAGAAAATTCTACATTATTTCCGATCAACAATATGTCATTCACATATACTTATCAGAAATGATGTAGTGCTCCCACTCACTTTCTCGTAAATATAGGCTTCACCGCAAGTCTGTATAAAACCATATGCTTTGATAACTTTATCAAAGCATATATTCCAACTCCGAGATGCTTACACTAGTCCATAGATGGATCGCTGGAGCTTGCTCACTTTGTTAGTACCTTTAGGATTGACAAAACCTCCTGGTTGCATCATATACAACTCTTCTTTAAGAAATCCATTAAGGAATGTAGTTTTGACATCCATTTGCCAAATTTCATAATCATAAAATGCGGCAACTGCTAACATGATTCAGAGAGACTTTTAAGCATCGATACGAGTGAGAAAATCTCATTGTAGTCAACACCTTGATCTTGTCGAAAACGTTTTGCGACAATTCGAGCTTTGTAGATAGTAACAGTACTATCATCGTCTGTCTTCCTCTTGAAGATCCATTTATTCTCAATGACTCGCCAATCATCGGGAAAGTCAATCAAAGTCCATACTTTGTTCTCATACATGGATCCCATCTCAGATTTCATGGCCTCAAGCCATTTTGCGGAATCTGGGCTCATCGTCGCTTCCTCATAGTTCGTAGGTTCGTCATGGTCTAGTAACATGACTTCCAGAACAGGATTGCCATACCACTCTGGTGCGGACCGTACTCTAGTTGGCCTACGAGGTTCGGTAGTAACTTGATCTAAAGTTTCATGATCATCATCATTAGCTTCCTCACTAATTGGTGTAGGAATCACTGGAACTGATTCCTGTGATGAACTACTTTCCAATTCGGGAGAAGGTACGATTACCTCATCAAGTTCTACTTTCCTCCCACTCACTTCTTTCAAGAGAAACTCCTTCTCTAGAAAAGATCCATTCTTAGCAACTAATATCTTGCCTTCGGATCTGTGATAGAAGGTA
The DNA here is from genome assembly GCF_002162155.2 of Triticum dicoccoides. Taxonomy (NCBI): domain Eukaryota; kingdom Viridiplantae; phylum Streptophyta; class Magnoliopsida; order Poales; family Poaceae; genus Triticum; species Triticum dicoccoides. The sequence continues at coordinate 476,376,032 of NC_041384.1, read as the reverse complement.
TACCCAATAGTTACTTTTCGGTATCCTATAAAGACGCACTTCTCCGATTCGGGTTTGAGCTTATCAGAATGAAACTTTTTCACATAAGCATCACAACCCCAAACTTTAAGAAATGACAGATTAGGTTTCTTGCTAAACCAAAGTTCATACGGTGTCATCTCAATGGATTTAGATGGTGCCCTATTTAATGTGAATGCAGCTATATCTAACCCATAACCCCAAAAGATAGTGGAAAATCGGTAAGAGACATCATAGATCGCACCATATCCTATAAAGTACTATTACAACGTTCGGAGACACCATTATGCTGTGGTGTTCCAGGTGGCGTGACTTGCGAAACTATTCCACATTGTTTCAAATGAAGACCAAACTCATAATTCAAATATTCGCCTCCGCGATCAGATCATAGAAACTTTATTTTCTTGTTACGATGATTTTCCACTTCACTCTGAAATTCTTTGAACTTTTCAAATGTTTCAGACTTATGTTTCATTAAGTAGATCTACCCATATCTGCTCGAATCATCTGTGAAGGTCAGAAAATAACGATACCCGTCGCGAGCCTCAACACTTATCAGATCGCATACATCAGTATGTATTATTTCCAATAAGTTAGTTGCTCGCTCCATTGTTCCGGAGAACGGAGTCTTAGTCATCTTGCCCATGAGGCATGGTTCACAAGCATCAAGTGATTCCAAAAGTCCATCAGCATGGAGTTTCCTTATGCGCTTTACACCAATATGACCTAAATGGCAGTGCCACAAATAGGTTGCACTATCATTATTAACTTTGCATCTTTTGGCTTCAATATTATGAATATGTGTATCAGTACGATTGAGATTCAATAAACCATTCACCTTGGGTGTATGACCACAGAAGGTTTTATTCATTTAAATAGAATAATAATTATACTTTGACTTAAATGAATAACCATATTGCAATAAACATGATCCAATCATATTATGCTCAACGCAAACACCAAATAACATTTATTTTAGGTTCAACACTAATCCCGAAGGTAAAGGGAGTGTGTGATGGTGATCTTATCAACCTTGGAATCACTTCCAACTCTCATCATCACCTCGCCCTTAACTAGTCTCTGTTTACTTTGCAACTCCCGTTTCGAGTTACTACTCTTAGCAACTGAACTAGTATCAAATACTGAGGGGTTGCTATAAACACTAGTAAAGTACACATCAATAACATGTATATCAAATATACTTTTGTTCACTTTGCCATCCTTCTCATCCGCCAAGTATCTAGGGCAGTTCCACTTCCAGTGACCATTTCCTTTGTAGTAGAAGCACTCAGTTCCAGGCTTGGGTCTAGCTTTGGGCTTCTTCATGGGAGCAGCAACTTGTTTGCTATTCTTCTTTGAAGTTCCTCTTTCTTTCCCTTTGCCCTTTTCTTGAAACTAGTGGTCTTGTTAACCATCAACACTTGATGTTATTTCTTGATTTCTACCTTCGTCGATTTCAGCATCGCGAAGAGCTTGGGAATTATTTTTGTCATCCCTTGCATATTATAGTTCATCACTAAGTTCTAGTAACTTGGTGATAGTGACTAGAGAACTTTGTCAATTACTATCTTATCTGGAAGATTAACTCCCACTTGATCCAAGCAATTGTAGTACCCAGACAATCTGAGCACATGCTCACTGGTTGAGCTATTCTCCTCCATCTTGTAGGCAAATTACTGTTAGAGGTCTCATACCTCTCGACACGGGCATGAGTATGAGATACCAATTTCAACTCTTAGAACATCTTATATGCTCCGTGGCATTAAAAACATTTTTGAAGTCCCGGTTCTAAGCCGTAAAGCATGGTGCACTAAACTATTAAGTAGTCATCATACCAAGCTTTGTCAAACGTTCATAATGCGTGCATCTTCTCCTACAATAGGTCTGTCACCTAGCGGTGCATCAAGGACATAATTTTTCTGTGCAGCAATGAGGATAAACCTCAGATCACGGACCTAGTCCACATCATTGCTACTATCATCTTTCAACTTCTATTTCTCTAGGAACATATCAAAATTAAACGGGAAGCTATATCGCAAGCTATTGATCTACAACATAGACATGCAATTACTATCAGGACTAAGTTCATGATAAATTAAAGTTCAATTAATCATATTACTTAAGAACTCCCACTTAGATAGACACCCCTCTAATCATCTAAGTGATCACGTGATCCATATCAACTAAACCATGTCCGATCATCACGTGAGATGGAGTAGTTTTCAATGGTGAACATCTCTATGTTGATCATATCTTCTATATGATTCACGCTCGACCTTTCGGTCTCCAGTGTTCCGAGGCCATATCTGCATATGCTAGGCTCGTTAAGTTTAACCCGAGTATTCTGCGTGTGCAAAACTGGCTTGCACCCATTGTATGTGAACGTAGAGATTATCACACCCGATCATCACGTGGTGTCTCAGCACGACGAACTGTCACAATGGTGCATACTCAGGGAGAACACTTGTACCTTGAAATTTAGTGAGAGATCATCTTATAATGCTACCGCCGTACTAAGCAAAATAAGAAGCATAAAAGATAAACACCACATGTAATCAAAATATGTGACATGCTATGTCCATCATCATTTTGTGTCTTTGATCTCCATCTCCAAATTACCGTCATGATCTCTATCGTCACCGGCATGACACCATGATCTCCATCATATTGATCTTTATCAATGTGTCGTCACATGGTCGTCTCGCCAACTATTGCTTTTGCAACTATTGCTATCGCATATCGATAAAGTAAAGCAATTACATGGTGCTTGCATCTTATGCAATAATGAGACAACCATAAGGCTACTGCCAGTTGCCGATAACTTCAGCAAAAACATGATCATCTCATACAACAACTTATATCTCATCACGTCTTGACCATATCACATCACAAACAAGCCCTGCAAAAACAAGTTAGACGTCCTCTACTTTGTTGTTGCAAGTTTTACGTGGCTGCTACGGGCTGAGCAAGAACCGTTCTTACCTACGCATTAAAAACCACAACGCGGTATAGTGATTGCTTTTTGATGTTCAGAAAGAACCCTGTTCATTGAATCTGATTCAACTAAAGCTGGAGAAACAGACACCCACTAGCCACCTGTGTGCGAAGCATGTCGGTAGAACCAGTCTCACGTAAGCGTGCGCGTAATGTCGGTCTGGGCTGCTTTATCCAACAATGCCGCTGAATCAAGAATCAACTAGTGACGGCAAGCAATATGTATATACCCACGCCCACAACTCCTTTGTGTTCTACTCGTGCATATAACATCTACGCATAAACATGGCTCGGAAGCCACTGTTGGAGAACACAGTAATTTCAAAAAAAATCCTATGCACACGCAAGATCATGGTGATGCATAACAATGAGAGGGAAGAGTGTTGTCCACGTACCCTCGTAGACCGTAAGCGGAAGCGTTATGACAACGCGGTTGATGTAGTCATACGTCTTCACGATCGACCGTTCCTAGCACCGAAGGTACGAAACCTCCGCGATCTGCACACGTTCGGCTCGGTGACGTCCCACGAACTCACGATCCAGCAGAGTGTCAAGGGAGAGTTTTGTCAGCACGACGGCGTGATGATGGTGATGATGATGCTACCAGAACAGGGCTTCGCCTAAGCACCGCTACAATATGACCGGGGTGGATTATGGTGGAGGGGGCACCGCACACGGCTAAGAGATCAATGATCAACTTGTGTGTCTATGGGGTGCCCCCTCCCCATATATAAAGGAGTGGAGGACACTACAAAAAAAAGGCACATCCGTGACATTTTGGGCCGAACGAATTTTTTCTGTCATACATATGACACTTCTATGACGATAATTGTGACAAAACCCGGTATCATCATAGATGTGGTGGGCTCCTACTTCTATGACAAAAAATCATGACAGAAAATGGGCTTTTCGTCCTGGGCGGGCCGGAAACGCAGCTGCATGACATTCTTTGGGCCGTCCATGACGAAAAAAACCGTGGTAGAAGCGAGGGGGAGGAAAATTTCGAGGAGTTCCCAGTTACGGTGGGAGGTCAGGGGGCCGAGCGATGCGCGTTTCTCTCGTACACGTACGCGCGTGTGTGCGAGGCGTTGGCTCTAACTGAACCCGAGCGATGCGTTGGGCTCTAACTGAACCCGAGCGATTGCACTGCAGGCTACGCGTTACTGAACCCGATCGATCGATCGATGGCTGTTAATTAAACCCGATCGAGCGATTCCTTCGCTACTGCTGCTAACTGAAGCTGGTCGATTGGATGAACAGTGAGCGTTGC
>NC_041384.1:476365685-476371270 GCF_002162155.2 Triticum dicoccoides | reverse complement strand
ACAGGACCCCGTGGTGTGGAGGGCTGGACGAACAGTAGACGGTGGAGGGGTGGTTGAACAGTAGCCGGTGGAGTAGCGCGCGGTGGAGGCTGGATGAACAGGAGCCCGTGGAGGCTGGAGGAGGTCGACGGTGGAGATGAATAGTATCCCGTGGAGTCCCGTTTTGCGGTACGTCACACCCCTCCCGATGAACATGACCCCCGTTTCGACCGTAGGAGGTCCGTTTCATCCGTTTTGCGGTACGCCACATCCCTCCCGATCAATAGGACCCCCGTTTCGACCGTAGGAGGTCCGTTTCGTCCGTTTTGCGGTACGCCACACCCCTCCCGATCAACAGGACCCCCGTTTCGACCGTAGGAGGTCCGTTTCCTCCGTTTTGCGGTACGCCGCACCCCTCCCGATCAACAGGACCCCGTTCCGAACGTAGGAGGTCTGTTTCCTCCGTTTTGCGGTACGCCAGGCTTCGTTTCCATCGCATGTTCCGTCCAAGCCCTCCCGATGAACACGACCACACATTACGTTCTGACCTAGCCGGTTGGCTCCCACACGTTCCGTTGCCTCCCGATGAACACGACGCATTCCGTTGCCTCCCCACGAACACAACGCATTCCGTTGCCTCCCCATGAACACGACGACGACGCTGTTTCTCCGTTCCGACCCAGTCATGTACACGAGCCCTGGCCGTACGTATGCGCGAGTAGGCGTTCAAGACTCCGCCCGTATGTACAAATACGTGGCCGTATTTTCTTTCTTGCACCCTTGCCGCTGTACGTACGTGTACATGCTATGTGCACGCCTCTACTACGACACGTGCACGCCTCTACATCCACCAGTATATATGTACGTACACGTTCGCGACAAGAATGACAATGCTACATACGCTTCGACTAGATGGGTCCCGACTATCAGGCACTTCCTTGCGTGCGAAGATGTAGCTGGTGGGTCCCAGCAGTCAGGGGGGCGAATCGTTTTTTTCGGATGCACTTCCTTGCGTGCGAAGATGTAACTCATGGGTCCCAGCAGTCAGGGGGCGAATCATTTTTTTCACGAAATACGATGGCCTGTCCGGTGGGTCCTCGCTGTCAGGTGGAGGAATAATTATTTTGCGTGTAATAAGGAGGCACTTCCTTGCGGCTGTCGTGGACCCAGCTGTCAGCCTCTCCACGTACAGTCCACGTCCGATGAAAGTCGTTTCTTGACCATGTTGACCACGCCGCGCCGAGAGCACCAGGGCGGTGGACGACGGCGAGGCCTAGGAAGGGGACGACGCGGAGCCGGGGAAGACGTGGTAGGGGATGCACATACGGAGAGGAGTACGAGGGTTTACTGGTTCGGCTGCGCTATCGTCGCCGCAGAATAACAGGGGGTGTGGGTGAGTGGAGGGATGACCTGGCCAGCGGTGGGAGTAGTAGGGGGTGGTGAGGCCTCCGCGGCAGCATAGCCGGCCACGGGAGGCACGAGCAGGCAGCACGATCGGCGCTGCTTTGGGCGGCTGAAGCAAGAAAACCAGAGGTTGAAGAAGCACGACGGCCATTGGATGGACATCGTACGGTCACTACAGCTAGAATCGTTTATATTGACTAAGTTGACAAAGCCCTTGGTACGTCAACTTAGTAGGCCCACAGGTCAGCTTCCGAAACGGTGCGCCCCAGATGTAAGGGGGAGGAATCATTTTTTGGGCGGGTGAAGCTAGAATATCCGAGATTGAAGAAGAAGCACGGTATCCGTTGGATGGACATCCAACGGCCACTGCTGCTAGCGTGTGTTGACTATAAGTTGACAAAGCCTTGCATACGCGTCAACTCTGTTTTTTTAGGAAACACATCAACTTAGTAAGGCCAGAAGTGTGTGGCAGAGAACTTATAGCCCATTTGAGATTTGTAAGAATGTGTAGCCCATTTTTGAATTCTAATGGAATTTACTACAGCCCGTTTACAGTTTGTTAAAAGTACAACCCATTTCAACCAACCGTTCAAAACAGAATTCAGTAAAATTTCCCACATTTTGATGGGATCCAAAATATTTTTATTCCGAAATTTCTAGTCAGATTAAATACAATTTTAATATAAATTTATATTAAGTAAAAATCCAACGAAACATTGTGCTCGTGACAATTAATGAAATTAAAATTTTCAATACCCAAAAATAATATTTTATAAAGTAATCACGTGTTTGGTGCATTTTTTATAGTTACTGCCCAATTTTTATAATTACATCCCATTTATTATTTCTTAAAGCCCATTTTCTTGTTAAGCCTAATGCATCCCTTCTAGGAAAGATTTGCAGCCCAGCGGGGTGGAGAATAACAACTTGACCTTGCCTGGATATTCCTAAAAAAAAGTATAGCTGGGCTAGCCATTTTCAGCTTGAAAAAATTTAATATTTGGGCTGGATATCTGGCCTGGGCTAGACGGGCCACAGCCCGCCCAGTTAATACCTGCAGCGATGTTTTCGTTGTTGTTCAGAGGAGAAAAATTAATATCTGAGCTAAACATCGGAAAACTCTGCAGTGCTCACACCTAAAAAACACAAATACTGCTCGAGTTGCTTGGTCCCAGCTATCGGCCGCTTCTTGTGCAATTCTCTCGTTTATTGACTATACTACATAGGTTGACAATGGTGTGGGACCATGATGTCAGGAAACCAGGAGGAAGCAAATATATATATATATATATATATATATATATATATATATATATATACATAGATGGTCTATTATGATAATATTATCAGAATAACTATTCTGATAACACTTCCGCACTGCATGCTCAACGCGAGGGCACTACACTTTCTTTATCTAGAGCACTACATTACACAGACTAGTGAACTTCGTGTCGTAAAAAACTGTATGCAGTGTTTTTTCGGTACTGTTTTTGCTTTAGTTTTTTAACCGTTTATTGGAACGAGGCATATAATATACCGTTGGAAAGCTATGGATTATGTGCAACTTCGCCATGTTGAACACTTTTCAAGATTTCTCACGGTTTAAGAGCAGTTTTGAAAATGGTGCGGCCCATGACGAGTGGCAGCGAGCGTTTTTTCGCGTTTTTTCTAAACCGCTCGTTGGAATGAAGCAAACGATACACCATTGGATAGATATCGTCGAGGCGCATCTTTTTCATAACTATTATTTTCTCTAATTCGTTACGGTTTAAGAGCAGTTTCAAATTTACTAAATCGCGGAATTCTGTTTTTCAAAAAAATTCAAATTTTCGTTACTGTTTTCGCTCCAGTTTTCTAACCGTTTGTCGAAACAAGGCGTGTAATATGTCGTTGGAAATCTATGGACAAGGCGCAACTTTCATATGCAGAAATGGTTTTGAGATTCCTTACAGTTTTAAGTTAATTTTGAAAATCATGCGGGGGACGACGAGTGGCAGCAACCTTTTTCGCGAATTTTTTTACAAACCGGTTGTCGAAATGATTCAAATGATATGCCGTTGGAAAGATATCGACGAGACGCAACTTTTTCATGTAGAACACTCTCTCTAATTCCTTATAGTTTAAGTGCAGTTTTAAATTTACCGAAATGCGGACACTCTGTTTTTTTGCGACACCAAAATCGTCGTATGTACTGCATCAGTCAGAAAACCGCACTGCTTCAGACTAACAACTGCACTTCATCAGACGAACAAGTACACTACATGATTTCTTTTTTGTGTGACGTAAATTTTTTCAAACGAGGTGAAGTGCACTTCATGTCGAGCGTTGGGGAACCGCAATAGTATGAAAAGGGAACCTCGAGACTACCGTAAACGGGCCACGACACCGCACTTCATCAGACCGACAAGTGCACTACATGATTTTTTTTGTGGGACATAAATTTTCCCAAACGAGATAGCAAATCACACTTCTTTAGACTAAAACCCGCATTTCATCAGACGGACAAGTGCACTGCATGATTTTTTTATGTGACGTAAATTTTCCCAAACGAGGTAGCAAACCGCACTTTTTTAGACTAAAAACTGCACTTCATCAAATAGTCAAGCAAACTTCATGATTTTTTTTGTTGGGCATAAGTGAACCGCCACACTACCGAAAATGAACCACCACACTGCCGAAAATGAACCGCATGAGTGAACTCCTAAAACAAGATTTTTCTCGTGTTTTTTGAATTACGTGATGAGGCAAGAGAACTGCATTAGTTTTTTTACTTCTTTACTTTCTTTTTACAAATGCATTCGGACCGCACCCTCGAGGCTAGTGTACTGCATTGTTTGTTTTCCTTTTCTTTTTACATAGAAAACCACAAGTCTTCATACAATGAATTACATGGGATTTCTTTAAATAATTACAAACTAAATCTCGCCTTTCTGTATAAACACCCCAAAACAAAACAAAAATATAGCGAGCTGCCCCGAACGTGAGTAGTGAACCTCGAAAGTGAAAAAATATGGACTACCGGGTGAGACCAGTGCACTGCACCTTTTTTTTCTAGAACCTAGACGTGCAATTCAACTTGTTATTAGGCTTAACAAAACATGTACAGTGCACTTTATCTTCGTCTTCTCCCGTAAAAATGAGTTAACTGAACCGCATTGCACTTAACTTTTTTACAAAAAGAAAAACCATCCAAACTATCAGTCATACGCACTGCAACTTTTGTTGTTGGGGAATTAGACCCTGTTTCCTGGCGCGGCAGAGCCCGTCCTCGGCTTAGATGGAGCAGCAGGAGAAGGCGTGGCATGGCCAGCACCATGGATCTCACGGTGAACTGCAGAACAAAATCGAGCGGGCTTCAAATAAATTCAAATGAACTTCAACCAGGGAGAAAACGCGAGCAAGAGCCATGGCGACACCGCTCGCCGGCGGCCGCTGCATGTTGTGGAGGTAGGCGCACAGAAGTCAAAGGGGCGCGTCGGCGCGCCTGGGCCCGCGAAGGGGAGCAGTTGCGCACGGCGGCTGGGGGGAGGCCGCGCGCACGATGGCCGCCGAATCGTCGTCCATGATGGCGCACTGCATCGCAACCATACGGCCGCCGAACCGCTCGCCCAGGCGATTGAACTGCACGTCTCGCCACCGTACAAGCAAGAGTTCGCCGGAAGCTGTCAGTGCCGTGGGCCGAACTGCAAGGCCCCGTTGGTTGAGCTGCACGCCCGCGTGGGCAGAACTGCACGCCCACGGGCAGAGTCAGCCATTGAGCCTGCCGAGCCGCGCCGCCCCTCACCCCTCCATGTGTGACCGAGGCAGAGAAGAAGAGGGGAGGGTGAGTCGCGTGGAGCTAGTCAATGCCTTGGGGGTGGGGGAGGGAGGCTCACTATCCTTGATGGAGGCTGTCGCAGCGCGTGGCCATCAACCCCTCCCTGTAGATCGACCAAGGCAAGAGAGGTGGGGCGGATCTGGGGAGCAACACCCGCCAGTTGGTGGTTGGTGGCGTAGGAGGCATGGGGCCTGTGGCGACACAGTAGGAGATCAAATGGATCCGGCAGCAGCGGCGCAAAAGAAGGTCTCCTGGGGGGCTCTGGATCCGGCTGACACAGCGCAGAAGGAGGTCACCGGGGCGGGGGGCTGTGGATCCGGGCACCGTGGCGCTGAAGGAGGTCATCTGGGCGGCGGCCTAGGGAGGGGCGGCGCAGCAGTGGTTT
>NC_041384.1:476337749-476365401 GCF_002162155.2 Triticum dicoccoides | reverse complement strand
CGGCGACAGGCTGGCAGGAGGAGGTCGTGGGGAGCACGGGGAGAGAGCGGAGTGGGCTGGTTTCAAGATAAGGTGGGGGTTGGGTTTTTTCCTTCGTGGGTGGGCGTCTGATCGGGTGTTATCAGAATAAGGTGAGGGATGTGTAGAATAAGGGTCTTAAGGGTGTTATCATAATAGATCCACCCTATATATATATATATATATATATATATATATATATATATATATATATATATATATATATAAGGCACTTGCGTACGTGAGGCTATGGACTTGGTGGATCCCCATTGTCATCCTCTCCAAGTAAAGTCATCTCCTTGCTCGCGCGCGCTTTCCGCCCGAAACAGTCAGCGCCGCCCGCCCCGCTTCCCGGTGCAGGCGATTGCTCCGCCTTCAAACGACACAAGTGCCATCCGTCCGTCTATCTGCCGCCCACATTAATGATGCGCGGTTGCCGAGGCGGCTACTCCGGCGCCACACGTCTGTCCCTCCGCCAGACCACCATTGCTATATAAACTGCTGCGCCGGCCATAGCCGCAGTCATCCGCATCCGTTCCCTTTCTCCTGTCCACACCACTACTGCCCACCATGGCTTCCTCGCGCTCCAGCGCTCTTCAGGGCGGGCGAATGACGGACCACAAGGAGATGGCAGCCATTGCTGCCGACCGGCTGGCCGGCAGGCAGCCGGAGGACAACGACGTCCCAATGGAGAACATGGTAGTCGACGATCCGGCACCAACCCCCTCCTCCGCGCCATCCTCGCCGGTGCATTGCACCATGAACATCGGCGAGGCCCATGCCCAATATATGGACAGGGTGAGGCAGATGCGTGAGGAGCAGTTCCGGGAGGCGCAGGCCGACGCCGCCTACAACCACCATCTCCTCCAGGAGCACCTGCAGGCGGAGGAGTAGATCACCGTGGAGAGGGCGGAGCAGGAGGCGCTGCTCGACTCGTACGGCTCCGCCCGCAAGGGCCGCCTCGAGCGCTGGCGGTACCGCATGCAGGTGGCGGAGGCTGCGGCCGCCTACAAAGAGGCTAGCAAAGAGGGCGATGAAGCGGGCGAGGCGCTGTTTGGCAAGGCCGATGACGAGGCAGAGGACAATGCCGGCTCCGACGAGTCCCCGCTCCGCTGGCGTCGATGACGCCCTGCTCCGCCGAGGCCCCGTGGCGCCAACAACGAGGCAGAGGACACCACCGGCTCCGCCGAGGCCCCTCCCTGCCAACAACAAGGCAGAGGACATCGTCAGCTCAGCCGAGGCCCCACCCTGCCGGCAACGAGACAGAGGACATCGCCGGCTCTGCCGAGGCCCCGCCCCACCAACAACGAGGCAGAGGACATCGTCGGCTCAGCCGAGGCCCCACCCTGCCGGCAACGAGACAGAGGACATCGCCAGCTCTGCCGAGGCCCCGCACCGCTGCCAACGAGGCCGCACCACACGGAAAATGAGGAAGAGTAGAACACGGTAGGTCGCCGCCGCTCGGGTCCAAGTAAGGCCACCGCTGCTACCCTCCGGTTGAAGCCAAGCTAGGCGGGTTGACCATTGATGGCCGGTTAGCTTCTTCGCGGTGACGTGGAGTCAGAGAGCTGCGCTGGAGAAGAACGCTGCTTCTACTTAACTGCTGGTGCAGTTAGCTGACTGACACGTGGGCCCAACAGGCCACATGTCAGTTACGCAACTGCACCTGCAGTTAAGTCACTGAAGCTTCTGTTCACCTCAGCGGGACACAAGTGGGTAGCTTCGGTTAATTAATTATACCTCCAGCGCACCCCTTTTTAGTTGAAGAATGTATGAAATGTAATGAAATCCAGCATGTTTATATGAAATCCGACCGTCTATGAATGAATTTATTTCAATTAGTTCGAATTCCTGTATCACTGGCATTGGATGAACATGCAAAACAATATGTACTAGCATTATTCCCAGGGTGATCACCTCGTTTGCAGCAGTTTCACATGTACTCCCTCCCGTCATTTCTAGTCTGCATACAAGTTTTGTCTGCAGTCAAAGTATCTCTACTTTGACCAATCTTATACAAAAAAGTATGCACTTTCACAATGTGCGAAGTAAAAAGGAACAGAAGGAGTACAAAGAATTTGAGCAGCTTTTTAGTGTTTCTGTACATTGCAATCAAACACACAGGCCTGGCAATTCATAGAGAACATTCAAAATAATCGATGATTATGCATCTCAGCGACTCACATGTCAGAGGCAATATTTACTTCACAACTAAAGAATAAAGAAAAAATTGATCAACGCTGCTGACAGCAAAGGGCGTCCCATTCGAAAATATCAAACGCATGTCTTGCTAAAATCAATGAGCAAAATTTGACAAGGTTGTCCCATTCCAAAATATCAAATGCCTACGATTGTGGAATGGGCAGGGTTTGCCATCAGTTCAGACATTGACATGGCACCTCGTGCTAAATAAACCAGCTGTTCTTTTTGTGCAGTTCCACCAAAATCAACCAAATTCGCGTGTAGCTTGTATGATTTCGCCCTTATATGTTGCAACGCCTTGAACTTATCGGCACCTCCTTTCTTGTGGTGGAAATGAATGATTCGATGTATTCATGAACATTTTGTGTAGTTCCCATTGAAATCAAGCTGAGCACCCCTGTTTGCACAAATACAAAAAAGTGATTTGTATAAAGCAAACTGTACTATGAATTGCCAGTTTCAACAGGCACATACATGGTCCATGTAGAGCACACTTTTAGAAAAATGGAACTCACCAGGAAGAATCCTAGAACAACATTGTACTCGCGCATCACAGCAAAAAAATGGAGATTTGTCAGTCCTTCTGAGCTGAAGTTAGTTTGGTCTTGTGGGGAGTAATGTAACCATCCTTCAACTTCTCCTTCTGATGAGAAGATAGATAGGGCTTCTTCATCCTGGCATAATCGGAACTAGTCACTTCACGTACTCCATATTCTTCTTCAGAGGAAGATGATCCTGTTGTGCAAATACAAGAGGACTACTAAATGCTAGCATCCCTATTTGCTCGAAAAAAGGAATGGAAATATTTAAAACAACATAGATGAAGCACTTATCAAGGACAATACCACTTTTTCATGACAGTATCTAAACAGTAGCACAACACCAATATAGATGACAAAGCTCAATCATATGGATGAAATCAGTGGGCGAGTACCAACCTTTGTCAGGAGGCTTATTGTGTAGAGCATACAGATGAAGCACTTCACCGGAACCATCTGTTGCTATCTACGATGGTGGCCATGCTTACTATATACTCCTCGATTAGTTTAACTTTTCCAACATCTTCTTGTGTAGTTCCACTAAAATATATGGTATCTTCAAAGAAGATCCCTGTTTGCACAAGTAGAGATAATTACATATTACATTAAGAGTGGCATCAAATCAGTGGCAAAACAATTGCTCGTTCCAGCCATAGCAATAAATTAAGATGCAAAACTATATCATTACTTGTGTCATCACAGTTCCAGTGCTTCATTACAACACCGGGAGTTGATTTTTGTTTTTCTTCCGCTTGTTCTTCCCATTCATCACTTGGTTCAATAACAAACAAGCTTCGCCTTCAATGTAAGATTTGGCATGTCAATTAGGGAGCACAAGTATAGTACTAAACTTAATTTTCCGATGGAAGTGGCAAAATACAGGACATCAGTTGTGAAATATCCTTATCTTACCTCAATGGGATATTACGGTGCACATACAGATTGGAAGTCTTGTCTCCATTTGTGCAGTTCACTAAAATCAAGCAACATTATCGTACAAGTACCACAACATATGAAAGCACACTGCAGAATCATGTGAAAGAAGGCTAGTACTGACCTCTCATGATGCGGAATTCAAACAACTCACAAGAAGAAGATCTGAACCAAATTCTCCTTAATGGATAGGAAGTAAGATTTCCTCTTGTGCAGTTCCACTAAGATCAAGCAATCAAGCAACATTGTCGGTGTAGCGACCAGACCTCAAACAGTCCGATCTCTGTGCTTTAGTGTCATCCCTGGATCAGTAATGCTGACACGCACAGTACTTGAAGGATTTATAACAGAGTAGCAATCACACACTTATTACATCGACTGTCTCAAAAGAGAGCTTATTACAATAAATATGGCTTAAGGCCATCTAATAAAGATAACAACGGAAGGCTTGGAAGATAAGTGAGTCCATCAACTCCAACGGCATCACTGAGTATAGAACCACGACCTAAAGGCACCTTACTCATCGTCTAAAAAGTCTGCAACATGAACATTGCAGCCCGAAAACGGGTCAGCACATGGAATATGCTGGCAATGTAAGAGAGTAATGAAAGAATAAAGCTATACTATATGCATATATGGCTGGTGGAAAGCTCTATGGTTACAGTTTTTGCATAAAGCCAATTTTTCCCTACTGCAAAGGAATAAATTTTATTTAACTATCATGGTGGTTTTTAAACATTGAGAAGATAGACATCCTCTCAATCCCAATTAAGTATCAACATTAAAACCCAAAAATATTAATTAAAGTAACATGATGAGATTCACATGATAATCCAAGTACTAGATACTCAAGATGTCCATAACCGGGGACACGACTAACCATGATTAGTTTATACACTCTGCAGAGGTTTGCACACTTTTCCCCACAAGACTCGATCTCCTCCATTGGGATTCTCGCACTACATGGTGTTTGAGAAACGGATGACCGAGACATAGTCTTTCAGAAGCGCTAGCACCTTACGATCGGGTAGACAGTACCAATCTACATCCCCTACATCTGCTAGTCTACCACTGTAAGAGTTCGCACGACTTAGTCAACTATGCTAGAGCCCATAGTAGCTTGTGGCTGCACACGGAAGTTTCTAGTATGAATAATATCATGATCCCTTTGAGCCTGGGTGGCGGTCCATAAAGAAAAACAGGCAATCGCTGGAATACCTAGGTGCCTCAGTCCACCTAGATGTGTGTTTAAGTTGCCACCTTAAATAAACCATTAATTTAACAATCTCACATCTGTCATGGATACACTCACCCAATCCACGTCTACTAGCATAGCATGGCAAAATAAGCAAATGTAGAAGTAACTCCCAAGGGTTTGATAATAAAACAGGTAATAGGTACTACCTCATCTACTTCCCAAAACCCACATATTAATCAGATCCTACTCATGCAATTGTTTGAGGATTGATCTAATGCAATAAAACTGGGTAGTAAAGAGGTATGATCAAAGTGTTACTTGCCTTGCTGATGATCATCGAAACCTAGAGGTTCAAAGTAGCAAGCGGCGCACTCCGGGTACTCTATCGCAAACAAACAAGCATACAATAAGTACTCATCTAATGCACGGGTAAAACTCAAATAAGAGATCTAACTAGAAAGTTCAACTTAAGAACTTCGGTTTGCAAAAAGAATCAAATCAAACGAAGCAACGAAAGTCAAACGGCGAAAGAAACCAACTTCATTTACTAATCTGGATCTAAGTCAAGTTTTACAGATGCAAAAACTTGTTTGAGTTGGTTAAACGGAAAGAGGGTTTCGAGACGAAACTCCAGGCGCTTGAATTGCCTAATTCCGACAAACGAGCGAAAAGATAAACTAAAATGAAAATCGCGATCAGAAATAATCACGGAAAAATCCGAGAAAAAGAAAAGCTGACGAACAGATTAACGAACGAATGTTTGTTATCTGGAACTAAACGGTGAACGTGTTCGTTAAAACGAACGAACGAGTGAACGCTCGCTAAATAAAAGAACCGATAAAACCGATCTAAAAAAACTTAGGATTTTCTAAAAAAACCGAATCGATTTTTTCTTAGAAAACCGGGGCGGTGGCCGGGTGCGGCGGCGTCGGTGGGGTTTCGGCGGCGGCAGGCGCGGTAGCGGCGGCTCCGGCTATGGGGCTCCAGGAGGGCCCGGGTCGGTTTATAAAGGGGGGGGGGTGGCGGCGGTGGCTTGCGGGAGGGGCTGAGGCGGCGCGTGGCCCTCCCGGACTCGGCGGCGGCGGCGATCGGGACTCCGGTCCCGATCCGGATGCAGGAGGCGGTAGCGGCTGGGCCTTCGGCCCAGTCGGGCACGCGAGGTTTTTTTTAAAAAATAATCCCGCCGAACTAATAAAAATCCTAGAAAAATAAATAAAAATCTAAAAATGCCAAAACAAATTTTCACCGTCTAAATACAATATTTAGAACAAGATGAACATTTTCTTGGCCCTAAAATGCAGTTTTGAAAATGTGCACTTTTTCCTAAATTCAAATAAAATAGCGAGAAAAATCCGAAATAAAATCTTACTTGATTTTTTATTAAATCTTCAATATTTCTTTATTTTGGGAAAGTCATTTTATTCCCTCTCTCATATTTTTATTATAGAAATAATTGAAGATATAATAAATAAAATCAATGATCCTATTTTCAAAATTTGAGAAAAACCCAAATATGAAAATAACGAAATCCCCAACTTTCTCTGTGGGTCCTTGAGTCGCGTAGAATTTCTGGATCAGGACAAACAAATAAAATATGATATGCAGTGATGACCGAATGTATAACATTCTAAATTAAAAATTTGGGATGTTACAAACCTACCCCCCTTAAGATGAATCTCGCCCTCGAGATTCGGGTTGGCTAGAAAATAGGTGAGGGTGGTCCTTCAGCAGTTCTTCCTCTCGCTCCCAGGTGGTTTCATCCTCGGTGTGGTGGCTCCACTGAACTTTGCAAAACTTGATAACCTTGCCGCGGGTGACTCGGCTGGCATACTCGAGAATCTTGACTGGTTTCTCCTCATAGGTCAAATCACTATCCAACTGAATTGCTTCCAGCGGTACTGTATCTCTTAGTGGTATATCAGCCATCTCTGCGTGGCACTTCTTCAATTGGGAAACGTGGAACACATCGTGAACTCCTGACAATCCTTCGGGCAACTCCAACTTGTAGGCAACTTCTCCCATACGTTCCGAAACTTTGTATGGTCCCACAAAACGTGGTGCTAACTTTCCCTTAACTCCAAAGCGCTTAACTCCCCGAAGTGGAGATACTCGAAGATAAACTCGGTCTCCGACTTCGTAAACCATATCCTTGCGTTTAGAATCCGCGTAGCTCTTCTGCCTGGACTGGGCTACCTTGAGCCTATTGCGAATCAATTTCACTTTCTATTCAGACTCCTTAATCAAATCTGGTCCAAACAACTGGCGGTCTCCAACTTCATCCCACGAAAATGGTGTTCTGCACCTTCTTCCGTACAAGGCTTCGAAAGGGGCCATCTTCAAACTGGATTGATAACTGTTGTTATAAGAGAACTCTGCATATGGCAAATTGTCGTCCCAACTAGATCCATAATCTAGCGCACAAGCTCTCAGCATATCCTCCAAGATCTGATTGACTCTCTCGGTCTGTCCATCTGTCTGCGGATGAAAAGCTGTACTAAACTCTAGTCTAGTACCCAAAGTTTTGTGCAACCGATTCCATAACTTTGAGGTAAACTATGTTCCTCTATCAGATACAATGCTCCTCGGGACTCCATGCAGACATACGATCCTGGTCATGTATATCTTCGGCAACTTAGCACTGGTGTAAGTGGTCTTTACTGGGATGAAATGAGCTACCTTCGTCAAGCGATCGACTACAACCCATATCAAGTCATAGCCTGAACGGGTCCTGGGTAATCCCGTGATAAAATCCATACCTAGCTTATCCCACTTCCATTTGGGTATCGGCAATGGTTGTAGCAATCCTGTTGGCTTCTGATGCTCTGCCTTTACTCTCTGACATACATCACAAACTACTACATACTCTGCAATATCCTTCTTCATTCCGGTCCACCAGAAAGTATCCTTCAAATCCAAATACATCTTGGTATTTCCTGGGTGAATCGAATATGGTGAATCATGGGCCTCCTGCAGAATCAACTTCCTGATCTCCGGGTCGTTAGGCACGTAAACACGGTCTTCAAACCATAGGGTATCGTGCTCATCCTCACGAAATCCTTTAACTTTTTCTTTGCTCATCTTCTCCTTTATAGAGGCAACCTCCTTGTTAGTCTTCTGAGCTTCTCTGATCTTATCCATCAAAGTAGACTGAATCTCCAATGCTGCTACATAGCCTCTCAGAACTATCTCCAAACATAGCTCACGAAGGTCTTTGGCTAACTCCTTCGGTAAATCTCTCGTCATTAGTGTGTTGACATGGCTCTTACGGCTCAGCGCATCTGCTACTACGTTAGCCTTTCCGGGATGATAATGCAATCTCATATCATAATCCTTGATGAGCTCCAACCATCTCCTTTACCTGAGATTTAGCTCCTTCTGCGTGAAAATATACTTCAAACTCTTGTGATCCGTGTATACTTCACAATGGTTTCTAATGAGAAAATGTCTCCAAGTCTTCAATGCATGCACTACGACTGCTAACTCCAAATCATGCATGGCATAATTCAACTCATGAGGTTTCAGCTGTCGTGAAGCATACGAAACAACTCTTCCCTCCTGCATAAGCACTGCTCCAAGTCCTCGACATGAAGCGTCGCAATATACCTCGTAATCCTTCCGCTGATCTGGCAGAATCAACACTGGCGAGGTAACCAAACGTTTCTTCAATTCCTGGAAACTGGCCTCACATTCCTCAGTCCATTTGAACTTGGTATCCTTCTTCAACAACTCCGTCATAGGCTTCACAATTTTTGAGAAATTCTCTATGAACCTCCGATAATATCCTGCAAGTCCAAGAAAACTCCGAATCTCTCCAACTATTGTTGGTGCTTCCCAATTTGTGACAGTGACAACCTTGGTGGGATCTACTGCTATACCTTCTCCGGATATAACGTGTTCGAGGAATCCAACTTCCTTCAACCAAAACTCACATTTGCTGAACTTGGCATATAACTGATGTTCTCTGATCTTCTCAAGTACCAAACGCAAATGCTCCTTATGCTCCTCTTCATTCTTTGAGTAGACCAAAATATCATCAATGAACACCACGACAAACTTATCCAAAAACTCCATAAACACCTTGTTCATCATGTTCATGAAATATGCAGGCGCGTTAGTCAGACCAAATGACATAACGGTATACTCGTATAGCCCATACCCGGTGGTAAAAGACGTCTTAGGTATATCCTGCTCTCAAATTTTTAACTGATGGTATCCTGATCGCAGATCGATCTTGGAAAATACCTTAGCTCCTTGCAATCGATCAAACAGATCATTGATCATCGGCAGTGGGTACTTGTTCTTGATTGTTACTTCATTCAATCCTCGATAATCAACAACCATCCTTAACGATCCATCCTTCTTCTCCACTAGAAGTACTGGCGATCCCCAAGGCGAAGAACTTGGGCGAATATAACCTTTATCCAGTAACTCCTTAATCTGCTTCTTAATCTCCTCCAAATCTTTTGCGGGCATCCTGTATGGTCTCTTAGATATTGGCCCTGTGCCTGGCTAAGCTCAATCAAAAACTCAATATCTCTATCCGGTGGCATGCCTGGCAACTCCTCTGGAAATACGCCAGGGAAATCCTTCACCACTGTTACTTCCTCCTGCACAACTCCTGATAAGGAATTTACTTGAGTCCTCTTCGGCGCATGCCGGGATACATACTTGATCCTTCTTCCTTCTGGCGTCGTAAGCAAAATTGACTTACTAGCGCATTCAATGTTCCCTCCATACTTCGATAACCAATCCATGCCTAATATCATATCCAATCCTTGAGATTCCAATACTATTAGGTCCGAGGGAAATACATAGTTACCAATCCTTAATGGTAACCGATCACACCATAGACTAGCCATATACTCTGCTCTAGGCGAGGTTACTAACATGGGTGACCTAAGGGCTTGGGTTGGCAGTTTATACTTATCCACAAATCCCCTTGAGATGTATGAATGCGATGCACCAGTATCAAAAAGGACGAGTGCAGTAAATGACTTAACCAAAAACTTACCTATTACTGCATCTGGCTGAGCTTCAACCTCCTCCACGTTAACGTGGTTCACCTGTCCCCTATGGAAAGGGTTTGGCTTCTTCCCAGAGCTTACATTGCCATTTCCATTCTGGGCTTCAGGACATTCATTGGCGTAATGTCCAGTCTTCTGGCACTTATAGCAAGTGACTTGGCTCATGTCTCTCTTGGCTGGTGTCAATGGGTTGGTACAGTTCTGGCCGTTGCTTCCTCCATTACCATTACCATTCTTGGGGCCATTATGATTGTGCGAGCTGCCTCCTCCATGGGTATGTTGAAAATGTCCTCCCGGTTTAGGGGTAAAACGTGGCTTCTGCTGAGCTCCAGAATTGTACTTCCCTTGTCCATACTTCCTCCTGCGGTTTTCAATCTGCTGCTGCTTCCCTTCAATCATAAGAGCGCGATCTACCAACTCCTGGTAGTTGTTGAATCTTGCTA
Source organism: Triticum dicoccoides (assembly GCF_002162155.2). Taxonomy (NCBI): domain Eukaryota; kingdom Viridiplantae; phylum Streptophyta; class Magnoliopsida; order Poales; family Poaceae; genus Triticum; species Triticum dicoccoides. The sequence continues at coordinate 476,355,044 of NC_041384.1, read as the reverse complement.
CCATCAACTGCATGCTCAACTCATCATTCAGTCCTTTCAGAAACTTCTCCTGCTTAGCTGCATCTGTAGCAACGTCATCTGGGGCATAACGTGCTAGCTTACTAAAGTCATCCACATACTGGCCAACTGTCTGTCCTCCTTGGCGCAAGTTGCAAAACTCACACTTCTTCATGGCCATAGCTCCTGCTGAAACATGGGATGTACGGAAAGCCTGCTGAAATTCGTCACATGTCACCGTGGCTATAGGGTAGGTGACAGTGTAATTCTCCCACCATGATGCTGCTGGTCCATCCAACTGATGTGCGGCAAAGCGCACCTTCTCAGTATCAGTACATCTTGTAGTGGTTAACTCCCTTCCAATCTTGCAGAGCCAATCATCTGCTACAATCAGCTCGGTGCTACTGGAGAACACCGGTGGATTCAGCCTAAGAAAACGGGTTAAGTGATCAACAGTTGTTGTTGTTGTTCCCCTGATTCAGAAATAATCGCGGAAAAATCCAAGAAAAAGAAAAACTGACGAACAGATTAACGAACGAATGTTTGTCATCTGGAACTAAACGGTGAACGCGTTCGTTAAAACGAATGAACGAGCGAACGCTCGCTAAATAAAAGAACCGATAAAACGATCTAAAAAACTTAGGATTTCTAAAAAAAACCGAATCAATTTTTTTCTTAGAAAACCGGGGCGGTGGCCGGGTGCGGCGGCGTCGGCGGGATTTCGGCGGCGGCAGGCGTGGCAGCGGCGGCTCCGGCTATGGGGCTCCAGGGGGGCTTGGGTCGGTTTATAAAGGGGAGGGGGTGGCGACGGTGGCTTGCGGGAGGGGCTGAGGCGGCGCGTGGCCCTCCCGGACTCGGCGGCGGCGGCGTTCGGGACTCTGATCCCGATCCGGATGCAGGAGGCGGTAGCGGCTGGGCCTTAGGCCCAGTCGGGCGCACGAGGTTTTTTTTTAAAATAATCCCGCCGAACTAAGAAAAATCCTAGAAAAATAAATAAAAATCTAAAAATGCCAAAACAAATTTTCACCGTCTAAATACAATATTTAGAACAAGATGAACATTTTCTTGGCCCTAAAATGCAGTTTTGAAAACGTGCACTTTTTCCTAAATTCAAATAAAATAGCGAGAAAAATCCGAAATAAAATCTTACTTGATTTTTTATTAAATCTTCAATATTTCTTTATTTTGGGAAAGTCATTTTATTCCCTCTCTCATATTTTTATTATAGAAATAATTGAAGATATAATAAATAAAATCAATGATCCTATTTTCAAAATTTGAGAAAAACCCAAATATGAAAATAACGAAATCCCCAACTCTCTCCGTGGGTCCTTGAGTCGCGTAGAATTTCTGGATGTTACAGTCGGTGTGTCATTTTGGTTGAACTGCACAAATCACTCTTAAAACAAAAGTGTTTTGTGAAGTGCAACAAAAGGTCACAATGGCAACGAGGTCAAGTAGATAACCCTGTTTACATAGAGGTTTAAAGGAAACAATTAGTGGTCAATAACGGTGGATGACACAGAAGCCAACAAAAAGAAGCATCTACCTTATCTAAATGGGAAAGAAAGCAAGACAGTAGCATTTCTCAAATGGCGGCACTGATTAATATTAACATAGAGATTATATTAACAATAAAATTCGTTAAACATGTAATTTGCTTTTAACTGTGGCATTGCATCAATTTTCCAGCGGCATTATTAGAGGGTGTTTGTTTACAGGGACATTTTGGTGTAGGGACTAAAAAATCTCCGTGTTAGTCCCATCTAAACCAAACATGAGGGACTTTTAGGGACTAAAAGTGGGCATTTGGGACTAAAGAAAGAAGACCCCGAGGGAGTCTTTTTGGGACTTTTTCCAACAGTTGCCCCTTCCACGCATCGCACCTTGTCTCTATTAGTTCATTACTAGGGGTAACATGGTGTTTTAGCATGTCATTTAATAATCTCTAGTCCATGTTTAGTCCCTGGAACCAAGCAGGTAGGGACTAGGGAGTTTTTAACCAAACGGGGCCTTAGATTAACAACAGCTAATGAGTTGCACGGGACAGTGGACGCACCAGCACCATGTGCATTTACCGATGTACTGTGGTCATGCACAGTCTGTTGCAACAAAGAACAGACAACCAAGGAGCATATTTATCTTTAGACACCTTTCCCTATGTGAGCACAGCAAATCTAGTCCTGCTCAAACTCTACAGCCCTGTCCCTTCCTTTCCTTTTTGAACTAGTACTTTCGCCCCTTCCTTTCCTCTTTGAACCACGTCCTAGATTCATGCTATACAACTTTCCCCCTTCATTTCCTCTTTGAACCACGTCCTAGATTCATGCTATACAACTTTCTCCCTTCATTTCCTCTTTGAACCACGTCCTAGATTCATGCTATATACAACTTTTCCCACTACTTTCCCCCACTCCTTTCCTCTTTGAACCATGTCCTAGATTCATGGTATACATGCAGCTAGAGCAATGCATGTGGAGTAAGTAAATTATACCTTAAGGTTCATGGGGCGTGGTTCGGTGGGCGACGAGACGACGGCGAAGAAGAAGGGTCGGAGGCCCTCCCGCGCCGCCGCTGGGTGGAAAGTGAACAGCTGCACCAGTAGTCCCTCGCCGACGGCGACAGCGTTAAGCCTCCTTCCCTTCCCGGCAGACGGATCCTGCTGGCTCTTTTGAGCAGCAGTGAGGGGAGAGAGAGGCCAACGAAGTCTTGTTTAGATCTGGAGAGGGCGAGAGAGTATGAAGAGAGCAACTACAAGCGCTGAGGCTCCATCGGGAGAGGGCGAGAGTGTGTGAAGAGAGAAACTACAAGCGCTGAGGCTCCAGCGTGTATATATATATATACTGGAGAGAGAGTGTGAAGCGTGCAAACCCTAGAAAACATTTTGACCAGTCACAGAATCCTCCTGGCACAAATTATGCTCAAGTTTGATGAGCGAACAGGCTAACCAGCTACACAACCCTCCCATTATGTTCAACGAGAGGGAAATAACCTTTTATACATTCCTGCATTCGTGTGAAAAGCATGCCGTATTTTTGTGTGTGTGTGGGAGTCATTGGGATTTCAATCATAATCGTGTCATGTGGCTTTGGTGGTAAGACTATCCACAGTGGTGCAGAAATAATGCAGCCTTAGTCACCTTACCTCTCTCCACGTAGTACGTTGGGTCCCACCAGTCAGAGGGTGAAACAAACAAATTAATAAGAAAAATTAAAAGCGCCAGCGGTGTTTCTTACCTCACACATCTCGCTACTGCTCGGGAACACTGTCCAATTGATCCCTCTGTTCGCTCACGTACTATTTTAAGTGAATCCTTATTATAACATGCACACAAAATTTGGGCACTTGTATTCAACTTAAGTCAGTGTGCCACCGTATCTCATATACTTACTACTCCCTCCGTCTAGGTGTAATAAGTCACATTAGAAGGTGCAACGGGACCAAGGTGCGTGGGTGTGTGTGTGTGTGTAACAACATGTGTGTGTTAGAGAGAGCGACAGATCGACCTACTCCTACAGAGAGATGTTGTGTAGTGTACGATTTTAGCCGCGAGAGTCGGTGCATCCTCTCGTTTCCGGGCGTGTCCGGTAGGGACATGCAGACAGCTGCCACGCCCGCTCCTGACCAGCCTGGCCCACCCAAAGCCCCTCCATCGCCCGCGCGCGCTTCCCGCCCGAAACGGACAACGCCGCTCCAAAGAATCGGTGCCGCATTCATGCCCAGGCAGAGCGGACGCGACCTTTCACTGGCGCAAGAGTGATGGTTGCTTCGTCTGTCCAACTTACTGCTGGGTCTATGTGATTTGACGGCTCATTGGTCTTTATTACTGAGGTGGTAGGACTGCTGGATGTCCCACGCTTTCGGCGAAAGGAGGTACTACTACTAGATTACAATTTTCTCCATTCTTACAGCGGAGGCATGCAAGAGTAGTGAAAACACGCAGGCTTGGTGATTACGTGGCCCACCTCACACTATCACCGTGCGACACCTAACTGCATGACAAATGTGGTAGCCAAACTAAATAAACTCGCATCATCATTTAGATCATCCCACGTAAGGAAAAAAGATCAGCCAACTCCCACTGCATAATGGGATTATATTTTTCTTTTTGACATGTTAATGGGACTTAAAAGCTCACTTACATGCATGCTACCGGTGCATGCTTGCATGCAGACATGTTGATGTGATTTAAAACCCACTCACATGCATGTGCCACGGTATTTCTGCATGCTTGCATGTGGCTTAGTGCGGAGCCTCTCAACGTCTTGATCAGACGGCTATTATGGACTGATTTACTTCATCTAACGGCTACATCAATTTTGATGATGTGGCTCAAGGAGAGGATAGAGAATTCCTAGTAGTGGGGGCTAGCTATTAATAGTAGATAAGTCTTTGTAGAGATTCCACTACATACGGAACAAAATGAATGAATCTACACTTAAAATGCATCTATATACATCCGCATGTGGTTCATGGTGAAATCTCTACAAAGACTTATATTTAGGAATGGGGGAGACGGCATACTAAGCAAGCTTCTCCTTGTTCTGCGAGTTGATGGGACACATCAAAAGTACTCCAGTGTATAGAGCCTTGCCTCTAAGGTAGGCCCCACATGGTTCGCCTCTTTTTTTAACATAACACATCAAGTCACAATTTGTTTGTTCACTCGTGGTAGAAGATCCTCCCTCCACCAAGTAGACAACCAGTACACGTGCCAAATTACCATGTGGGCTGCCTTTTTCGTACAGAAATGAGCTCCACTGTGTACCCGCGCGGGTGTGGTTGGGAAAGAGACGGGAGTACGTGCGCCGTGCATGCACCTCTTCTCTTCGTGCACGCCCCCCACCTAAGTGTGTGTGTGTGAGAGATACAAACCGCATTCATGAGTGTTTTTTGTTTTGGGGTGGGGGTTGATTTCGTGAATTATTTGTGGGAATATGTGTCGATGACATCTCAAACAAAATTTTGCATGCAATGTGTGTGAAATGGAGGCCTATCCATATCATACATAGAGGGTCGGGCAATCCACGAGAAGAGAGGGAGGGGTCATAGCTATCGATAGAATCGAAGAGAGGATCAAGTGGGTGGGTGCGAGATCGATGAAGAGAGCCATCGAAATTGTGTGTGTGTGCAAGTCAAAGATATAAGGCGACTGGCCTACCGGAACGTTAGAGGGAACATGTCAAGTTTGTGTGTGGTAGGGAGACATGACTAGAGCGCTCAATGTATCGGTGTGTGTGGGGGGAGGGGGGTGGGGGGAGGGGTAGGCAGAGGCCTAACTATAGAGGTAGAATGACTCGTATATGTGTTGAGAAGGAGAGACCCAGCTATGTCTCAAGGGAGATCGGTCGACATCCATACATAACTGAAGGACGGGAAATATGATGGGACAGAGAGAGAGAGAGAGAGAGAGAGAGAGAGAGAGAGAGGAGAGAGGGAGGAAGAGGGAGGGAGAGGGGTAGAGTGCTGGATGGGTGATGGAGTTGCTTCTCGAAGATGGTGGGAGAGGCCTACTAGACAAACTGAGGGTGGAACTGCAATGTTATCAATAAGAGTGGGGATGTGTTTCTGTGTGTGCCTGTGTGTGATAGATCTGTCGGGATGCATCCATGGATGATGAAGGGAAACCATGTGTTTGGTAAGCAAACCTAACTAGATCGGTAGATCAATTGTTGTTTGTCGGAGGAAGGGAGAGACACAACTAATGAGGTAGATCGATTGATGTGTGGGTAAAAACGAGTTATAAGGACCTAGCTAGCTATATGTATAGCGAGATATCGGTCGGTGTACGTCCATTTGTTAGAGGCAAATAAGGCCTAGCGAGATGGATAGACAGAGAGAATGGAGCTAGGAGGTGGTACGAGAGGCCCAACTACTAGCTAGATAGGGGGAGGAGTGTGCGATTGTGAGATCGATGAAAAGAGGGGCGAGAGTTTACATGTGTGTCTGACTGTATGAGAGACACGAGGCAAGGACACATAAAGGAGGAGATTGAAGGTGTGTGTGTGTATGTTGTAGGCAGGCATCGCTGGAGAGGTTTATCGATCGGTGTGTGTCGGAAAGGAGTTGTGGAGACTCTGGGAGAACGACCTAAAGAAAAAAAATGAATGTGCCCGGTGTATAGAATGCCGAGGGAGGGGGAGGGCGAGGAGGGCGTGTGCATGCACGAGAGAAAGTTAGTGGTAGCTACAAAGGTTAGAGGATTATGTGGGTGTAAGAGACTAACAAAGATCATAATTTGATATGAAAGCGGATTCATATATTTGAATAGGAGATCATAGTGTTTTAAACATTGCATGCGTGAATATAGCGGTGATACACGTGCTGTGCACATGTTATACCATAATGTGATAATGCATGGCGTTTGCAACTCACAGCTAAATGCCGAACAATCTAAACCATACTATACATCAAACAATCTCACATTTTATTTGAATTTGTGATAATGTGTGGCGTTTGCAGCTTACAACTAAATATCGAACAATCTAAACAATACTATATATCGAACATTCTCACATTTTATTTGAATTTGTGGTAATGTGTGGTGTTTGCAACTCACATCTAAATACTTGTAGGCGTAGGGGGCGGGGCACCATACATAATGTGATAAACACATTATACATATGAGACATGGTTTAGATTATGAAGATCTAGCTAGAGCTATGAAAGCACAAGTGCTCTCTGGGTGGTTTTGGTAATTAATGTTAACATATCTCTTGTTGGACTAACACTTTTACCTAGTATGTTTCAGATAAGTTCAACAATGGAGTGGCATGGACTAGAGGATGTGGAACCCCTTCAAGATGCTAAGGACAAAGGATTGGCTCAAGCTTCAAGATCAAGACTCTACATTTTCTATTTTAGTGATCCAAGATCACATTGAGTCTATAGGAAAAGCCAATACTATCAAGAGGGGATGAGGTGTTGCTTAATGGCTTGCTTGCTCAAAGTGCTTAGTGATATGCTCCAAAACCCTCAACTACCTTCCCACATCCACATATGACCTAAACCAAAAGTCAAACTCGGCCCCACCGATTCTATCTATCCGGCGCCACCGAGTTTCAGATGCCATAGCCACTGCCACAAACCCTAGCAAATCGGTTTCACCGATAGGGATCTCGGTCTCACCGAGATGGGATTGTAATCTCTCTGTGTATGTCCATTACCAAAATCGGTCTCACCGAGTTTGAGCAATCGGTACTACCGAGATTACAATGCAAACCCTCTGGTTAGCTTATTACCAAAATCGGTCCCACCGAGTTTGTGTAATCGGTCTCACCGAGTTTTCCTAACCAACTCTGTGGTTAGCTTATTACCAAAATCGGTCCCACCGAGTTTGTGTAATCGGTCACACCGAGATTACGTTATGCCCTAACCCTAACCATATCGGTCCTACCGAGTTGCATCTCAGTCCCACCGAAAATCCTAACGGTCACTAGGTTTGCTGAATCGGTCTGACCGAGTTTAACCATTCGGTCCCACCAAGCTTGGCAAATTGTGTGTAACGGTTAGATTTTGTGTGGAGGCTATATATACCCCTCCACCCACTCTTCATTCATGGAGAGAGCCATCAGAACATACCTACACTTCCAATACACATTTTCTGAGAGAGAACCACCTACACTTGTGTTGAGGTCAAGATATTCCATTCCAACCATATGAATCTTGATCTCTAGCCTTTCCCAAGTTGCTTTCCACTCAAATCTTCTTTCCACCAAATCCAAATCCTGTGAGAGAGAGTTGAGTGTTGGGGAGACTATCATTTGAAGCACAAGAGCAAGGGGTTCATCATCAACACACCATTTGTTACCTCTTGGAGAGTGGTGTCTCCTAGATTGGCTGGGTGTCACTTGGGAGCCTCCAACAAGATTGTGGAGTTGAACCAAGGAGTTTGTAAGGGCAAGGAGATCGCCTACTTCATGAAGATCTACCGCTAGTGAGGCAAGTCCTTCATGGGCGACGGCCGTGATGGAATAGACAAAGTTGCTTCTTCGTGGACCCTTCGTGGGTGGAGCCCTCCGTGGACTCGCGCAACCGTTGCCCTCCGTGGGTTGAAGTCTCCATCAACGTGGATGTATGATAGCACCACCTATCGGAACCACGACAAAAACATCCGTGTCTCCAATTGCGTTTGAATACTCCAAACCCTTCTCTTTACATTCTTGCAAGTTGCATGCTTTACTTTCCGCTGCTCATATACTCATTGCATGCTTGCTTGATATGTAATGTGTTTGTTAAACTTGTGCTTAAACTCCACTTAAACTTAAGAATTTTAAAAACTGCAACTTTTGGCACTTAGTGTCTAATCACCCCCCTCTAGACACCTCTTCTCGATCCTTTCAATTGGTATCAGAGCTTTGGTTTACATTGCCTTGGTTTAAACACCATTGGAGGAAGATGGATGTGTCTACTTTGGAAGTCTTAGACATAGAGTGCCTATTCTTGATGGAGAGTATTTTCATGAGTGGAAAAATGAAATGCTTGAGATTTTCAATGAATATCATTTGAACAAGTACATTACTAGCCCTTGTGCACCTCATGTTGATCCTTTGCACCCTACCCTAGATGAAGATATTGACATGATTCGCAATCTTAGAACTGTTGAGCTCATCATTAGAGGCTTGCCTAGAAACTTGATTAGATGTTTGCCTACTCTCAAGTGTGCCTACACCATATGGAGATTTCTTGAGGAACGATTTCTAGATTATTCCTTGAAAAATTTAGATGAAATTCTCCATAAGTCTATTGCCTTGAGTAAGATGAACTCTAGTGATCCTAGCTTTGGTGATTGTCTATTTGAGCTTACCAATCTCATGCATGCTAAAGGAAATGTTGGAATCATTAGCGATATCATATCCGAAGCTATTAGAATTCATAAAGGTAACCATTGTGATGATCATTTATCTAATGAATTACCCTCTCTAGGAATTGATCAATCACAAGATGATGTTGAACATGGATACTATGATGAAGATGATGATAGTGACTATGATCTTGATGGTGCAATGAGGCATTTTGGTCTTATGGCAAATCTTCACGGCTACATGGCTGGAGGAAAGGAATGGGTCCTTGATAGTGGATGTACTGATCATATGACCGGAGATAAAGATATGTTCTGTGAGCTTGCTGAAAACGACGGCCCTCGAAAATATGTCACCTTTGGTGATAATTCAAAGGGTAAGGTGGTTGGTCTTGGTAAGGTGTCCATCTCACATGATAGCTCCATACAAAATGTCATGCTCGTTGAAACCCTTGGATACAATTTACTTTCAGTTTCTAGACTTGCGGATTTCGGTTTCAATGTCTTATTCACTGAAATAGATTGCCAAGTGTTTCGTAGAGACAATCATAAAATGGTCTTTACCGGTATACGTAGAGGAGATCTTTACATTGTTGATTTCACTAAAAAGGCTGAACCTAGAACTTGCTTAATTACCAAATCTTCTAAAGGCTGGTTGTGGCATAGAAGACTAGGTCATGTTGGTATGCGAAATCTTGATAAGCTTATTAAAGGTGATCATATCCTTGGAATAAAAGATGTCATATTTGACAAGGATAGACTTTGTAGTGCTTGTCAAGCAGGGAAACAAGTTGGAGGAAGTCATCGCGCGAAGAACATCATGACCACAAGAAGACCACTCGAGCTACTTCACATGGATCTCTTTGGTCCAAATGCCTACAAGAGTCTTGGTGGTAACTCATTTGGTCTAGTCATAGTTGATGATTTTTCAAGATTTACGTGGGTGTTCTTTCTTGATGACAAATCGCAGGTCCAAAAGATCTTCAAAAACTTCGCTAGGAAGGCCCAAAATCAGTTTGACATGAAGATCAAGAAGGTTCGGAGCGACAACAGAACGGAGTTCAAGAACGCAAATGTGGACACCTTTCTTGACGAAGAAGGGATTTCACACGAGTTCTCGGCTACGTACACACCTCAACAAAATGGAGTTGTTGAAAGGAAGAACCAGACTCTTATCGAGATGGCAAGAACGATGCTTGATGAGTACAAAACGCCAAAGCACTTTTGGGCGGAAGCGGTTGAGACAGCTTGTCATGCAACAAATCGCTTGTATCTTCACAAGCTACTCGACAAGACGGCATACGAGCTCCTCACCGGTAACAAACCCCAAGTTGGATACTTTCGAGTATTCGGCTCAAAGTGCTACATTCTTGATAAGCATCATCGTTCTAAATTTGCTCCTAAATCTCATGAAGGTTTCCTACTTGGTTATGGCTCAAACTCTCACACTTACCATGTCTACAACAATTTCACCCGAAAGGTTGAAGAGACGGTAGATGTGAAGTTTGATGAATCTAACGGCTCGCAAGTAGAGAAATTGCCAATTGATGTAGGAGACAAAGACCCTTCAGAAGCAATTCAAGACTTGTCCATTGGCAAGATTCGTCCAACGGAAGTGAAGGAGAGTACCTCGTCCGTCCAAGTGGAAGCTTCTACCTCACGACAAGGTGAACCAAGAGTTGATACGGAAGCATCCACAAGTGGGACACGCCAAGATGAAGAAAACAAGGAAGCGCACCAAGATGAACATCAACAACCTCCTTCTCCACCACGACAAGAGAACGACAACGTCAACAATGAAGAAGGCCAAGAAGAAGCACAAGATGAATAGGATGTTCCACCCCGACCCAAGCAAAAGCTTTCACGAGTTCGAGCAAGAATTGCTAAGGATCATCCCGTCGAGCAAATCTACAATGATATCCAAACCGGGAGAATCACTCACCCTAAAACTCGTTTAGCTAACTTTTGTGAACATTACTCATTCATCTCTAGCATTGAACCTATGAAGGTTGAAGAAGCATTGGAGGATCCAGACTGGATAAATGCTATGCATGAAGAGCTACACAACTTTGAGAGAAATCAAGTGTGGACATTGGTCGAGAAGCCCGACAACAACCACAACATCATTGGTACCAAATGGGTGTTTCGCAACAAGCAAGATGAAGATGGACAAGTGGTTCACAACAAAGCACGTCTCGTCGCCCAAGGCTACACACAAGTTGAAGGTATGGACTATGGTGAGACATATGCTCCCGTTGCTAGACTTGAGTCCATTCGCATCTTACTTGCTTATGCTAATCACCATGATATCACCTTGTACCAAATGGACATTAAAAGTGCTTTTCTAAATGGCAAAATTGAGGAGGAAGTTTATGTTAAGCAACCTCCCGGCTTCCTTAATCCTAAGAAACCTAATCATGTTTACAAACTTCACAAAGCCCTTTATGGTCTTAAACAAGCTCCTAGAGCATGGTATAAATGCTTGACCAAGTTCCTTATTGAAAAAGGCTTTGAAATTGGTAAAATTGATTCTACTCTTTTTACTAAAAGGGTTAATGGAGAACTATTTGTGTGCCAAATTTATGTTGATGATATCATATTTGGTTCAACTAACCCTCATTTTAGTGAGAAGTTTGGAAAGCTAATGTCGGAGAAGTTTGAGATGTCTATGATGAGTGAACTCAAATTCTTTCTCGGTTTGCAAATCAAGCAAACTAAGGAAGGCAACTTTGTCTCTCAAACGAACTACACCAAGGACTTATTCAAGAAGTTCAATATGCAAGAATGCAAAGGTATGACTACACCCATGCCTACTAGTGGACATCTTGATTTGACCAAAGATGGTGAACCGGTTGATCAAAAGATTTATCGCTCTATGATTGGTTCATTGTTATATCTATGTGCCTCTAGTCCCGATATTATGCTAAGTGTGTGCATGTGTGCACGATATCAAGCTGCTCCTAAAGAGTGTCATCTTAAGGCTATGAAAAGGATAGTGAGATACCTAATCCATACACCAAATTTTGGCATTTGGTATCCTAAGAGGTCCTCTTTTGATCTTGTTGGCTACTCCGATTCGGACTATGCCGGAGACAAGGTTGATAGAAAATCCACTTCGGGTACTTTTCAATTCCTTGGTAGATCTCTTGTCTCTTGGTCTTCCAAGAAACAAAACTCGGTATCCTTATCCACCGCCGAAGCGGAATACATTGCCGCTGGTTCATGTTGTGCTCAATTACTTTGGATGACCCAAACTCTTAAAGATTATGGGATATATGTGAAACATGTTCCATTGCTATGTGAAAATTAAAGTGCTATTAAGATTGCTCACAATCCCGTGCAACATTCTCGAACTAAGCATATTGAAGTTCGTCATCATTTCATTCGAGATCATGTTGCAAAAGGGGACATTAACCTTAAGCATGTTCGCACCGATAAGCAATTGGCGGATATATTCACTAAACCACTTGATGAGAAAGTGTTTTGCAGGTTGAGAGGTGAATTGAACATCATTGATGCTTCAAACTTGGAGTAGGAACTCCATTTGATACATGCGGGGCATGAGCCTATGACTAATCCTTGATATTTCTCTTATGATGCTATTCATATGTCTTGGATATATTTGTACCTTGCATGTTATCTAACCCGTGTAGGTACTTGGTTGAATCTAAATCTATGAGATTGCAACTCACTCACATCTTGAGCAATCTCTACATCACCAAGTCTCTACACAATTGTGGTTGAAGACAAGGAAGCACGAAACCATTCAAACATATCCTTTGGCAAATTCTATGTTGAGTCTCATGATTGTCATTTTGGATATACAAGTGCTCTTCCTTGCAAAGCTAACCCATGTAGGTAGATGAACTCAAACTCCAAGTGGTGCTCCCAACCCTTGATGAACTACATCAACCTTGAGCAACCCACACAAGTTCAACTACATGAGCAAGATCAACACCACCACCCAAGGTATGTTATTCCATCTTAGAGAAGCTTTACTCCAAGTCATGAGTCAAAGCAACTCGACAAGATGTGAATACATCAAAAGGCTTAAACGAAAATGGTAACCCCATTTTGAGCTTAAACGACGAGTATGACCTATGATCAAGTGCTCTCACTTGACTTCTAAGTCAATATACTCTAACATAGGTGACTTTGTCGCTGACCATCTCTAGATGAAGTTCTCGTGTGTCTCTCCATGCTTTTGTATCTTGCATATTTGTTTCCCCTTTCAAAAAAAACTTCATCTAGAACTTTTAGTTTCTTTTCTTTCCTTTTTGTTTTGCATTTTCTGCATCCAATTCATTGCAAATCTTTCAGTAAATTCCTTGCATATCCTTGTGAGATCTTACTTGTCTAGTGAGCCGAGGTGACAAGTGGTTTCACTCTAATGAACTCGGTCACACCGGTTTGTTCTCTTCGGCCCAACCGAAATCTTTCGGTGCAACCAAAGCACACAACTCGGAGTCACCGATTCCACCACAGGAAAACCAACTTGTCACTTATTCCTGATTTCTGTTTGCTCCAGCTCTACTCAATGATTCTTGTCCTCTACCAGCATCATATTAGACATGCTGCTTTGCTCTGTGACTCGAGGACCAACCCATTTGTATCACATGTCCAGAAGAGCCCTTCTTGGAAATTGATGTCAAAGGGGGAGAGAGAGATCACATCAAAGCTTAATCCTTCCTATAGGGGGAGAAAGAGAGAATACTCAGGGGGAGAGAGTTTCTCAACTAGGAGAAAGTAATATCATCAAAGACCCCAGATGCTTGGTGTTCAAGAGGAGAGATGTCACATGTCTTTAAGAGGGGAAAGACATGTTTGGTTGCTTGCTTTAGCTCAAGCTCTGTTGTTTCCTTTTTTGTTGCTCTGATTTTCTGTTCCCTATCTTCTCCCAATATCCCATGTAGATTCAGGGGGAGCAAGACATCTAAGGGAAGGAAATCTCTGATTTTATTGCATATCTTTACCTTTGGGGACATGTCTATATCCAATGTGGTACTTAGTACTCACTCTACATGTCATCCCAGTCTTGGTTCTCTTGTGGTTTCTCTTGCTTGCTCTGGTCAGTAGGTGTATCTGTGTTATTTAACCTTGTTTGCGCAGGTTCATCCCATCCTAAGCCAACTCAAGACCAAAAGGTAAGTATATGCATCACAGTCATGTGAATGAGAAATTCTTGCTGATGTACATACTGTTTGCAAGAAGGACGCATGAGCATGAAGGTACATTTCTCACATTCACATCATTTGCTCTGATGCATATAGCCAAGATACATGTAACACATTGCTTACTCTGTCATGTTTACGCATTCACATGCTCCTATATTCAATATTCACATGATTGCATACATGTAGGGGGAGCCTATGCATGTTACATGTCTTTCCAAAGCTTTACTTGCTATTCTCTATATATTTATCTAAAGCTTTGATGTATGTTGTCATCAATTACCAAAAAGGGGGAGATTGAAAGCACAAGTGCTCTCTGGGTGGTTTTGGTAATTAATGTCAACATATCTCTTGTTGGACTAACACTTTTACCTAGTATGTTTCAGATAAGTTCAACAATGGAGTGGCATGGACTAGAGGATGTGGAACCTCTTCAAGATGCTAAGGACAAAGGATTGGCTCAAGCTTCAAGATCAAGACTCTACATTTTCTATTTTAGTGATCCAAGATCACATTGAGTCTATAGGAAAAGCCAATACTATCAAGAGGGGATGAGGTGTTGCTTAATGGCTTGCTTGCTCAAAGTGCTTAGTGATATGCTCCAAAACCCTCAACTACCTTCCCACATCCACATATGAAACTCGGCCCCACCGATTCTATCTATCCGGCGCCAGCGAGTTTCAGATGTCATAGCCACTGCCACAAACCCTAGCAAATCGGTTTCACCGATAGGGATCTCGGTCTCATCGAGATGGGATTGTAATCTCTCTGTGTATGTCCATTACCAAAATCGGTCTCACCGAGTTTGAGCAATCGATACTACCGAGATTACAATGCAAACCCTCTGGTTAGCTTATTACCAAAATCGGTCCCACCTAGTTTGTGTAATCGGTCTCACCGAGTTTTCCTGACCAACTCTGTGGTTAGCTTATTACCAAAATCAGTCCCACCAAGTTTGTGTAATCGGTCACACCGAGATTACGTTATGCCCTAACCCTAACCATATCGGTCCTACCAAGTTGCATCTCAGTCCCACCGAAAATCCTAACGGTCACTAGGTTTGCTGAATCGGTCCGACCGAGTTTAACCATTCGGTCCCACCGAGCTTGGCAAATTGTGTGTAACGGTTAGATTTTGTGTGGAGGCTATATATACCCCTCCACCCACTCTTCATTCGTGGAGAGAGCCATCAGAACATACCTACACTTCCAATACACATTTTCTGAGAGAGAACCACCTACACTTGTGTTGAGGTCAAGATATTCCAGTCCAACCATATGAATCTTGATCTCTAGCCTTTCCCAAGTTGCTTTCCACTCAAATCTTCTTTCCACCAAATCCAAATCCTGTGAGAGAGAGTTGAGTGTTGGGGAGACTATCATTTGAAGCACAAGAGCAAGGGGTTCATCATCAACACACCATTTGTTACCTCTTGGAGAGTGGTGTCTCCTAGATTGGCTAGGTGTCACTTGGGAGCCTCCAACAAGATTGTGGAGTTGAACCAAGGAGTTTGTAAGGGCAAGGAGATCGCCTACTTCGTGAAGATCTACCGCTAGTGAGGCAAGTCCTTCGTGGGTGACGGCCGTGATGGAATAGACAAGGTTGCTTCTTTGTGGACCCTTCATGGGTGGAGCCCTCTGGGACTCGCGCAACCGTTACCCTCCGTGGGTTGAAGTCTCCATCAACGTGGATGTACGATAGCACCACCTATCGGAACCACGACAAAAACATCCGTGTCTCCAATTGCGTTTGAATACTCCAAACCCTTCTCTTTACATTCTTGCAAGTTGCATGCTTTACTTTCCGCTGCTCATATACTCATTGCATGCTTGCTTGATATGTATTGTGTTTGTTAAACTTGTGCTTAAACTCCACATAAACTTAAGAATTTTAAAAACTGCAACTTTTGGCACTTAGTGTCTAATCACCCCCCTCTAGACACCTCTTCTCGATCCTTTCAAGCTAGAAATGTAATGTGATTTGAAATCAAAATAAAGTGGACTAAAAAAATCTAGTTCGAGTTCATATAGTACACATAGTTCATATGTAACTCGAGACTAATCATGTGGTGTGCTGTGAAGATAATACACAAACGATGGTTTAACTTGACAATAATGATGATTGTAGATCTTATTAAAACAGAGAAACGAATTCAAATGCTTTGACTTCACAACAATCATTACTGTAGATCTTATTCAAATAGAGAAACGAATTCAGATTTAGTTCATATTGAAGCGGTAGTATATATGTTTGGAATGCACTAAAACGTTCATTTGAGTTGTAGGTTGCATGCATTATACACGTAGTGAAATATTTTAATTGAACATAACATGAATTCAAAGTTTTGAATGACATTTGTAGTGCGCATTGTTTTGGTACAGTACACGTTAGGCTTGTCCGGAAATTTCAACCCGCGCCTTGTTAGCCCAAAATATTTAAGATATATCTTTTGTCTCGTTGTGCTCCGACAACTCCCTCCATCTCAACCCATGCCTTGCTATTCCGAAATTAAAACGCGCGCGAAAACTCCCACCTCCTGTGGAATCCCGACACGCGAAATGCCCGTGGTACCCCTGAACCGAAAGAACTGCCTCAAATTGGTGGGGGTACTTTCGTAACTTACCCCACATTTCGGACAAGCGCGTCTCTAAGCCATGGTTCCCCACTGCCATCCCATCCGCCCACACATTCGTACACCGAGGCCGCGAAAACCCACGACGAAACCCCACACACTGCTCCGTCCGCCACCCAGCCGGAGCCTCTTCCCCGACGACGTCATCCACAGCAACACCTCGATGTCCCTCATCCACCGTACCGGATGAGGATCCGTCATCAATCTCATCGTCCCGCCGGATCAGCCACCCCGTCCACCACCTCCAAGGAGTTGCCCCGACATTCCCCTCGTCTTTCACGCCACCTCCATTCCCACACCGCCATCTTCACCTGCACCATCGGAAGAGCATCATCATCACCGTTTCCTCGGATGAAGCTGCGGCCTAATCGGCGCCACCAGAGAGGTTGTACACTAATCGCTGCATTTTCTTCTTGATTCGATCTCACAGTGCTGCCAGCGCTCGGTCCCGAGCCGACACGGCGCGGCTCCATCCACGGCGGCGTCGCCGGCCACTTCCTCCACGGTGTCGCTCCCTCAGCGGCGACATCCACATCAGTAGGAGCTACTGCTGCTTTAGCTCTCGCTCGCGCTGCTGCTCTGCTCTTGCTCTCGGTCCCTTGCCTGGTCTGCTCTTGCTATTGCTCTTGCTCGCGCTGCTGCTCTCACTCTTGCTCTTGCTTGCGATGCTGCTCTGATTTAGCTACACTTCAGTC
>NC_041384.1:476270403-476337225 GCF_002162155.2 Triticum dicoccoides | reverse complement strand
CGGGGGGCTGCTGTTTGGCCGGTGGTGGCTGGCGGCTCAGGGGGGGGGGGTGGAGGTTGAAGATGAACTGCATGCCCTTGATTCGTATCCAACGGCTGCAAAATCGACTGACCAGAGATGAAAAAGTCAGTCGACCGACATGTAGCCTCACCTTGCTAGTGCGTTCAGTTTCGACAGTTAAGTTCAGTTTCGACAGTTAAGTTCAGTTTCGACAGTTAAGTTCAGAGATGAGCGGCTGATGTATTTTACATCTAGCACTTTGTGGTTATGTATTTTACGTCATGTATTGGAGATGCTATTAGAATTCCACTCAGGTTAACGTTGTTCATTGTCTCTCTTATCCTGCTTCAGCCTCGGCATCGTACAACTCACCGAAGCTGCTCCAACAACGAAACCCTCCATCACAGCGGAGCAGTACCTCGGGCTCCATCTCCAGATGCCTAAGATCTTCTTCCCCTCCTCCGACAGCAAAGTCAGCCGGAGCATCCTGACCGGCCAACCCAATCACGCTGAGATCGACATGGCTTTGCCAAAGAGGTTGTACACTTGTTGCATCTCTTTTTTACTCTACATGTTATATATATTGTCCACTGAGCACACGCATTTGTTCCTTTAGTGTCTCCTTGAAAGAAAAACGTAGGAATTTTAATTTTCACTTGTCCTCCTTTTCAAATTCCTATTCATGAAGCACAAGACTAAGAGATAGTAGCATAATAGCATTATAACCGTACATTTTCTTGTGGTTTGACTTAATCTCACCATGCTTCTTTGCATCCTGTGATCTTCCAATTGTTGTGAATCAAACACCCAGATTGGCAGAAATCCTGTGTTTTTAAATTCTCTGTTTTGCACGTGCATTCCTGTCCTATTCCTGTCTATTTCCTATCCTTGCATTGTTGGAATCCTCCAATTCAAACGAGCCCTTATAGAATTACTTCTCTTACAGATAGTTGTCAAAGAAAACCTTGCGTGGTTTGTCCTGCTCCTGCTGCGCCGTCGTCCACCCCAGCTCAACCGCTCCAACGATAGAAGGGTCCAGCACAGCAGGGATCCGACCTCCGGACTGTCTTTCACCGCCTCAGATCTTCTTTCCCGCTGCTGGCAGCCATGAAAACTGCATTACCATCATCAACCGAGCAGATGACATCGAGGACTACACGGGTCCGCAAGAGAGGTTGCACTCTTTTGTGTCTGCTTACGTTATGCATCGCTTAACATTACATGCTACTTTATCGTCCTGTTCACCGATTAGACTCCGAGTTAGCTCCAAACTAATGGTCAAACTTGAGTTTTTAAATGGTTGTGGGGTACATATCGGGGCCGCTATCAATAGTATCTAACTACTATCTGGTTAATCTCCGGTGTCTACTATGAGTTTCATGTTGGGTGGGAAACAAATAGTAAAGAAGCCATTATCTATATTTTTTAACTGAAGCCATTATCTACCTGCTATTATTGGTTTTGGGTCTATCCACAGGTTGCTACCATCACTCTGGATTTCTGCATGCACTCCTTACATAATCTCACTATGTTTTATTCCTATGCATGACAGTTATTGTAAACAATGGAACTGAACATGTAGAGCAAAAGAGAAGAGCCTTGTGTGGCAATAAAATTTCATGCAGACGTCGCTCCATGGTAGGCGCAAAGTCAGCCCCCCCTCCATGCATTTCGGATTGTAATCGAGAGGAAGATATCTGTTCTGAGGGGGATTCAGAAGGAGAAGACAACTCCTACTTACCCCCTGAGGTCTTCGCTCTAACTTGGCATGCTGATGTTGGTTATATCATGCATATGGTGTCTTGCATTGCTTACTTTATACATCAAATATGTCATCTGCTTAGTTTAGACATCCTTTGTGTGAATGCCATTTGTTTAGTTTATTCATCGTTTATGTGAATTATGCAACACCATCTTGTTTAGCCAGGCATCATATATGTGAATTTTGCAATGCCATCCTGCTTAACCAGTCATCTTATATGTAAATTATATCAGGCCATCCTTATTTCGTTACATATTACATTTGTCAACAATGTTAGTACATTCAACTGCTCTTCGTGTGCATCAGCCATTTGACACGGTGATGGAAAATTCTGGAGTGAAAACAAGGTCTTCAGAGCAGACTATGCTATCTAACGAAGCACATATCTCGCTGGTTACGGATAGCTCATCAGAGGAGGATTCAGAGACAGATGACTAGTCATATTCCCCCCGAGGTGTATGCTCTAACTTGACAGGGTTATGTTGCTCATATCGTGCGTATGGTGTCTCACATTGCTATGTCATTTGATTAGTTTAGACATGCTTTGTGTGAATGCCACCTGTTCAGTGTCTAATTACCATATATGTGAATTATGCATTGCCATCTTGTTGCAAGACATTATATATGTGAATTATACAATGCTATCTTGTTGCAAAGGCATTATATATGTGAATTATGCAATGCCATGCTGTTTAGCCAATCATCATGTATGTGAATTATATCATGCTATCATTTTTTGTATTACGTGTTCCATTTGTCGACAATGTTTGTATATTCAACTACTCTTCCTGTGCATCAGCCATTTGAAGCGGTGATGGAAGTATCTGGAGTGAAAACAAGGTATTCAGAGCAGACAATGCTACCTGCTGAAGCAGACATCTTGCTAGTTACAGAGAGCTCCTCAGAGGAGGATTCAGAGACTGATGACCAGTCCTATTCCCCCCCTGAGGTCTATGCTCAAACTTGGCAGGGTTATATTACCCATGTCATGCATGTTGTCTTGCATTGCTTAGTTTTTACATCATATATGAATTGTCATCTGCTTACTTGCTTACTATATAAATCATATATTTGAATTATATCATGCCATCATGTTTACATAGTACATACACATCATCTATCTGAATTATGGCATGGCAACCCATTTAATAAAGACATCATATAGTTATATCATCTCATCCTGTTTAGTGTTTACAGTCATCATATTTTGAATTATGGCATTCTATCCGTGAATGTATGTGAATTATGGCATGCCAACCTATTTAATAAACACATTATATAGTTATGACATGTCATCATGTTTACATAGTCTCATATTTTGAACTATGTCTTTCCATCTTTTTTAGTTAGCCATCATAATGTGAAATTGTGTCATGCTATCCTGTTTAGTTACCCATCATATATGTGAAATTGTGTCATGCTATCCTATTTGGTTAGACAACATAAATATGAATTATTTCATGCCCTCTTTTATTCCCCACTATCTATTGCACATGTCTATCATACAATGTCTATACTTTCAATTACTTTTCTTGTTTATCAGCCATTTGAATTGGAGAGCGTGATGGCAGTATCTAAGGGAGTAACAACACGGTCTTCAAAAAAGATAGTGCTACCAGTTGATGCAGATAGAACCACGGTTGTACTTGCCCAAGGACCAGATCCACCACACATAACCCAGACTCTCGCAGGTTGTACCCCTACCCAGTTGGACAGAGAACCAGCTACATCCCTTCTAACCCCAACCCCGGCAGATAGTAACCCAGTTCCAGTTGACACAACACCGTCTCCACCATAGAGCACCCAAACACGAGCAATTAGTAAGGGAACTGCAGTGCCCAAAGCACGAGGACCACCACTCCGAATCCCAACTCAACGCTTAAGGGAGAAGAAGATTTGTTCTCAGGTCAGGTTCTGTAGCTATGGTTCATACTCCTTTGCTCTTGCATTACTGTATTTACTCATACCAACTATTTTCAAATTTGAAGGATGGAATTGAAACTCCAATGGCGCAACAGGTATGTTTTAAACCTGTTTCTTTAACTGGTTTGCTGTTGTAACCTGCTCTATGTTGATTTCAGTTCCAATTGAATAAACAGTTATGTTCTCATGTCATGCACATTACAAGTGTTGTTATTGCTCTATAGTTACCCACACTTATATTCTGTCTATTCTGCTTTGTCTTGAACAAATATTATTTGAACTGTGTCTCTATCTTGATTTGGCAACAAAAACTAGAATGATATAGACCATAAAGTGACCATGGTACATAGATATATGTTTGTTTCATGCTGTTATCCTGTCCACTTTACTACTGAACTCATTTACCAAAATGAGTTTCATATACAACATGGTAAACATGTGATGTGTCTGCTTGTTTCTCTTTTAGAATACATACAAAATATTGGAGAACAGTACCGCGTTATCCAATGGTAAAGGAAGTAATGTAGATAAGGTTCAGGATAGTGAGACATCCCTGTTGGTCTCCAAGGAAGATGATAAAAACTATCTTGACGACGGTGAGGGAACCCAAAAGTCCTGTCTTGATGTAGTGTTCGAGTTACTGGCGACTACTGCTGCCACAAGCTCTTCGAACTCGCTGCCTGAATCAGTTCGTCTTCTTGAGTCTCAACTTCAAGTTGAAAGACATCAATCAGATGTGCTGCGACAGGAAGCTGAAGTACTGAGGAAGTCCCTGCAGAATTTAGATGCATATTTTCTGGTGCAACATCAAGCACTGGAGGATTTAAGCGCCAAACAAGAGAAAGTTAATAAGCTTGCTAAGCATCTTGCCAACATTATGGGTACCCAGGATATTGTTTCTTGAGATCTTCTGAAGTGGTTTCAGTTCTGGATTTGTTTTGCTGCGGCGTTTATTTGTGTTGGTCGCCAACTTTGACAACCAGTATATATGATATGCTGCTTTGTTCCCTATATTTGTAGTGGTGGCGAACTTTGATGCCCAATGGATGTAATATGTGTAATAGCCGTGATAGCCTAGCGTTAGTTGCTTGCTTATTTATTTCCTTGTTGTCTTGTTTATTTGTTTGCTTGTAGTCATTGCAGTTCTTTTTCCGTGGTTAGCTAGTGGCTGCAATAACCTATTTTTTAAAACTAGGCCACAATAACCATGGGCTAATATTTACTGTAGTGACACTGGGCCTCCTACTGGCCGTAGAAACAGTGGGCCTTCTACGGGCCGTAGAAACAATGGGCCTTCTACGGCCGTAGAAACAATGGGCCTTCTGTGGGCCATATCATCAATGGGCCTTATACGGCCGTATGATCGATTGGCCAAACATGGGCCAAACAGACCGCATTATGACCGTAAATGGGCTAGAGTTGGAATCGTCCGTTCATGGGCCGACCATAACGGGCCATCGTTAATAGGCCGTATTTGATGACGCTATGAAAATGGCCCAACGTATTAACGGACCACAAACGGGCCGACTGTAACCACGGGTTGAATTTGGCCCACAAGCAGAAAATGACAGTAACGGGCCGTAAGTAAATGAATGCAGGAAATGAGCCCAAGAATAAATGGGCTCTGAGAAGGCCAAAAGATAACATGGGATGGAAACGGCCCAACAGAATAACGGGCCGTTAATGGGTATAAAGTGATACACTGTTCATTACGGGCCAGTTTCACCACGGGCCGTTAATGGGTGTAAAGTGATACACTATTCATTACGGGCCAGTTTCACCACGGGCCGTTAATAGGCCAAGAGTTACATAGGGCCTCATATGGGCCGAAAGACATCATGGGCCATACATGGGCCAGAAGTGAAAACGGGCTGGAATCATATTGGGTGGCCCAGATGACGCTACTGGGCCTAATTCGGATAGGGCGTAATGGGCCTTGGGTTAGCGGGCTGTAAATGGGCTATATGCGAACATGTCGTTAACAGGCTTTACATGGGCCAGCCCGCCACCTTTTGACCAAGTCAAACGGGCCGACCTTTTCACAGGAATGGGCCTCTGTTGGGCCGTGCGACGTATCGACGTATCATAGGCGCCTTCTGTCCATTGAGTGGATGACATCTGTCCCAACGATGAGCCGACACGTGTTTCCTCCAGCCAATGATGATTTTACACGTGTAAAATCCCCATTGGTCGGGGCTGTTAACGGGTTATCAGATCCAAAACCCGACCCGATAGCTTAATGGTGTTCCGTTACGGTGGATGCCACGTGTCGGTCATCCTTGACGAAAGCACTTCTGTGACGCGGGATTTATCGTCATGGAAGTGGACACTTCCGTGATGATAATATTTTGGTAATGTCATGAAACACTTCTACGACAACACAGGTATGACTATATTGATTCTGTCATAAAATCGTCATGGATGTACATGCATGACAGAAAATGCGACCTACTGTGACAAACACGTATCATCACAGAAGTGTATTTTTTTGTAGTGGGAGGGGGTGTTGGGGAACGTAGTAATTTCAAAAATTTCCTACGCACATGCAAGATCATGGTTGTGAGAACCTGGAATTAATTTCCAGACCCTCCTATGTATATTTGTCAACCCCAGGATCATTGTTGACAACACAGCGAAATGGTATCATTGCATAATACGTAAATGTATTGCAAGTTTATTAAATATTGCCACAAGTTATACATATAGAGAAATGTCTGAGGACATTTATTACAATCAGAAAACAGCGGAAAGTACAAATGCGTAGCGACTCCATCTCAGCCATAGGCAGTCGATGTAGTCCACGTGACCTCACTCCTATAGATCACCATAGTTGTCATAATCATCACCTTCGTCTTCATGGAACTCTGATGTCAACAAAATTATTGCCATGAGTACATTACATACTCAACATGCATCCCTCAGGGAAGGTCCTAATAACTACATGTGGCTTCAAAGGAAGGTTGTATGGCTCGTTTGCATAAAGCTAATTTTGTTTGACAAATAAAGTAATTGGATAAAAGCAGTTTTAGATGAAAACATGTTTTATCTCCAGAATAACTTTCATCAAAGTGAGGATCCTCGATCAACTCATACTCTTCATAGGTTCCAAGAATAGGGGTAAAGAGGGAATAAGCAAGACAGGTCATGTATGTCAAGAAAGATTCATGTGTTGTCCATGGCCGTGGACACGGCTATTCGAATAGTTTTACACTATGCAGAGGTTGTACACTTTACCCACACGACACAATCCCGACTTGTTGCCACTAGCCGTCGCTAGCGTAGTACACCATCTGGTATACCGGCAGGGAGATTGTGACGAGGTCTTTGGACTAGATCCCCCAAAGATGTGACATGCCCACCGGGTCTGGCGCACGGAACTGAGAGTACGTCCTCAAACCGGTCCCCCCATCTGTGCCGAGGATACTCCCCGCAGGGCAGCTATCCTATCTGCGGTACAGCGACATCGACACCTAAGGCTGACTAGCTTACTTGACCAAGCCAGTGCACATATAGCATGTGGCTGTACTGTTATCACAATCTTCAAATCCAAGACTTATTAGGCCTTAAGCGGCACAGACGACTGATTGCCCCCTTCAACTCGTGAAGGGCAGCCAATCGCTCCTTCAATCCTTGATTCAGCTGTTGCCCGCGCCAGTTTTCAGATGGTAAGTTTCACCCAGAGTAGAAGAGGATAGAGAAGGTCAACAAGGCCAACTTGCCTAGCTCAGCGAGCTCAAGAAATAAGTTTCAAGTGTCAATGACTAAAAGGACATTCAGCAAAGCACCTATAGGGTAATAAGCATGGCTAAGCATTTCTACTCTACTAGAATACTATATAATTCTACTCAGGTGTCAAGTGAATAGGCGACAAGCAGATCAGGGTAATGTGTCAATCGACACACTAGCTACGAGAATTAAAATAGCATGCATATAGTAACCATAAAATAGAATGCAATTTTGTAAACATAGGATAAATATGATCAAAGAAGGAGGCATGCCTTCGTTGTTGAGTCCTTCTTCGGTAACCTGTTTCTGTCCATGTCCAACCTCGCCACTCCCTACTCGTCGTAACGATAGCAAATGGAAAACAAATAAATACCAAAACAATAGTAAATCCAAATAAAATCCAAAACAAATTAAGAGTGGATGGATAGCGAGATATCGATCAGATGGAGATTCTGAAATGAGATAGCATGATAGGGAGGTAAGTAGAGAGGATTCAACGAAGTGACAAGGTTTAGGTTGACACAACTATGGATGGCTTGACGATCAAGACCAACGTTCTAATACAAAGTATGGTACTAACCACTAGTAGTACCCACTACACATCTCGACAAACTATATAGGAGACTACTATCTAACAAACACAATGGCATCAACAAACATGAAAAGGAACCATCCTATGCATTTAACCACACAATTACAACATGACATGATGAAGGTAATAGTTAACCACAAATAGATATTTAGATAGAATCTAAATATTTATAATGGTCAATAGTAGTCAAACATATACATCAACTATATAATAATTCGAAAGGCAATAGTTCCGTAAGCCAAACGAACAAACATTACAAACCATACCAGTTAAGCAATCAAACATCACTCAACAACTTGAATCGAATTGACCTAGGTTTAACCCTATAACATTATTAATATAAAATAGGATCAACTCTATTATAACAAACCAAGTCATTTATCAAACAATTAACAAGAAATTATACAACACATGGAACAAATGGATGAACAACTATCCTAGGCATGATATGATTAAGACTAACAATCAACCAATAATAAATATCTAGATGAATCCAAATACTTATAATGGTTAACAACAAGCAAAGAATAAACATCAATCATAACAACTATTAGCAAGCCTTTCTATAAAAGAAGACAAACCAATACTAAGGTAGAAACTAATTAAACAACTTAATAATAACACACATCTCACACAAGGCATGTGAGTGTAGATTCCCTAGATGTCTAAACGAATAACACAAGCATCACACATACGATTGATCGTGATAAGATACTAAACTAGGATATGCTTTTAATAATAAGGAACTAATACCCAAATAACCACTAGCAATAATATGATCGGCACATGCTTAAACAAGAGATCAAACTATGCACACTAAGCATATGAGAAAGATACAACTCAACTAACATGAACGGTAACTATCATATGCGTGTGATCAACTATTGCAACAAGTATAGAGCATTCATAATACTAACGTGCGACAAGTTAAGCATATATAAGCAACACTAGAATAACTATAACATGGAGTGTAACAAGGCGTGCATGGTTACTAGTATGACATGTCTAGGCTTAAGCATACGACAAATGCAACAACTAAATAAAGTAGATATGACAAGTAGACATGTATAATCATCACAAGAGATACGAGACTATGCTACCGATACAATACTACTCATAACTACGACATAATTTAGTTGATACCAACTAACATGACTATCAAGCATAGCAATAGCACGCAATCCCTAAATACTAGTTATGATTGTAAGCACACCGAGGAAGCATACTAAGCATGTTGGCAAGTAATACTAGATCATGGCATCGACAACATTAAGCAATGTACTATACTAGCGCATGAGTAATGATATGACATGCATTTTTTATCTATTACAACTTACAATTGTAAAGACGTAACATAACAACTTGGAATGATCTATACTATGAATTAATACACCGACACACTATGCAATCTAGTCATACAATCATAACAACATATGGCATAGTATTCTACAAGCAACAAGTTATTGAATAAAAGAACATATGATACCTACAAACTACTATCATGTATATATAACAAGACTAACCAGTGCATGAACATAAGATACAAACTAGCAATGATATAACACATGGTAGGCATATAACCAAAATGTGCATTCTACTTTATGTAAGTACTAACACGGCATGTCTATCAACTAAGCATGCGCAACTACCATCCTAGGTAAACAAAACATCTAGGATAATTAACAAGAAGTATAAATAAAATTATATGATACAAGCATATACCAAACATAGCAATACAAATCAGAATCATGACATGAAGCAACCAACCACATGAAATAATGGATAATGCACATCTACAAAATAAGAGGATTACCTAGGAAATAATATGTTATGCGACAAGAACCACAATGGGTTTGTTCTCAAACAAGAAACCATTTCATTTGACTTCTAGCATAAAAGAACCATGCAACAACATGTACCAAAATATATAAGCCTCTTTCGTAGACATGGCATAATTGCAAACGAAACAACGTGCGACATGGATGAAAATGAATATGCAACCATATTTAAGATATCACTATGCTAAACAAAAAATTAAAATAATTAAAACATGAAGTATCCCAAGATTAGATAAATAAGCAACACCTAGAAAAATTCTAAGTAATTATAAGCATGGCAAGCATTCACAAAAAATTGTACGCACGCATAAAAGAGGACTATACCCAATACAACAAATCGTCAAGTGGAGACAACATGCAAAACTTAGTTTGAAATAATTATAATCGGTAAACTAATAATTTAAAAAGTCATATGTCATGCACAAAATTATGAAACAACTAGCACGTACTCCTAGGCATACCAAGAAGATAATAAAAATAATGCTCAAGTTCATGAACAGAGTTCAATTCCCTTGAAATCCAATAGCTCTAAAAATACAAATTAACAATCATATATGCTAAACTGAAACTAAACAACCGAAGTGTTTCCTAGGATTATTTAGAACGTTTCGCATACTGGGCTCGATATTAACCGATGAACTAAAAAAATTTGGTAATTCCTCTGTTTTATGGCGACGGATGTTATCTATACACCCAACGACAAACATAGGTGGAGCTATGGTGTCTAGGAGATAGGATGGAGAAAGTAAAGCATTTGTGCGAACGGAGTTGGACGATGGCTCACCAAAGAAAGGTTGAAAAGGACGATGCCATGACAAGATGTTGAGGTGCTTGATGCGCCATCGATGTAGTTGTTCAATGGTGTGGTAGGAGACGTTGGCATGCTTGTTCACGCGATGCGAAGAAGATGTACATGGTGGAGTCTCTCGAGCGAGCAACGGCGACATCACCCCAAGCAGTAGTAGTGGCACGGCTCCGTCATGCGCGCGGCCAACAATGGCGAACGGATGGAGCAAGATGTCTAGGGGTACTCTGGATGACGTTGAGCATGCGTGCAAAAGGAATTGAACAGTGACTCACCCGGGTTGACGGAACGGTGCAACGAACTTGATGCACAGTGTACGCGGACATGTGGAATTCTTCACGTGTGGTTGACCCAACGCGTTTCTTCTTCTCTGAATGGATTTGTGGTCTGGTGGAGAATCTTCTGGCGTAAGGATTTGGATGGAGATGACCTCCTTCATCGGGATCGACGACCGGCGTCCATAGAGCACTATTGCTTCAGGAAAGTTCTTGAGAGAACTGAGAAGGAAGAAGGTAGGGGCTGCTGTTGGAATGGAAGAGGAGTTTGGGGCGCACGTCTATATGTCTCCGGAATTGTAAACAGTGGAGAGTTGAGGGAGTTAGAGGAAAGGTTTCTTCATGGCTGTATGTTTTCTCTTCTCTTCTGTTTCTGGGAACGTACAGAGAAGAGGAAGAAGAGGAGGCGCACAAGATGAAGACTTTAGTTTTGGAAACTGGATTTAAGGAATTGTGGAGGCAGCAATCATGACTTGATGATGGCGTTTCTTTCCTTGGAGGTGTGGCTGTCTACTTTCCTGTGTAGGTTTGCTAGCGTACAGAAAAGAAGGGAGGAGAAGGGGTGCTTGCTCCGTTGGGGAAATGGGTCGGTTTGGCCAGCCCATTACTAGCATGAGAGAGAACAAAAAAAAGGTTGGGCTTGGTCCATTCGTTAAAAAAAATGTGAGTTGCAACCAGAGAACAGCATGGGACTTACAGGCAAGGGAACTTCGCCCAAAGTTGAGAGAAAAAAGGAAAATCTAGAAATAAAATGCTCAAACAAATTTCAGAACAAAACAACCAAATAAAATTCCAAAGGCACATATTTGAATATGCCGAAGAAGAAAAAAAACTGACTAAAATAAAATAAGCAACTCAAATTTAATTTAGGTTGCAAAAGTTCAAATTAAATCCACTAACTTTATGAAAACTCAATTTAAGCTTTTATTAACAAATAAAAAAACCAATTTTCTCGTCCTGATTTTTGGATTTTTTTCTTGAACATTCCGAGAATCGGGATGTTACAATGGTGATGTATAGCAATGAGAGGGAAGAGTATCGTCCACATACCCTCGTAGACCGTAAGCGGAAGCGTTATGAGAACGCGGTTGATGTAGTCAAACGTCTTCATGATCTGACCGATCCAAGTACTGAACGCACGACACCTCCGAGTTCAGCACACGTTTAGCTCAATGACGTCCCACGAACTCTGATCCAGCAGAGCTTCACGGGAGAGTTCCATCAGCACGACGACGTGTTGACGATGATGATGTTGCTACCGACGCAGGGCTTTGCCTAAGCACCGCTACGATATGATCGAGTTGGATTATGATGGAGGGGGCACCGCACACGGCTAAGGGATCAATGATCAACTTGTGTGTCTAGAGGTGCCCCCTGCCCCCGTATATAAAGGATGGAGGAGCGGAGGCCGGCCAGCCCCTAGGGCGCACCAGAAGTGTGGAGTCCTACTAGGACAACCTAGTCCTAGTAGGATTCCTCCCATATGGAATAGGAAAAGAGGAAGGGAAAAGGAGAAGGAAGGAAGGGGTCGCCCCCCTTCCCTAGTCCAATTCGGACAAGACCATGGGGAGGAGTGCGACCACCTTTTGAGGCCTTTCTCTCCTTTCCCGTATGGCCCATTAAGGCCCAATACGAATTCCCGTAACTCTCCGGTACTCTGAAAAATACCCGAATCACTCAGAATCTTTCCGATGTCCGAATATAGTCGTCCAGTATATCGATCTTTACGTCTCGACCATTTCGAGACTCCTCGTCATATCCCCGATCTCATCCGGGACTCCGAACTACCTTCGGTACATCAAATCATATAACTCATAATATAAATCGTCACCGAACATTAAGCGTGCGGACCCTACGGGTTCGAGAACTATATAGACATGACCGAGACACATCTCCAGTCAATAACCAATAGCGGAACCTGGATGCTCATATTGGTTCTTACATATTCTATGAAGATCTTTATCGGTCAAACCGCATAACAACATACCTTGTTCCCTTTGTCATCGGTATGTTACTTGCCCGAGATTCGATCGTCGGTATCTCAATACCTAGTTCAATATCGTTACCGGCAAGTCTCTTTACTCGTTTCCGTAATGCATCATCCTGCAACTAACTCATTAGTTGCATTGCTTGCAAGGCTAATAGTGATGTGCATTACCGAGAGGGCCCAGAGATACCTCTCCGACAATGGGAGTGACAAATCCTAATCTCGATCTATGCCAACTCAACAAGTACCATCAGAGACACCTTTAGAGCACCTTTATAATCATCCAGTTACGTTGTGACGTTTGGTAGCACACAAAGTGTTCCGCCGGTAATCGGGAGTTGCATAATCTCATAGTCACAGGAACATGTATAAGTCATGAAGAAAGCAATAGCAACATACTAGACGATCAAGTGCTAAGCTAACGGAATGGGTCAAGTTAATCACATCATTCTCCTAATGATGTGATCCCGTTAATCAAATGACAACTCATGTCTATGGCTAGGAAACTTAACCATCTTTGATTCAACGAGCTAGTCAAGTAGAGGCATACTAGTGACACTTTGTTTGTCTATGCATTCACACATGTATAAAGTTTCCGGTTAATACAATTCTAGCATGAATAATAAACATTTATCATGAAATAAGGAAATAGATAATAACTTTATTATTGCCTCTAGGGCATATTTCCTTCAGTCTCCCACTTGCACTAGAGTCAATAATATAGATCACATCACCATGTGATTAACATCGATAGTTCACATCATCATTTGATTAACACCCATAGTTCACATCGCCATGTGACCAACACCCAAAGGGTTTACTAGATTCAGTAATCTAGTTCACATCGCTATGTGATTAACACCCAAAGAGTACTAAGGTGTGATCATGTTTTGCTTGTGAGAGAATCTTAGTCGACGGGTCTATCACATTCAGATCCGTTATGTATTTTGCAAATTTCTATGTCTACAATGCTCTGCATGGAGCTACTTTAGCTAATTGCTCCCACTTCCTATATGTATCCAGGTTGAGACTTAGAGTCATCTGGATCAGTGTCAAAAATTGCATCGACGTAACCCTTTACGATGAACCTTTTGTCACCTCCATAATCGAGAAACATATCCCTGTTCCACTAAGGATAAGTTTGACCGTTGTCCAGTGATCTACTCCTAGATCACTATTGTACTCCCTTGCCAAACTCAGTGTAGGGTATACAATAGATCTGGTACACAGCATGGCATACTTTATAGAACCTATGACTGAGGCATAGGGAATGACTTTCATTCTCTTTCTATCTTCTGCCGCGGTCGGGCTTTGAGTCTTACTCAACTTCACACCTTGCAACACAGGCAAGAACTCTTTCTTTGACTGTTCCATTTTGAACTAATTCAAAAATCTTATCAAGGTACATACTCATTGAAAATCTTTATCAAGCGTTTTGATCTATCTCTATAGATCTTGATGCTCAACATGTAAGCAGCTTCACCGAGGTCTTTCTTTGAAGAACTCCTTTCAAATACTCCTTTATGCTTTCCAGAAAATTCTACATCATTTCTGATCAACAATATGTCATTTACATATACTTATCAAAAAGGTTGTAGTGCTCCCACTCACTTTCTTGTAAATACAGGCTTCACCGTAAGTCTGTATAAAACTATATGCTTTAGTCAACTTGTCAAAGCGTATATTCCAACTCCGAGATGCTTGCACCGGTCCACAGATGGATCGCCGGAGCTTGCACATTTTTGTTAGCACCTTTAGGATTGACAAAACCTTCTGGTTGCATCATATACAACTCCTTTTTTAATAAATCCATTAATGATTGCAGTTTTGTTATCCATTTGCCAGATTTCATAAAATGCGGCAATTGCTAACAAGATTCAGACAGACTTTAAGCATCGATACGAGTGAGAAAATCTCATCGTAGTCAACACCTTGAACTTTGTCAAAACCTTTTTCCGACAAGTCTAGCTTTGTAGATAGCAACACTACTATCAGCGTCCGTCTTCCTCTTGAAGATCCATTTATTTTCTATTGCTTGCCGATCATCGGGCAAGTGAACCAAAGTCCAGACTTTGTTCTCATACATGGATCCCATCTCAGATTTCATGGCCTCAAACCATTTCGCGGAATCTGGGCTCGTCATCGCTTCCTCATAGTTCGTAGGTTCATCATGGTCAAGTAACATGACCTCCAGAACATGATTACCGTACCACTTTGGTGCGGATCTTACTCTGGTTGACCTACGAGGTTCATTAGTAACTTGATCAGAAGTTTTATGATCATCATCATTAGCTTCCTCACTTACTGGTGTAGGAATCACTGGAAATGATTTCAGTGATTAACTACTTTCCAATAAGGGAGCAGGTACAATTACCTCATCAAGTTCTACTTTCCTCCCACCCACTTCTTTCGAGAGAAACTCCTTCTCTAGAAAGGATCCATTATTAGCAACGAATATCTTGCCTTCGGATCTGTGATAGAAGGTGTACCCAATAGTCTCCTTTGGGTATCATATGAAGATACATTTCTTCGATTTGGGTTCGAGCTTATCAGGTTAAAGCTTTTTCACATAAGCATCACAACCCCAAACTTTAAGAAATGACAACTTGGGTTTCTTGCCAAACCACAGTTCATATGGTGTCGTCTCAACGGATTTAGATGGTGCCCTTTTTAACGTGAATGCAGTTGTCTCTAATGCATAACCCCAAAACGACAGTGGTAAATCGGTAAGAAACATCATAGGTTGCACCATATCTCATAAAGTACGGTTACGGTGTTCGGACACACCATTACACTGTGGTGTTCTAGGTGGTGTGAGTTGCAAAACTATTCCGCATTGTTTCAAATGAAGACCAAACTCATAATCTCAAATATTTTCCTCCACGATCAGATCGTAGAAACTTTATTTTCTTGTTATGATGATTTTCTACTTCACTCTGAAATTATATGAACTTTTCAAATGTTTTAGACTTATGTTTCATCAAGTAGATATATGCATATCTGCTCAATTCATTTGTGAAGGTCAGAAAATAACGATACCTGCCGCGAGCCTCAACACTCATCGCATTGCATACATCAGTATGTATTATTTCCAATAAGTCAGTTGCTCGCTCCATTGTTCCGGAGAACGGAGTCTTAGTTATCTTGCCCATGAGGCATGGTTCGCAAGCATCAACTGATTCATAATCAAGTGATTCCAAAAGCCCATCAGCATGGATTTTCTTCATGCGTTTTTCACCAATATGATCTAAAACGGCAGTTCCACAAATAAGTTGCACTATCATTATTAAATTTGCATCTTTTGGCTTCAATATTATGAATATGTGTATCACTACGATCGAGATCCAACAAACCATTTTCATTGGGTGTATAACCATAGAAGGTTTTATTCATGTAAACAGAACAACAATTATTCTCTAATTTTAAATGAATAACCATTTTGCAATAAACATGATCAAATCATATTCATGCTCAACGCAAACACCAAATAACACTTATTTAGGTTCAACACCAATCCCGAAAGTATAGGGAGTGTGCGATGATGATCATATCAATCTTGGAACTACTTCCAACACACATCATCACCTCGCCCTTTAACTAGTTTATGTTCATTCTGCAACTCCCATTTCGAGTTACTACTCTTTAGCAACTGAACTAGTATCAAATACTTGAGGGGTTGCTATAAACACTAGTAAAGTACACATTAATAACATGTATATCAAATATACCTTTGTTCACTTTGCCATCCTTCTTATCCGCTAAATACTTGGGGTAGTTCCTCTTCCAGTGACCAGTCCCTTTGCAGTAGAAGCACTCAGTCTCAGGCTTAGGTCTAGACTTGGGTTTCTTCACTTGACCAGCAACTTGCTTGCCATTCTTCTTGAAGTTCCCCTTCTTCTCTTTGCCCTTTTCTTGAAACTGGTGGACTTGTCAACCATCAACACTTGATACTCTTTCTCGATTTCTACCTTTGTCGATTTCAGCATCACGAAGAGCTCGGGAATTACTTTTGTCATCCCTTGCATATTATAGTTCATCACGAAATTCTAGTAACTTGGTGATAGTGACTAGAGAACTTTTCCAATTACTATCTTATCTGGAAGATTAACTCCCACTTGATTCAAGCAATTGTAGTACTCAGATAATCTGAGCACATGCTCACTAGTTGAGCTGTTCTCCTCCATCTTATAGGCAAAGTACTGTTAGAGGTCTCATACCTATCGACACGGACATGAGTATGAAATGCCAATTTCAACTCTTGGAACATCTTATATGCTCCATGGTGTTCAAAACATTTTTGAAGTCCCGGTTCTAAGCCGTAAAGCATGGTGCACTAAACTATCAAGTAGTCATCATATCGAGCTTGCCAAACGTTCATAATGTCTGTATCTGCTCCTGCAATTGGTCTGTCACCTAGTGGTGCATCAAGGACATAATTCTTCTGTGCAGCAATGAGGATAATCCTCAGATCACGGATCCAATCCACACCATTGCTACAAACATCTTTCAACTTAGTTTTCTCTAGGAACATATCAAAATAAACAGAGGAGCTAAACGCGAGCTATTGATCTACAACATAGATATGCTAATACTACCAGGACTAAGTTCATGATAAATTAAAGTTCAATTAATCATATTACTTAAGAACTCCCACTTAGATAGACATCTCTCTAATCATCTAAGTGATCACGTGATCCAGATCAACTAAACCATGTCCGATCATCACGTGAGATGGAGTAGTTTTCAATGGTGAACATCACTATGTTGATCATATCTTCTATATGATTCACGCTCGACCTTTCGGTCTCAGTGTTCTGAGGCCATATCTGCATATGCTAGGCTCGTCAAGTTTAACCCGAGTATTCTGTGTGTGCAAAAGCTGGCTTGCACCTGTTGTAGATGAACATAGAGCTTATCACACCCGATCATCATGTGGTGTCTCGGCACGACGAACTTTGGCAATAGTGCATACTTAGGGAGAACACTTTTATCTTGAAATTTAGTGAGAGATCATCTTATAATGCTACCGTTGATCTAAGCAAAATAAGATGCATAAAAAACATCACATGCAATCAATATAAGTTATATGATATGGACATCATCATCTTGTGCTTGTGATCTCCATCTCCGAAGCACCGTCATGATCACCATCGTCACCAGCGCAACACCTTGATCTACATCATAGCATCGTTGTTGTCTCACCAACTATTGCTTCTATGACTATCGCTACCGCTTAGTAATAAAGTAAAGCATTACAGGGCGATTACATTCTATACAATAAAGCGATAACCATATGGCTCCTTCCAGTTGCCGATAAATCTGTTACAAAACATGATCATCTCATACAATGAAAATATAGCATATGTCTTGACCATATCACATCACAACATGCCCTACAAACAAGTTAGACGTCCTCTACTTTGTTGTTGCAAGTTTTACGTGGCTGCTAAGGACTGAGCAAGAACCGTTCTTACCTACGCATCAAAACCACAACGATAGTTTGTCAAGTTAGTGCTGTTTTAACCTTCTCAAGGACCGGGCGTAGCCACACTCGGTTCAACTAAAGTTGGAGAAACTGACACCCGCCAGCCACCTGTGTGCAAAGCACGTCAGTAGAACCAGTCTCGCGTAAGTGTACGCGTAATGTCGGTCCGGGCCGCTTCATCCAACAATACCGCCGAACCAAAGTATGACATGCTGGTAAGCAGTATGACTTGTATCGCCCACAACTCGCTTGTGTTCTACTCATGCATATAACATCTACGCATAAAACCTGGCTCGGATGCCACTGTTGGGGAACCTAGTAATTTCAAAAAATTACTACGCACACGCAAGATCATGGTGATGTATAGCAACGAGAGGGAAGAGCATCGTCCACATACCCTCGTAGACCGTAAGCGGAAGCATTATGAGAACGCGGTTGATGTAGTCGAATGTCTTCACGATCCGACCGATCCAAGTACCGAACGCACGACACCTCCGAGTTCAGCACACGTTCAGCTCGATGACGTCCCACGAACTCGGACACAGCAGAGCTTCACAGGAGAGTTCCATCAGCATGACAGCGTGTTGACGGTGATGATGTTGCTACCGGCGTAGGGCTTCGCCTAAGCACCGCTACGATATGATCGAGGTGGATTATGGTGGAGGGGGGCACCACACACGCCTAAGGGATCAATGATCAACTTGTGTGTCTAGAGGTGCCCCCCTTCCCCGTATATAAAGGATGGAGGAGGGGAGGCCGGCCAGCCCCTAGGGCGCGCCAGAACTGTGGAGTCCTACTAGGACTCCCTAGTCCTAGTAGGATTCCTCCTCCCATACAGAATAGGAAAAGGGGAAGGGAAAAGGAGCAGGAAGGAAGGGGGCGCCCCCTTCCCTAGTCCAATTCAGACTAGACCATGGGGAGGGGTGCAGCCACCTTTTGAGGCCTTTCTCTCCTTTCCCGTATGGCCCATTAAAGCCCAATACGAATTCCCATAACTCTCCAGTACTGTGAAAAATACCCGAATCACTCGGAACCTTTCCGATGTCCGAATATAGTCGTCCAATATATCGATCTTTATGTCTCGACCATTTGAGACTCCTCGTCATGTCCCAGATCTCATCCGGGACTCCGAACTACCTTCAGTACATCAAATCATATAACTCATAATATAAATCGTCACCGAATGTTAAGCGTGCGGACCCTACGGGTTCGAGAACTATGTAGACATGACCGAGACACATCTCCGGTCAATAACCAATAGCGGAACCTGGATGCTCATATTGGCTCCTACATATTCTACGAAGATCTTTATTGGTCAAAGCGCATAACAACATACGTTGTTCCCTCTGTCATCGGTATGTTACTTTCCTGAGATTCGATCGTCGGTATCTCAATACCTAGTTCAATCTCTTTACCAACAAGTCTCTTTATTCGTTCCGTAATACATCATCCCGCAACTAACTCATTAGTTACAATGCTTGCAAGGCTTATAGTGATGTGCATTACCGAGAGGGCCCAGAGATACCTCTCCGACAATCGGAGTGACAAATCCTAATCTCGAAATACGCCAACTCAACAAGTACCTTCGGAGACACCTGTAGAGCACCTTTATAATCACCCAGTTACGTTGTGACGTTTGGTAACACACAAAGTGTTCCTCCGGTAAACGGGAGTTGCATAATCTCATAGTCATAGGAACATGTATAAGTCATGAAGAAAGCAATAGCAACATACTAAACGATCAAGTGCTAAGCTAACGGAATGGGTCAAGTCAATCACATCATTCTCCTAATGATGTGATCCCGTTAATCAAAGGACAACTCATGTCTATGGCTAGGAAACTTAACCATCTTTGATTCAACGAGCTAGTCAAGTAGAGGCATACTAGTGGCACTCTGTTTGTCTATGCATTCACACATGTATCAAGTTTCCGGTTAATACAATTCTAGCATGAATAATAAACATTTATCATGAAATAAGGAAATAAATAATAACTTTATTATTGCCTCCAGGGCATATTTCCTTCAGGGGGAGGGCCGGCCCTCCTATGGCGCGCCCCATGGGGATGCCTACTCCCACCGGGAGTAGGATTCCCCCCTTTCCATGTAGTAAGAGGAGGAGAAGGAAGGAGGAAAGAGGGAGAAGGAAAAGGCCCCCCTTCCTAGTCCAATTCGGACCACATGAAGAGGGGGCGCACGGCTTGCCATGGCAGCCCCTCCTCTCTTTCCACTAAGGCCCATTAAACTCCCCGGGGGGTTTTGGTAACCCCGTGGTACCCCGGTATATGCCCGAACTTCACTCGGAACCCTTTCGATGTCCAAAAATACTTGTCCAATATATCAATCTTCATGTCTCAACCATTTAGAGACTCCTCGTCATGTCCGTGATCACATCCGGGACTCCGTACTACCTTCGGTACATCAAAACACATAAACTCATAATACCGATCGTCACCGAACGTTAAGCGTGCGGACCCTACGGGTTCGAGAACTATGTAGACATGACCGAGACATGTCTCAGGTCAATAACCAATAGTGGAACCTGGATGCTCATATTGGTTCCTAGATATTCTACGAAGATCTTTATCGGTCAAACCGCATAACGATGTACGTTGTTCCCTTTGTCATCGGTATGTTACTTGCCTGAGATTCGATCATCTGTATCTCAATACCTAGTTCAATCTCGTTACCGGCAAGTCTCTTTACTCGTTCCGTAATGCTACATCCCGTAACTAACTCATTAGCTACATTGCTTGCAAGGCTTATAGCGATGTATATTACTGAGAGGGCCCAAAGATACCTCTCCGACAATCGGAGTGACAAATCCCAATCTTGATCCATGCCAACTCAACAAACACCACCGGAGACACCTGTAGAGCACCTTTCTAATCACCCAGTTACGTTGTGACGTTTGGTAGCACACAAAGTGTTCCTCTAGTATTCGGGAGTTGCATGATCTCATAGTCATAGGAACATGTACAGTTATGGAGAAAGCAATATCAGCAAACTAAACGATTATCATGCTAAGCTAATGGATGGGTCAAGTTAATCACATCATTCTTTAATGATATGATCTCGTTAATCAAATGACAACTCATGTCTATGGTTAGGAAACATATGTTGGTGAACATAGTAATTTCTAAATTTTCCTACGCACACGCAAGATCATGGTGATGCACAACAACGAAAGGGGAGAGTATCGTCTATGTACCCTCGTAGACCGTAAGCGGAATCATTATAAGAACGCGGTTGATGTAGTCGAACGTTGACGATGTCCTGGACTAGGGGGTACTCACCACATCATCTCCCGATCTATTAGATTGGGCCGAGGACCCCCATGGCCGTATACTCATGGGCCAGTTCGGACAGCTGCCGCATACAAGGAATATTCCACAAGACTTGGCGATCAAGACAAGGACTCCTCCCCAGCGGTGTATTCGGCTAGGACTCTTGTTATCCTAGGCCTCTGGTGCATTATATAAACCGAGGCCAGGCTAGTCGATAGAACATATACACATCAACAATCATACCATAGGCTAGCTTCTAGGGTTTAGCCTCTCCGATCTCGTGGTAGATCTACTCTTGTACTACCCATATCATCAATATTAATCAAGCAGGACGTAGGGTTTTACCTCCATCAAGAGGGCCCGAACCTGGGTAAAACATCGTGTCCCCTGCCTCCTGTTACCATCCACCTTAGACACACAGTTCGGGACCCCCTACCCGAGATCTGCCGGTTTTGACACCGACATTGGTGCTTTCATTGAGAGTTCCGCTGTGTGATCGACAAAAGGATCGATGGCTCGCTGGCAGATCAACTGCGACTTCGGCATCTCCGTCACCAGTTCGACTGGTCACCTTGGTTCGACCAAGAATTGCGCCCCATGTTCGGATCACCATGTTCGGACGAGGGACTTCATCAAACATCAACTCCGATCTCTATCAAGATCACGGAGGAATCATCTATGGAGCTCGGGGGCTCAACGTCAACATTGCCCTCAAGCGACCGTGCTGTTTTTTTGGACAGCGAACTCGTATCTGCCACCACCACCTCCTCGAGTCTCGCTTTGACGATCGCTTTGGTGGAATTGTGCAGAATTGAGTCAATAACAATCCTGGAAAATGTCGTCGAGTTCCGATGGAGGAATCTCTGGCAATCCACGATATACCGGAGCCCTGTCAAATCTGGATGGGAATTTGGATGAGTTTAGGGCGTGGTGTCCAGCTTCTAGCTCGGACGTCCTTTGGAAGATCCAACCATTGTTCGGTTGCGGAATTTCTATATCTACCACCTCTCAAAATTTCAGCTCGATCCGACCGTCCAAACTCCGGGAACCTTCCGATTAGTGCATCACTTTCCGGATCTGTTTTCTGCGCGAAAACGAATCCGACCCGAGTTCATCTTTTTTATGAACGGGGTTTCAGACATCCCTTTTGAAGGAAGTTTTGTATGGGGTATTGTGTTTTGTTCCCGAACACATCCCACTAACTTTAAGATCTTTTAAACATGATCTTCAACATCATGCTGGTGTCAAACCAGTCCGGCAATATTACTCCACGGTTGCCGACCTGCGCTAGACACGTCGTCACTTTAGCCCAGCTCAACTTCTTCGGATCATAATCTCGGCAAGCCGAAAAAGAGTCCGGCATCGCGAAGGACAAATCATCATCAACATCGCCGCCCCACAGATTACACGGAGCGGACATACCGGCATCGCCGCACGGTCGCTTCATCAAGCCGGCATCGACCACGTCACGACCTGCATCGACAGGGCCGCACTATTGCTTCTTCAAGCTGGTGTCCATCACGCCGACCTACTTCGACTCATCGGCTGACGTCGAGGCTTCGACATCTCGGCTGGACTGGGGGCTTCACCATCTCTTCATCAACCTACTCCGGACACTTCGGCGTCACTAGCCGACCAGCTCCATCACGTTAGCCGGGCCGAGGGCTTTGCCTCGGCGAGTCAACCTTTATCAGCATTGCCATGCCGTCGTTTTATCGCCCATCAGGGAATGGGTGTGCGGAGGGAGTCCCAATTTTCGGAATCACCTTCCTTCGGATTGCTACAACAAATAAACCAGGTGCTATTAATCCCAATATTTTTTGCTTGTTTGGGTTCATTTTTCCCAAGGAATTATTACTCTGGTTTGTCCATGATATGTACACAGGTCTATCAAATGGTGACCGCATTAATGGCGATCACGTGGTGCTTCGATCAGTTTTCGTACATAGTCCGGCGAACGCCGCATCCGGAGCTCGAACCGACCTGTGAATTCAGGCTTTGCCACGCCTTTACTACATCACGCCGACGCCCTGCATCGACATTGACTTCGGCACCAGGCCATATTTCTTCTATTCCTCACTTTGCATAAATTATTTATTATGCAACATTTTTTATTATCATTATTACTATTATCTCCGGTTTGCACTATTTTTTGTGCACAGGAAAATGATCCGGGGACTTCAGCGTCACTCTACCGGTCTGCATTGACCGTGCTATGTCACCACTTCGGCGTGTCGAGTTCTCCGCTCCGCCACCTCGGGACCAGCTTGGGGGATGGAACCTTGCCCCGCATCAAGCTCGGACCGCGTCATCAATACCGAACACATTAACCAGCTAAGTCGCTTTCATGCTCAAAGCTTTAATTTCCAACTTGCGTTCGGTTTGACCAAGCATTATACTTTTTTGGAAAAAAGTTGCTTGTAAAAAATTTCCTTGTCCAAACTTTGTTTGTGACGCATAAATCCAAATACCTTCATTTGGAGGCTTCCTTCATGAAGCTTTTCCACTTGCATATGATTATACTTGTACGGCTTTGTTCCTTGTTTGTGTATTACGCCACAATATGCATCATATTGACTTAAGCGATTTGCAAGCTGGGTTGCCTCGCTCCTGTGTTTACCCCTACGTTCCCGATTGTTCGGCTAGGGAGTAAAGGGAGCACCTCTGCGATTGTCACGATCGGGTCAACCGAGCCGGACCTCAGACTGGGTGAAGTCGAAAGCTAGCGCTCTTATAGTTTTCAATGATGGCCGGCATACAACGGAACTCATGAGTACAAAAAATCTATTGCACAAGTCTCATAATAACAATGAGCACCGAAGGAAGGTATCAGTGGGGGTACTATTTTCTTCGAAGATGCTTCTTACACTTCACGATAATATAGCATAAGTTCCCTGAGCGCGCTTTGTCTGTTACAGCCTTATGGCCTGATTGCCTGGTTATTGGAAACACCGTCGATATTCTCGACCGATGGAGTACATAACACTTTTCGGTCCTTGACCGAAGAGGGAGAAGTTGACGGTCGAGTAAGACGCGTTTAAAGTTCGGTTGAACATAGATATGATATAAGTACTTCCGTACATGCAATCATTCTTATACCCAAGTCACTTGGGGGCTCTTAAGTTTATTTGAGCCATTTTATAATAAGTGTTCTTCTTCTTAGTCGTTGCAAAGTTTTATTATTATTATTTATCACTCCTTTTTTCGACGTGAGTGTGCGGTCACTAGCCGGGGAGCCTAATTTCTCTCTCAAAGTCGCTAGAGTTTAGTTTGCTAAACTAGCCTAATGAGAAGTACTCCGCCCTCGGGATAGGAGGTTGAAGCCGTAGGCTGACCCGCTCGAAGTCTTGAGATAGGATGTATCATGTTAAAGCACGACTGAAGCACTTCCTTTTTTAAGACCAATTTTCGGATTGGCACCGAACACTTGATCTTGTTCGGACGTCATGCTTTTATTTGTGCTTTTCCAGCATTAGTCTCGCAGTGCAACGCCGGACACCTTTAGGGATTCGGCAAAAACATTCTCAGATATTGCTATATATGCATCGGTCTCGAATTGTGTCTTCGGTCAATAGTTGGGTTGCCCGGCTCCTGCACTTGCTTCCTACATTCCGTTTTGTTCGGCTAGGTGTGCAAAGGGAGAACCACTGTGATTGTGCTTCCATCTCACATGGTTAAGCACCTCAGTGGAGAAAGCCGAAAACTCACTGTCACAATAAGCATAAACTGGTCAGCGATCCGATGACTATGTTAAAAGACGGGCCGTTCATAACATTGGCCGAAGTGTTTACGGCTTGACCCCGACTGTCGCCGAACACTACCGGGGGCTATTAACTGACCTCCCAAACTAAATCCTCGATATTTTGCTCTTACATTAGAGTTGAGGTTTAATGATCATGCTTAGCATGACAACCCAAAGAAAGGAACCGATAGCGGGACTATTTTCTTTGGAAGACATTTCTTCTGTTAAACAGTAATATAACTCTCTGCGTACCTTTGTTTATAAAACCGTATGGTCAGATTGCCTTGTTTGTTGTAAATCTTTGCCCTCATAAAGGCTTTATAAAGTAGGACAAACACTCCTCGGCTACTAGCCGAGGAGGTGG
The DNA here is from genome assembly GCF_002162155.2 of Triticum dicoccoides. Classification (NCBI taxonomy): domain Eukaryota; kingdom Viridiplantae; phylum Streptophyta; class Magnoliopsida; order Poales; family Poaceae; genus Triticum; species Triticum dicoccoides. The sequence continues at coordinate 476,311,440 of NC_041384.1, read as the reverse complement.
AAGCCGATGGTCGGTCAACAAAGTTTTGTACAATGCGGACCCAAGCATTAATGACGTAAAGTACTTGGATACATAGAGTCATTACACATAATTTGTGATTTTACTATGGATATCGATCCTTAATTCGGCCACCCGTGCCCGCATTAAGGCTCGGGGGCTACTGGGCTTCCGCCTTATTATTTACAAATATTAAAGGGGCACATCGATCCCCTAATCTGGTGTTGCCACCCGACCAGTGTCTCGGGGGCTACTGCATTGCCTGTTCAATGCAGAAAATTTTAAGTGCAATATAGTTGCCGAGGAGATTTTGATCCTCGGGTTGGTCGGCCGCACCCAACCTGAGTCTCGAGGACTAAGCACGCCGCTTTTTGTGTCCCGAAGTATTCTGCCGAGCTAGGACTTGATCCTCAGGCCGATTTTGCAAATCAACCTGAGTCTCAACGGCTACTGGGATCAGCGGTCTTACGTCATCCTTCAGGTGCATCTCGGGTTTTAGACCGATACACACCTTGAGGGCTACTGGCCATATATCTCGGCAGAGAATAAATTGCAATAATAAAAAATATTGACAAAAAATCGGCCCACAGTCGGGGTGGTGCACCACCTCGGAAGAAATCCGGCATAAAGCTCGGGCGCTAGTGGCTGGCTCCATAGAGGGCATTTCCGGCATTAAGCTCGGCTAAACTCCTTCAACTTTTTTGAACCAAGGTGATATGACACCTCGGATATAGTCCGGCGTTGGAGCTGGGACACTGTCTGGCGTTGGAGCTCGGATATAGTCCGGCGTTGGAGCTGGGACACTGTCCGGCGTTGGAGCTCGGATATAGTCCGGCGTTGGAGCTGGGACACTGTCCGGCGTTGGAGCTCGGATATAGTCCGGCATTGGAGCTGGGACACTGTCCGGCGTTGGAGCTCGGATATAGTCCGGCGTTGGAGCTCGGATACATTCTAGCGTTAGAGCTGGGAAGCGGTCTGGCGTTGGTGCTCGGCTGCAAAAGATACCTCGAATGCAGTCCGGCATTGGAGCTCGGACGCAAGAGGACGCTGCCGCCCGAGAACAATTTCAAACCCGAGGTGTGGCATAAAAATAACAAGGCATTGATAAAGGCCAGAAACTTAAAGGGGCTCCTCGGATACCCGACGTGTAAACTCGCCGAATGCATTTCGGCGATCCTCAAGATCGAAGATGAGAAGATTTGTTGAACCAGTTTTCAAGACCGTCAACCGAAGATGAAGAACAGTTCGGAAGAATCGAGGAGCGTCCCTAACTTCAAGACCGGTTCAGGGGCCTACTGACGGTGTCCTGGACTAGGGAGTACTCACCACGTCATCTCCCGATCTATTAGATTGGGCTGAGGACCCCCATGGCCGTATACTCATGGGCCAGTTCAGACAGCTGCCGCATACAAGGAATATTCCACAAGACTTGGCGATCAAGACAAGGACTCCTCCCCACTGGTGTATTCGGCTAGGACTCTTGTTATCCTAGGCCTCTGGTGCATTATATAAACCGAGGCCAGGCTAGTCGATAGAACATATACACATCAACAATCATACCATAGGCTAGCTTCTAGGGTTTAGCCTCTCCGATCTCGTGGTAGATCTACTCTTGTACTACCCATATCATCAATATTAATCAAGCAGGACGTAGGGTTTTACCTCCATCAAGAGGGCCCGAACCTGGGTAAAACATCGTGTCCCGTGCCTCCTGTTACCATCCACCTTAGACGCACAGTTCGGGACCCCCTACCCGAGATCCGCCGGTTTTGACACCGACAAACGTCTTCACGATCCGACCGATCCAAGTACCGAACGCACGGCACATCCGAGTTCAGCACGCGTTCAACTCGATGATGTCCCATGAATTCCGATCCGGCAGAGCTTCACGGGAGAGTTCCATCAGCACCACGGCGTGATGACGGTGATGATGTTGCTACTGACGCAGGGCTTCGCCTAAGCACCACTACGATATGATCGAGGTGGATTATGGTGGAGGGGGGCACCGCACACGCCTTGGAACAATCAACTTGTGTGTTCTAGGGTGCCCCTGTCCCCGTATATAAAGGGAAAGGGGGGACGGCCGGCCCTTGTAGGGCGCGCCAGGAGGAGGAGTCCTCCTCCTAGTAGGAGTAGGACTCCCCGTTCCTACTCCTACTAGGAGGAGGAAAGGAAGGAGGAGAGGGAGAAGGAAGGAGAGGAAGGGAAGGAGGAAAGGGGGCCGCCCCCTAGTCCAATTCGGTTTGGGCTGGGGGGCCGCGCGCCCTGCCTCCTCTCTTCCACCACTTGGCCCATGAGGCCCAATACTTCTTCCCCGTATTCCCGTAACTCCTCGGTACTCCGAAAAATACTCGAATCACTCGGAACCTTTGCGATGTCCGAATATAGTCGTCCAATATATCGATCTTTACGTCTCGACCATTTCGAGACTCCTCGTCATGTCCCCCATCTCATCCGGGACTCTGAACTACCTTCGGTACATGAAATAACATAAACTCATAATATCGATCGTCACCGAACGTTAAGCGTTTGGACCCTATGGGTTGGAGAACTATGTAGACATGACCGAGACACGTCTCCGATCAATAACCAATAGCGGAACCTGGATGTTCATATTGGCTCCTAAAAATTCTATGAAGATCTTTATCGGTCAAACCGCATAACAACATACGTTATTCCCTTTGTCATCGGTATGTTACTTGCCCGAGATTCGATCGCCGGTATCTCAATACCTAGTTCAATCTCGTTACCAGCAAGTCTCTTTACTCGTTTCCTTAATGCATCATCCTGCAACTAACTCATTAGTTGCATTGCTTGCAAGGCTTATAGTGATGTGCATTACCGAGAGGTCCTAGAGATACCTCTCCGACAATCGGAGTGACAAATCCTAATCTCGATCTATGCCAACTCAACAAGTACCATCGGAGACACCTGTAGAGCACCTTTATAGTCACCCAGTTACGTTGTGACGTTTGGTAGCACACAAAGTGTTCTTCTGGTAATCGGGAGTTGCATAATCTCATGGTCATAGGAACATGTATAAGTCATGAAAAAAGCAATAGCAGTAAACGAAAATGATTAAGTGCTAAGCTAACAGAATGGGTCAAGTCAATCACATCATTCTCTTAATGATGTGATCCCATTTATCAAATGACAACTCATGTCTATGGTTAGGAAACATAACCATCTTTGATCAACGAGCTAATCTAGTAGAGGCATACTAGTGACACTCTGTTTGTCTATGTATTCACACATGTATTATGTTACCGGTTAATACTATTCTAGCATGAATAATAAACATTTATCATGAAATAAGGAAATAAATAATGACTTTATTATTGCCTCTAGGGCATATTTCCTTCAGTCTCCCACTTGCACTAGATTCAATAATCTAGATTACACAGTAATGATTCTAACACCCTTGGAGACTTGGTGCTGATCATGTTTTGCTCATGAGAGAGGCTTAGTCAACGGGTCTGCAACATTCATATCTGTATGTATCTTGCAAATCTCTATGTCTCCCACCTGGACTTGGTCGTGGGTGGAATTGAAGCGTCTCTTGATGTGTTTGGTTCTCTTGTGAAATCTGGATTCCTTTACCAAGGCAATTGCACCAATATTGTCACAAAAGATTTTCATTGGACCCGATGCACTAGGTATGACACCTAGATCGGATATGAACTCCTTCATCCAGACTCCTTCATTTGATACTTCTGAAGCATCTATGTACTCCGCTTCACACGTAGATCCCGCCACGACGCTTTGTTTAGAACTGCTCCAACTGACAGCTCCACCGTTCAATATAAACACGTATCCAGTTTGCAATTTAGAGTCGTCCGGATCAGTGTTAAAGCTTGCATTGACGTAACCATTTACGACGAGCTCTTTGTCACCTCCATAAACAAGAAACATATCCTTAGTCCTTTCCAGGTATTTCAGGATGTTCTGGACCACTGTCCAGTGATCCACTCCTGGATTACTTTGGTACCTCCCTTCTAAACTAATAGCAAGGCACACATCAGGTCTGGTACACAACATTGCATACATGATAGAGCCTATGGCTGAAGCATAGGGTACATTTTTCATTTTTCTCTATCTTTTGAAGTGGTCGGGCATTGAGTCTTACTCGACTTCACACCTTGTAACACGGGCAAGAACCCTTTCTTAGCTTGATCCATTCTGAACTTCTTCAAAACTTATCAAGGTATGTGCTTTGTGAAAGTCCAATTAGGCGTCTTGATCTATCTCTATAGATCTTGATGCCTAATATATAAGCAGCTTCACCGAGGTCTTTCATTGAAAAACTCTTATTCAAGTATCCAGAAATTCTATATCATTTCCAATCAACAATATGTCATCCACATATAATATTAGAAATGCTACAGAGTTCCCACGCACTTTCTTGTAAATACAGGCTTCTCCAAAAGTATGTATAAAACCATATGCTTTGATCACACTATCAAAACGTTTATTCCAACTCCGAGAAGCTTGCACCAGTCCATAAATGGATCGCTGGAGCTAGCACACTTTGTTAGTACCCTCTGGATCGATAAAACCTTCAGGTTGCATCATATACAACTCTTCTTCTAGAAATCCATTCAGGAATGCAGTCTTTACATCCATTTGCCAAATTTCATAATCATAAAATGCAGCAATAGCTAACATGATTCAGACGGACTTTCGCATCGCTACGGGTGAGAAGGTCTCATCCTAGTCAACTCCTTGAACTTGAAGAAAACCTTTTGCAACAAGTCGAGCTTTGTAGACAGTAACGTTACCGTCAGCGCCAGTCTTCTTCTAGAAAATCCATTTATTCTCGATGGCTTGCTGATCATTGGGCATTAAAGTCCACACTTTGTTCTCATACATGGATCCCATCTCTGATTTCATGGCCTCGAGCCATTTTGCGGAATCTGGACTCATCATCGCTTCCTCATAGTTCGTAGGTTCGTCATGGTCAAGTAACATGACCTCCAGAACAGGATTACCGTACCACTCAGGTGCGGATCTTACTCTGGTTGATCTACGAGGTTCCCTAGTAACTTGATCTGAAGTGTCAAGATCATCATCATTGGCTTCCTCACTAATTGGTGTAGGTGTCATAGGAACCGGTTTCTGTAATAGAATACTTCCCAATAAGGGAGTAGGTACAGTTACCTCATCAAGTTCTACTTTCCTCCCACTCACTTCTTTCGAGAGAAACTCCATCTCTAGAAAGGATCCATTCTTAACAACAAATGTCTTGCCTTCGATCTATGATAGAAGGTGTACCCAACAGTCTCCTTTGGGTATCCTATGAAGACACATTTCTCCGATTTGGGTCGAGCTTATCAGGTTGAAGCTTTTTCACATAAGCATCGCGGCCCAAACTTTAAGAAACGACAACTTTGGTTTCTTGCCAAACCATAGTTCATAAGGCGTCGTCTCAACGGATTTAGATGGTGCCCTATTTAACGTGAATGCAGTTGTCTCTAAAGCATAACCCCAAAACAATAGCGGTAAATCAGTAAGAGACATCATAGATCGCACCATATCTAGTAAAGTACGATTACGATGTTCGGACACACCATTACGCTGTGGAGTTCCGGGTGGCGTGAATTGCGAAACTATTCCGCAATGTTTCAAATGAAGACCAAACTCGTAACTCAAATATTCTCCTCCACAATCAGATCATAGAAACTTTATTTTCTTGTTACGATGATTTTCCACTTCACTCTGAAATTCTTTGAACTTTTCAAATGTTTCAGACTTATGTTTCATCAAGTAGATATACCCATATCTGCTCAATTCATCTGTGAAGGTGAGAAAATAACGATACCCGCCGCGAGCCTCAATATTCATCGGACCACATACATCAGTATGTATGATTTCCAACAAATTTGTTGCTGGCTCCATAGTTCCGGAGAATGGTGTTTTAGTCATCTTGCCAATGAGGCATGGTTCACAAGTACCAAGTGATTCATAATCAAGTGATTCCAAAAGTCCATCAGAATGGAGTTTCTTCATGCGCTTTACACTAATATGACCTAAACGGCAGTGCCACAAATAAGTTGCACTATCATTACCAAGTCTGCATCTTTTGGTTTCAATATTATGAATATGTGTATCACTACTATTGAGTTTCATTAAAAATAGACCACTCTTCAAGGGTGCATGACCATAAAAGATATTACTCATATAAATAGAACAACCATTATTCTCTGATTTAAATGAATAACCGTCTCGCATCAAACAAGATCCAGATATAATGTTCATGCTCAACGCTGGCACCAAATAACAATTATTTAGGTCTAAAACTAATCCCGAAGGTAGATGTAGAGGTAGCATGCCGACGGCGATCACATCGACTTTGGAACCATTTCCCACGCGCATCGTCACCTCGTCCTTAGCCAATCTTCGCTTAATCCGTAGTCCCTCTTTCAAGTTGCAAATATTAGCAACAGAACCAGTATCAAATACCCAGGTGCTACTGCGAGCTTTAGTAAGGTACACATCAATAACATGTATATCACATATACCTTTGTTCACCTTGCCATCCTTCTTATCTGCCAAATACTTGGGGCAGTTCCGCTTCCAGTGACCAGTCCCTTTGCAGTAGAAGCACTCAGTCTCAGGCATAGGTCCAGACTTGGGTTTCTTCACTTGAGCAGCAACTGGTTTGCTGTTCTTCTTGAAGTTCCCCTTCTTCCCTTTACCCCTTTTCTTGAAACTGGTTGTCTTGTTGACCATCAACACTTGATGCTCCTTCTTGATTTCTACCTCCGCAGCCTTTAGCATTGCGAAGAGGTCCGAAATAGTCTTATCCATCCCTTGCATAATATAGTTCATCACGAAGCTCTTGTAGCTTGGTGGCAGTGATTGAAGAACTCTGTCAATGACACTATCATCAGGAAGATTAACTCCCAGCCGAGTCAAGTGGTTGTGGTACCCAGACATTCTGAGTATATGTTCATTGACAGAACTATTCTCCTCCATTTTGCAGTTGTAGAACTTATTGAAGACTTCATATCTCTCAATCCGGGCATTTGCTTGAAATATTAACTTCTACTCCTGGAACATCTCATATGCTCCATGACGTTCAAAACATCGTTGAAGTCCCTTTGTAAGCCGTAAAGCATGGCACACTAAACTATCGAGTAGTCATCAGCTTTGCTTTGCTAGTTGTTCATAACATCTGGCATTGCTCCTGCAGTGGGTTTGTCACCTAGCGGTGCTTCCAGGACGTAATTCTTCTGTGCAGCAATGAGGATAATCCTCAAGTTACGGACCCAGTCCGTGTAGTTGCTACCATCATCTTTCAACTTAGCTTTCTCTAGGAACACATTAAAACTCAACGGAACAATAGCACGGGCCATATATCTACAACAACATAGACATGCAAAATACTATCAGGTACTAAGTTCATGATAAATTAAAGGTCAATTAACCAAATTACTTCAGAACTCCCACTTAGATAGACATCTCTCTAATCATCTAAGTGATCACGTGCCATATCAACTAAACCATGTCCGATCATCACGTGAGATGGAGTAGTTTTCAATGGTGAACATCACTATGTTGATCATATCTACTATATGATTCACGCTCGACCTTTCAGTCTCAGTGTTTCGAGGCCATATCTGCATATGCTAGGCTCGTCAAGTTTAACCCGAGTATTCCGCGTGTGCAAAACTGGCTTGCACCCGTTGTATGTGAATGTAGAGCTTATCACACCCGGTCATCACGTGGTGTCTCGGCATGACGAACTGTAGCAACGGTGCATACTCAGGGAGAACACTTGTACCTTGAAATTTAGTGAGAGATCATCTTATAATGCTACCGCCAAACTAAGAAAAATAAGATGCATAAAGGATAAACATCACATGCAATCAATATAAGTGATATGATATGGCCATCATCATCTTGTGCCTTTGATCTCCATCTCCAAAGCACCGTCATGATCACCATCGTCACCGGCTTGACACCTTGATCTCCATCGAAGCATCGTTGTCGTCTCGCCAACTATTGCTACTACGACTATCGCTACCGCTTAGTGATAAAGTAAAGCAATTACATGGCAATTGCATTTCATACAATAAAGCGACAACCATATGGCTCCTGCCAGTTGCCGATAATCGTGTTACAAAACATGATCATCTCATACAATAAAATTTAGCATCATGTCTTGACCATATCACATCACAATATGCCCTGCAAAAACAAGTTAGACATCCTCTAGTTTGTTGTTGCAAGTTTTACGTGTCTGCTACGGGCTAAGCAAGAACGGTTCTTACCTACGCATCAAAAACCACAACGCGGTATAGTGATTGCTTTTTGATCTTCAGAAAGAACCCTCTTCATTGAATCTGATTCAACTAAAGTTGGAGAAACTTACACCCACCAGCCACCTGTGTGCGAAGCACGTCGGTAGAACCAGTCTTGCGTAAGCGTACGCGTAATGTCGGTCTGGGCCGCTTCATCCAACAAAACCGCCGAATCAAGAATCAACTAGTGACGGAAAGCAATTTGTATATACCCACGCCCACAACTCCTTTGTGTTCTACTCGTGCATATAACATCTACGCGTAAACCTGGCTCGGATGCCATTGTTGGGGAATGAAGTAATTTCAAAAAAATTCGTACGCACACGCGAGATCTATCATGGTGATGCATAGCAACGAGAGGGGAAGAGTGATGTCCACGTACCCTCGTAGACCGTAAGCGGAAGTGTTATGAAGACACGGTTGATGTAGTCGTATGTCTTCACGATCCACCGATCCTAGTACCGAAAGTACGACACCTCCGCAATCTGCACACGTTCGGCTCGGTGACATCCCATGAACTCTCGATCCAGCTGAGTGTCGAGGGAGAGCTTCGTCAGCACAACGGCGTGATAACGGTGATGATGAAGCTACCGGCGCAGGGCTTCGCCTAAGCACTATGACCATATGACCGAGGTGGATTATGGTGGAGGGGGGCACCGCACATTGCTAAGGGATCAATGATCAACTTGTGTGTTCTAGGGTGCCCCCTTGCCCCCGTATATAAAGGAGCAAGGGGGAGGCCGGCTGGCCCTTGGTTGCGCGCCAAGGAGGGGAGGAGTCCTCCTCCTAGTAGGTGTAGGACTCCCCTTTCCTAGTCCTACTAGGAGGAGGAAGGGGGAAGGAAGGAAGGGGGGACGCCCCCCCTTCCCTAGTCCAATTCGGACTAGAGGGGAGGGGGTGCACGGCCCTACCTTGGCCAGCCCCCTCTCTCTTTCCACTAAGGCCCATGTTGGCCCGTTAGATCCCCCGGGGGTTCTGATAACCCCCGACACTCTGATAATTATCCTGTGACCTCCCGAACTCATCCGGTGTCCGAATATAGTCATCCAATATATCAATCTTTCTGTCTCGACTATTTCGAGACTCCCCGTCATGTCCGTGATCATATCCGAGACTCCGAACTATCTTTGGTACATCAAAACACATAAAATCATAATACCGATCGTCACTGAACGTTAAGCGTGCGGACCCTACGAGTTCGAGAACTACGTAGACATGACCGAGACACGTCTCCGGTCAATAACCAATAGCGGAACCTGGATGTTCATATTGGCTCCCACATATTCTACGAAGATCTTTATCGGTCAAACCACATAACAATATACGTTGTTCCCTTTGTCATCGGTATGTTACTTGCCCGAGATTCGATCGTCGGTATCTCAATACCTAGTTCAATCTCGTTACCAGCAAGTCTCTTTACTCGTTTCCTTAATGCATCATCCTGCAACTAACTCATTAGTTGCATTTATCATGATATAAAATTCTAGCATGAATAATAAACATTTATCATGATATAAATAAATATAAATAACACATTTATTATTGCCTCTAGGGCATATTTCCTTCAGTAAGTGCATCTAGTGCCACCCCTAGTTGGTTTTGGATTATTTACGACAAACGTGGTAGAGGGACTAATGTGTTTGTGAGAATTGCAGGATAACACAGGTAGTTGTCCCTCATTGATTCGGTTTACCCACCAGAGATAACCCCTAAAAATGTATGAAGACATTGAAGACAATGGTGGTTCGTGAAGACATTCATGTTGAAGATAATGAGCTGTGAAGACATTCACTTGAAGATAATGGAGTGCGAAGATAGTTTCTTTCGTAGTTCCTTTTCTTTTTTCTTAAGTCATAGGAACCATCGTATTATTAACTGGGGTCCAAGTGAACAAAGTCAGATGACTGAAGTGATGCTCAACCTAAATCCTATGTCTTTGATCGAAGATAATGAGAGCAAATCTTGTCCAGAGTTGTATGAGTCAGCTTTGCTTGTAGCCCAAGCCAAGCTGTCGCATGTGTTTGAAATCCGACTGTTGGATACGTGTTAGTTCCTGAGTTACCCAGGGTCATTTCAGACATATCATGTCGGGTTGCCTCCTGGCTATAAGGGCATGTACAATGGTGTTATCTTAGGAGTGCCACGTAGGATAAATGATGAGGTGGAGGAGAGAGAACTCATAAGAAAAGGTTTGTCTTCTCTTAAATAAGAGAAAACAAGAGATGATCTCTTAGCACAATATGTCTCACCACGTTTTTAGGAATAGCTAGTTATTGAAGATAAGGCTAAGATATGACCCGTTGTAGACGCTTTTTTATCATCTCTAAATTACATGCAAGATTTAAGATAAGACTATCTTATCAACCATTGTACATGCCCTAAATAGCCCACCCCTACACCATAAATTGGTGGCTTCTCAGAGTTAGTGCACGACTTTTGTCGTTTGAGAGCAACCCACCTCTGAAGCCTTTGAGAGAGAGATCCTTGCAAGGACAAAGCCCAAAACACCCAGAGCCAAAGAGTGTTAGGCATCACTGATGTCTTTCTATCTGTGTGACCTGAAGACTTGTTACACTTGAGGACTGTGAATCCTCCAGCCGGTTAGGCGTCGCATTCTGAGCATCCAAGAGTCATTGTGGATCACCGGTGAATGAAGTCTGTGATGGTTTGGAAGTCTACCTTGAAGACTTACCAGAGTGATTGGGCGAGGACTGGGTGTCCTTCGCTCAAGGGGAATAAGGTGAAGACGCGGTCTTCCGAGTTCAATCTCAGCCTCCCTAACCAGACGTACAGTTGTCACAACAACTAGAACTGGTCTACCAAATCCTTGTCTTCACCAAGCTACTAGTTCTATTGCTTACTTCCTTTGCATTTCAGTTTGTCTTTGTGAAGTCATTGCTTGCTTGCCTGATTTGTTTGACTTCACTGTGTGAATTCTATTACCTGTTTGGCTTCATACCGTCTTCAAAGACCTCGTGTTTTGAAGACTTTCATAAAAATCGCCTATTCACCCCCCTCTAGTCGATAACTAGCACTTTCAATTGGTATCAGAGCAAGGTGCTCCCTTGTTCTGTGTGATTCGGTTTAACCGCCTGGAGTTTTAGCTATGCCGACTGCAGGGATAATCAAGGTCTTCGATGCGTGCCCAGTCTTCGATGGCACTGATTACCCCTACTGGAAGAATAAGATGTGCATGCATCTTGAAGCCATTGACATTTACCTCTCCGAAACCCAAGGGTGGAGTGTTTCCGAATACTATACCTGTGGGAAACACCAAGTATATTCGGAAAACAGGCGATCCGGTCATAATGCTTGAACGGACAAACTGTATTCGGGGAGTTATGTTATATTACTGTTTAACATAAGAAATATCTTCCAGAAAGAATAGTTCCGTTAAGGGTTCCTCTCCCTGGGTCGGCATGCGTTTATGCATGACTAAGCCGTGATGCGAAAGAATCACAGGAGTCTTTATATTTTAGTAGTTTATATTGCTGCAAAGGTAGTTTGTCTTTTGTCTGCCGACCAATAATTCCCTTAAGAATGCTAGCTTTCGGCTTCACCCGTCTGAGGTACATGTCCGGATGACCTATTTGTAACAATCGCAAAGGTGCTCCCTTGATACATCTCCAACGCATCTACTTTTCCAAAGACTTTTGCCCTTGTTTTGGACTCTAACTTGGATGATTTGAATGGAACTAACCCGGACTGACGCTGTTTTCAGCAGAATTGCCATGGTGTTATTTTTGTGCAGAAATAAAAGTTCTCGGAATGACCTGAAAATCCATGGAGACACATTTTGGAATTAATAAAAAATACTAGCGAAAGAATCAACATCAGGGGCCCACACCCTATCCACGAGGGTGCAGGGCGCCCCCCCTGGGGCGCGCCCCTGCCTCGTGGGTCCCCTGGGGCTCCACCGACCTCAACTCCAACCCTATATATTCATGTTCGGGGAGAAAAAAATAAAAAAGAAGGATTCATCATGTTTTATGATACGGAGCCGCCGCCAAGCCCTAATCTTCCTCGGGAGGGCCGATATGGAGTCCGCTCGGGGCTCCGGAGAGGGGAATCAATCGCCATCGTCATCATCAACCTTCCTCCATCACCAATTTCATGATGCTCACCGCCGTGCGTGAGTAATTCCATCGTAGGCTTGCTGGACGGTGATGGGTTGGATGAGATTTACCATGTAATCGAGTTAGTTTTGTTAGGGTTTGATCCCTAGTATCCATTATGTTCTAAGATTGATGTTGCTATGACTTTGCTATGCTTAATGCTTGTCACTAGGGCCCAAGTGCCATGATTTCAGATCTGAACCTATTATGTTTTCAAGAATATATGTGAGTTCTTGATCCTATTTTGAAAGTCAATAGTCACCTACTATGTGTTATGATCCGGTAACCCCGAAGTGACAATAATCGGGACCACTCCCGGTGATGACCGTAGTTTGAGGAGTTCATGTATTCACTAAGTGTTAATGCTTTGGTCCAGTACTCTATTAAAAGGAGGCATTAATATCCCTTAGTTTCCAATAGGACCCCGCTGCCACGGGAGGGTAGGACAAAAGATGTCATGCAAGTTCTTTCCATAACCACGTATGACTATATTCGGAACACATGCCTACATTACATTGATGAACTGGAGCTAGTCCTGTGTCACCCTATGTTATAACTATTGCATGCGGAATCGCATCCAACATAATTATCCATCATTGATCCATTGCCTACAAGCTTTTCACATATTGATCTTTGCTTAGTTACTTTTTCGTTGCCACTGTTACGATTGCTACAAAAATTGCTACTGTTACTTTTGCCACCGTTACCGTTACTTCCATACTACTTTGCTGCAGATATTAAGTCTTTTAGGTGTGGTTAAATTGACAACTCAACTACTAATACTTGAAATATTCTTTGGCTCCCCTTGTGTCGAATCAATAAATTTAGGTTGAATACTCTACCCTCAAAAACTGTTGTGATCCCCTATACTTGTGGGTTATCAAGACAATTTTCTAGCGCTGTTGCCGGGGAGCATAGCTCTATTCTTTGAGTCACTTGGGATTTCTATCTATGGATCACTATGAGGAACTTGAAAGATGAAAGAACCAAGGTTTTTCCCTCAACTACGAGGGGAGGTAAGGAACTGCCATCTAGCTTTGCACTTGATTCACCTTCTGTTGTGAGTAAATTTGCGATACCTACACCTATTATTGATTCTGATATGTCGCATGTTATTCATGCCGCCACTTCTGCTATGCATGATGCTTATGATGAAACTACTTCTATGCTTGATAATACTGTGCCAATAGGTGAATTTCTTGGGATGGACAACTTGCTAGGGTTAGAGAGAATGAAATTATTGAAACAGATAATATTGATGAAAGTGATGATGAAGATTCCCCCCTAGATATGAATTGCCTGATGTGCCTGAGGGTTATGTTATGGATGAAGAAACTACTAGAGACCTTTTTGCTTGCAAAGATAGATATGATCTTAAGAAACTGTTAGCTAAGCTGAAAGGAAAGTCTTTGAATGCTAGAATGAAATACGACCCTGCTTTTGCTACTTCACCTATCTGTATTTCTGATAAGGATTATGATTTCTCTGTCGATCCTGAGTTTCTTACTTTGGTTGAATCTGATCCTTTTTATGGCTATGAATCTGAAACTGTTGTGGCACATCTTACTAAATTAAATGATATAGCCACCCTATTCACTCATGAGTAAAAAATTCGTTACTACTATATCCTTAAGTTATTTCCGTTCTCATTAAAGGGTGATGCTAAAACTTGGTTTAATTCTCTTGCTCCTGGTTGTGTGTGTAGTCCCCAGGATATGATTTATTACTTCTCTGCTAAATATTTCCCTGCTCATAAGAAATAAGCTGCCTTGAGGGAAATATATAATTTTGTGCAAATTGAAGAAGAGAGTCTCCCACGAGCTTGGGGGAGGCTTATCCAATTACTTAATGCTTTGCCTGATCATCCTCTCAAGAAAAATGAAATACTTGATATCTTTTATAATGGACTAACTGATGCTTCCAGAGACCACCTGGATAGTTGTGCTGGTTGTGTTTTCAGGGAAAGAACTGTTGAGCAAGCTGAATTGCTATTGAATAATATATTGAGTAATGATAATGATTGGACACCTCCTGAACCAACTCCAAAGAAAAGGGGTATTCTATTTCTCAGTCCTGAAGATATGCAAGAGGCAAAGAAATCTATGAAATAAAATGGTATTAAAGCTGAAGATGTTAAGAATTTACCACCTATTGAAGAAATACATGCTCTTAATAACCCGACATAGGTAGTAAAGGTAAATTCTCTCTATAGATTTGATGAAGGTGATATTCATTGTAATAAGTCTGCTAGCCAATGCTTGGATGAGTTTGATAATTTTATTGTCAAACAAGAAAACTTCAATGCTTATGTTGGTAGACAATTGAAATGTAATGCTTATATGATTGAACACTTGAGTGATTATATGTCTAGAGTTAAAGGTGACCTTAAACTTATTAGTAAACATGCTTCTATGGTTACCACTCAAGTAGAACAAGTGCTTAAAGCACAAGATGATTTGCTCAATGAATTAAATAATAAGAAAAATGATAATGCTATTAGAGTTGTGACTAGAGGGGGTAAAATGACTCAGGAACCTTTGTATCCCGAGGGCCACCCTAAGAGAGTTGAGAAAGATTCTCGGAGAACTAATGTTGATGCACCTAGTCCTTCTAAGAAGAAGAAAAAGAAAAATGATAGGACTTTGCATGCTTCTAGTGAACTTGTTGTTGACACACCTGAGAATCCCAATGTTATTTCTATTTCTGATGCTGAAACACAATTTGGTAATGAACATGAACCTAGTGATAATGTTAATGATGATGTTCATGTTGATGCTCAACCTAGCAATAACAATGATGTAGAGATTGAACCTGCTGTTGATCTTGATAACCCACAATCAAAGAATCAATGTTATGAAGAAAGAGAACCATGGGTTCATAAACCCATGCCTTTTCCTCCTAAGCCATCCAAGAAAAAGGATGATGAGGATTTTGAGCGCTTTGCTGAAATGGTTAGACCTATCTTTTTGCGTATGCATTTGACTGATATGCTTAAAATGAATCCTTATGCTAAGTATATGAAAGATATTGTTACAAATAAAAGAAAGATATCAGAAGCTGAAATTTCCACCATGCTTGCCAATTATACTTTTAACGGTGGAATACCTAAGAAACTAGGAGATCCAGGAGTACCAACTATACCATGCTCCATTAAAAGAAACTATGTTAATACTGCTTTATGCGATCTTGGAGTCGGTGTTAGTGTTATGCCCCTCTCTTTATATCGTAGACTTGATTTGAATAAGTTGACACCTACTAAAATATCTTTGCAAATGGACGATAAATCAACTGCTATACCTGTCGGTATTTGTGAGGATGTGCCTGTTGTGGTTGCAAACGTTACTATTTTAACGGGCTTTGTTAT
This sequence comes from Triticum dicoccoides, assembly GCF_002162155.2. Taxonomy (NCBI): domain Eukaryota; kingdom Viridiplantae; phylum Streptophyta; class Magnoliopsida; order Poales; family Poaceae; genus Triticum; species Triticum dicoccoides. Next base: position 476,295,661 of record NC_041384.1, on the reverse strand, counting down.
TCTTGATATTCCTGAGGACGATAGTATGTCGATTATCCTTGGTAGACCCTTTTTGAATACTGCACGGGCTGTTATTGATTGCAACAAAGTCAATGTCACTTTTCATGTTAATGGTAATGAGCATACGGTACACTTTCCGAGGAAACAACCTCAAGTCCATAGTATCAATTCTATTGGAAAAATTTCAACGATTACTATTGGAGGTTTTGAATTCCCTTTTCCTACTGTCAAGAAGAAATATGATATTCTTATTGTTGGGGACATGCATATCCCCGTTGAGGTAACCTAGCGTTATTCGAAAATTATCCGGTTTTATGTTATTCGGAAAGAGTTTGTTAACAAGACTTGATCAACCTTGTTAGTGGATTCCTTTTGATGAGCATGAGATGGATGAAGTTACAAAGCACAACTCTCTGCACCCTCCTTTTACTTTATGTTATTTAGATTAAATAAAGCAAAAAAATAGTATTTTCTGTCTGTTTTCTAAATTATCCTTGCAATAAAAAAATACCTCGAAAATAAAAGTTCTCCAAATGTCCTGAAAATGAAATACGATTTTTTGTGGAATATTTAAGAATTTCTGGCACCAAGAACAAACCAGGGGCCCCGCCATTTGGCCACGAGGGTGCAGGGCATGCCCACCCCCTAGGGCGCCCCCTGCCTTGTGGACCCCACATGCCCCCTCCACTTATTCCAGCACCCACACACTTCATCTTCCTCCAGAAAAAATCATCCCGTAGCTCAAACCCGTGTTCTAGCTCATCTTGCTCCCATTTTCGATCTCCTTGCTCAAAGCTCCATTCACAAAACTGCTTTGGGGGATTGTTCTTCAGTATGTGACTCCTCCAATGGTCCAATTAGTTTTTGTTCTAGTGCTTTATTTATTGCAAATTTTTGCTACTAAGGTGACCCTGTTCTAAAGCTTGCATGTCAAATTTATATGGTCAAAAGTAGTTTTAGTGCATGATATAGCCTCTAGGCACTTGTGGGAGTAGTTGCTATCAATCTTGTTGAGTTTGGTTCACTTTTATTGAGTCACTAAAAATTTCAGAAATTTTTTCAGGGAAAGAAAATGTTGAAGAGATTGTTGAGGGGCTCTTCGAGCCGAAGCTCGAAGGATAAGCAGAATGAGGAGAATAAAAGGCCCAAATACAATCGTCCTCGCACCGCGGAGGTTCGGCCGTGCGAATGGCCTTGTGATGCGTTCTTGAGAGCCGCCGGAATTTACGATGACTTTTATTACTTGGCTGAGAATGCAGGCCTCACCAACTTCCTCCACGACCGGCGCAAACAGTATCTCCTACTCACTAATATTTTCATGCAAAATTTTTATTTCCATGCTAAGAAATCACCACCTTCAGTGGAGTTTCACTTATATGATGAGGTTAAAGAGATGTCACTCCATGATTTTTTCGGGTCTGCAAGATACCCTTTGTAGGCCGCATAGAGGAACCACATCGTAGTGATGTGGATGGATTTATTGATAGAATTGCTATAGGGGAAACGAGGAAAGTTTCATATGCAAGAATTACTAGTTTACATTTTACTGTTCTACATTACTTTGCGATATTTGCTAGTAGATGCTTAATTGGTCGCGAGAACAGTGGAAATCTTAGTGCACCTTATATTGTCATTTTGCGCCATGCTTTGTTTCGAGATACAACTTTCAGCTTAGGCGCTATTGTTGCTAAACGATTAAATCTGAACCGTACAAAGGGCCCCATCTTCGGAGGCATCTTTGCTTCACGCCTTGGTGAACACTTTGAGATACCTATTAGGCATTATGAGAAAGAGGAAAAGTTGTTGCCCCCTATTTTTCTAGATTATAAGAGTATGGTAGCACATGATTTTATTGTTAAAAATAAGAAGAAGATGCTTAGGTATAATTTGATATTTGATAAAACTCACTGTGAGATTATTACCTTGCCTACACCCTCTCTGTTTAACATACTTTCAGGCACGTACCTCATCTTACCCGAGGCCATTTATGCATACTGGAGGCTAACACAAGTCCCAGAGCCTGAGCTTGAGCCACCACTTGATCCTTATCGACAATCTGTTTATCAGTGGGATTCAGAGGAGATCGCCAATTAGTGGCACCCTGAGGACCCTCTATCGGTGTCAAAACCGGCGGATCTCGGGAAGGGGGTCCCGAACTGTGCTCTAGGATTGATGGTAACAGGAAATGAGGGACACAATGTTTAGCCAGGTTCGGGCCCTCTCTATGGAGGTAATACCCTACGTCCTGCTTGATTGATCTTGATGAATTTGAGTATTACAAGAGTTGATCTACCACGAGATCGTAATGACTAAACCCTAAAAGTCTAGTCTGGCTATGATTATGAGGATTTGGCCTATCTACGGACCTAGCCCTCCGGTTTATATAGACACAGGAGGGATCTAGGGTTACACAAGGTCGGTTACAGAGAAATGAATCTTCATAGTTTCATGGTCGCCAAGCTTGCCTTCCACGCCAAGGAGAGTCCCATCCGGACACGGGTAGAGTCTTCGATTTCCGTATCTTCACAACCCATCAGCCTGGCCCATACCCAATAGGTCGGACGCCCGAGGACCCCTTAGTCCAGGACTCCCTCAGTAGCCCCTGAACCAGGCTTCAATGAAGAGGTGTCCGGCGCGCAGATTGTCTTTGGCATTCCAAGGCGGGTTCCCCTCTCCGAAAACTCCAAGATAGTCTTGGATAAAACGAATGTGTCCGGATCTGCAGCACATGTACCACACTTAACTTCAGAGCATATAATATTTCACAAGTCTCATCTGCTGACAACTTTTTGCAAGATGACATCACGTCTATTCGGTCACTATATCAAACCGTTTTGTCCACCGTTCCGCGCCTCAAGATGCGGTTTCCATTGGCACGTCTTGTCAAAGCAGAGATCGTGTCCCCTTATTGCAGGATTTTCATCAATGCGGGCGTGGGTAACCCAACTGTGCCGTTTATACAGCCCTTGGGAATAGGTGAGTTTTAGGGCGAGTGGGGAGGCATTCGATATTCACTGCCTTTATAAGGGGATAAGGATTCCCCCTTCTTCTCCCACGCCTTATCTCTTCCTCTGCCCTTCCACTCTTGAGCTCCAGTGCCCAAGTTTTCATCTTCTTCCCACTCGAGCAAGCACTCAACCATGTCCGGATCCGGAGGTCAAGGCAAGTGGATGGTCTCCTCCTTCAGGGAGAAGGACATTACTGAGCTTCGGGCGGCCGAGTACCTGGCGAAGGAAATCGCCCACCGTCTTCCAGCCCAAGGGCAAGTCATCCCCACACCGAAGCCTAATGAGAGGGTGGTATTCATCCCCCATTTCTTCCGCGGGCTAGGGTTTCCACTCCACCCTTTTGTCCGCGGGCTGATGTACTATTATGGGATAGACTCCCATGATCTATCCTCGAACTCTTCCCTCAACATATTGGCGTTCATCGTCATGTGTGAGGCCTTCCTCCGCATCCAACCCCATTTCGGGTTGTGGCTTAAAGTCTTCAACGTAAAGCCGAAGGTGGTGGATGGACAGCACGCGGAGTGCGGAGGCGCCATGGTGAGTAAGCTGACCAATGTCTCCTGGCCAAAGGGCACTTTTATAGAGACAGTCAAAGAATGGCAGAAACTGTGGTTCTACATCACAGAACCCCGCGAGACCACGTGGGCCGCGGCTGCCGAATTCAACCCCGGTGCTCCGATGCGACTCGCCTCCTGGGTTGAGAAGAGCCCGAATTGGGCTTCATCAGACGAGTTGATAGCACTGCAGACACGTATTCAAAGTATGGTGGATAAAGACATCAAGCTCATCGACATAATCCAAGTGATGCTGGTTCGCCAGATCCTCCCCCGCCAAAGCTAAAAACACCCCCTTTGGGAGTTCAATCCAAAGAGGCAGCAAACCCTAGAGAGGCTCTTCGAAACAACTCACGAAGATGCCTGGATGTTTCTCTTTCAAGGGCAACGAGATACCACCAGCCACGGATTCGGACCGCAGGCACGACATTAACCACCCCGCCAGGGAGGTAAGTTTTCAATGCATCCTCTACATGTTTGTTTCAAGGAGGATATCTGAACTTTTATTGTCATTGATTCTTCAGGAATGGATGGAGAGGGCGAAGCAGATTCAGTGTCCGGCTCCGCTACCTGAGGAACCAGTCATCCCGCGTCTAGCAAAGATTCTGGTACCGGCGCCCTACAAGGCACCGGAGAAGAAGGCCAAGGCCAAGGGGGTCCGAAGCGGCCCCCGCCGCAAGGTCACTTCGGACATGATGTCCGAAGATAAGATCCATTCCTCCGCCGCCAAAGACGACGACGACGAGGAGGAGGAGGAGAGCGACTCTCCCCCTGATGGAGGGAGAAAGAAGAGGGCGGCCTCCACAAATCTGGAGGCAGAGGCGCCCAAGAGGGGGAAAGGCCCCCTTGTGGATAACTCTGCATGGGACATCGACAACAGCCCGGAGCGAAATACTCGGACTAAGCCCCTGGCAGCATCATGAGTACTAAGAACCCACACCCGTTTATTTATCCGACCTCTTCATTCTATAGCATTAATATGGTTAATCGTGTTATTGCAGCCCGACCCATGACAACCCCCAATGATCCTCGTCAAGAGGCTCGTTGGATTCTAAGGCAATGGCCAGCGAGACACCGCCGGCCGCTCACTCTCCCAAGGCCAAGGGAGACGACGAGGTACTGTCCCAAAGGACCTTCCCAGGCCAGGGAGAGGTTCAGGAGGCTGTCGTGGTGGCGTCGGGAGGCAAGACCTCGGCTTCCGGACATATGGGGGAGTAGATCCCCATGGTGCCTGGGGGCCTCGATCAGTTCGGCCTCCAGTCGAATACGATTCCGGAGACCCATGCGGCTCCGAAATCCGGCGAGCAACCTCCTTCAAAAGAAGGGGGTGTGCTGTCTCACAGGTGACCTCTGTCCAATCAGAGGCACCGGATAATCTACTGGAAGCGCTACGAGGCGCTTCCATTGTGGAAGAACACCGTATCCTTGTGGGTACAGTGATTGAGAAGGTTTAGTCCGTCAAGAGCGGGCTTACCGAAGCCTGCAGTGGCCTGCTAACAGGTTTTGACGTAAGCGGCGTTTAACCGAGAAAATCCCAATATAGACAGTAGCCCCTGAGACAATGTCCGGTGTTCGGAAAGAAAATTCGGACAGAGGATCAATGAAATTTCGCAGGAAACTAACTAAAATGTGTCTAATGTGAATAAGTAGGCTTTGCTGCTGTCCGCGACCTCTCACACTGCCGAAGTCTCTAGACTAAAGCAAAGACTGGAGCGGGCCGAGGAGGAGCTCAGCCAAGCGAGGAAGCAGCTGGAAGACCAGCAAGGTATGCAATGGCTCGCTATATATTTGAAAAGAGTAAATGATGTATATTGACCATAGTGTCATTATATGTATAGGGGCGACGACCGAGGTCGAGGCCCTAAAAAAGGCCCTGGCCGAAGCCGAGGGGAAAGCTGTCAAGGAGTAGGCCGCTCGTAAGAAGCTAAAGGCCTGGCAGAATGAGGTCCAACAAGAGCTCCAGGACACGGTGAAGAGGTATGAGACCCTGGAGGGCGATGTTTCGGCTCGAGAGACCGAACTCTCCAAGGCTCGATCGTCAAAGCGCGGAAGCGGCCCGAGTTGAAGCCGATCCAGGAGGCCAGGAAGATCGTAGCGGGTAAGGCGTTTAGTATGCAAAGCAAGTATATGAAGAAGAAGTATTTCTTACTAACCCGGATTCGGAGTTCTCCAGGAGCCTTCGCAGATCTGCCGCATGGTGTGTCTGACACCGCGGAGTTCTTCTGAGCCGAAGAAGGGAGATCCACGGAGAAATTGTTCTGGTCGCAGTACCTTGCACCAGAGCATCCCGTGCCCTTCACCGATCAGCTAAAACAGCTGGTGGAGATGCATAGGGTGGCCGAACTGGCCATGAAGGATTTGATAATCCGGCTGTGGCCTGTCGAAGCTATACCCGGCAGCTACTTCGGGCTTGTGAAGCGGCTAGTGAACGCCTGTCCTCGGCTGGACGCCGTCAAGCGATCAGCCTGTATTGAAGTTGCGCGCATGGGCTTCGCCCGCTACAAGATGTGGTGGGTGAAGATGGACGTCATCGAGCTGACCAAGGGGCTGCCAGAGGGAAAGGAGTACCGCACACCCGAGCGCTATTTTGCAGATGTCCTAGAGGGGTCCCGCATTGTGGCAACGCAATGTGCGCATGACATTATCTTTGAATGAATGTATTCATGTTCCTTATATCTTGTATGATAGAACAAAGTGGGTTTGTAATATAATGCTGGTTATGTTTTTAAATTTTACCTCCTGTGCGGACGTGTTGTATGAAATCTGAGGGTTAACCAGTCGTCGGCTTCTGCCCCCAGGTAGGTAGTACGGATGTGTTCGGGATGGAATCTAAACAATCTTGATCCAATTATATGGTCCTTGAAGGAGTTGTTTAGCGCAACGAACCAGGCAATCAGACTATGCGGCTTTAACGCCCTCACTTAGCCATAGGAGTTTGACAATAAAAACATGGGCGCAACCCCTAGTATCCGAACCAGAGTGCTATAAGCGTCTGATCAGGAAGTACCGATCCTTCGCGTAATGCGAAAGAAATCTCCAACAATCTGCAACCTCCGAAGTGCTGACCGGCTCTCGTCGCACCATGACAGTCAGTTTTCGGCTTTCTCTACTAAGGTGCTCCTTTGGATAAACCAAGGCACAATCGCAGTAGTTCTCCCTTTACTACCTTAGCCGATATAGCGGAACGTAAGGTAGCAAGCACATGAGCCGGGCAACCCAACTATTGACCAAAGACATGATTCGGAGCCAATGCATATAGTGCTAAATTCAGGGTGCTGAACTATACTTATAAAAAGTGTTCGGACTTTTGTTGCCATAGTGTGGGGTGCTGTGAAGCCCCTGGCAAATATCAAACGTACCAAAGCGTACGGGTGCTACCTGATAGGGTTACCCACAGGGGAGAAAAAGAAAGAAAACAAAAAGGGTGCAAAGGTGATAAGCTGGGCCCTTAAAGCTCCAGCCGTGAACTGTTTTCATTGTAATTTGATTAATACGTCAAGGCACATTGATACAAGTAGTGCGATAAGCAACAGACTATTTAACATGCCGAAAACAAAGGGAGAGCTGCATGTGGGTCCTGAAAAATAGGTAGAGTGATTGTTAACGAGACCACCTTGAAAATTCCCCATACGTCTGCGTTTCTCGCCATCTTGGTGTGTTTGTCCTTCAAGAGGACTGGTGATCAAGCCATCAGATGGGGCCTTCGGGATTAGAACCTGAAAAGGAAATGAATAAAAGTAAAAGTATGTGTGTATCCAGTGTCGGTTGAGCCGTATTGTGGATCACAAAGTAGCCATGCCTCCGTCGATGCCCATGGAATTTTGAGTGCGTATTATGTACGAGTGGTGCGAATGCCACTACTTGACCAGGTCTGAGACGAAGGCCGAATTGCTAGTCTAGCTCCTAAAGAGCCGAGCTCTCCTACTACAGGGTAGTTCGGACCCTCTTGATGGTGTCTGTGGGCTTGGCAGCCGAATGACGGTTCTGCTTGAGAAGGCCGCTCTGTACTTCTGCTGCTAAGGCAGCTATGTGCTCTTCTGTACAGAGGGAGCATTCCGTATTTCCATTGACTGTTATGACACCATGTGGACCGGGCATCTTGACCTTGAGATAAGCATAGCGTGGCACTGATGGTGTCCTGGACTAGGGGGTACTCACCATGTCATCTCCCGATCTGTTAGATTGGGCCGAGGACCCCCATGGCCATATACTCATGGGCCAGTTCGGACAACTGCCGCATACATGGAAGATTCCACAAGACTTGATGATCAAGACAAGGACTCCTCCCCACCGACGTATTCGGCTAGGACTCTTGTTATCCTAGGCCTCTGGTGCATTATATAAATCGAGGCCAGACTAGTCGATACAACATACAATCATACCATAGGCTAGCTTCTAGGGTTTAGCCTCTCTGATCTCATGGTAGATCTACTCTTGTACTACCCATATCATCAATATTAATCAAGCAGGACATAGGGTTTTACCTCCATCAAGAGGGCCCGAACCTGGGTAAAACATCATGTCCCCTGCCTCCTATTACCATCCGGCCTAGACGCACAGTTCGGGACCCCCTACCCGAGATCCGCTGGTTTTGACACCGACATTGGTGCTTTCATTGAGAGTTCCGCTGTGTGATCGGCAAAAGGATCGATGGCTCGCCTGTAGATCATCTGCGACTTCGGCATCTTCGTCACCAGCTCGACTGGTCACCTTGGCTGGACCAAGGACTGTACCCAACCTCCGATCTTCATGTTCGGATGAGGGCCTTCATCAACATCAACTCCGATCTCTATCAAGATCATGGAGGAATCATCCATGGAGCTCGGGGGCTCAACGTCAACATTACCCTCGGGCGACCGTGCTATTTTTCCGAACAACAAACTTGTATCCGCTGCCACCACTTCTTAGAGCATCTCTTTGACGATCCCTTTGGTGGAATTGTGCGGAATTGAGTCTACAACAGCCATGCAAAATTTCGTCAAGTTCCGATGGAGGAATCTCCGACAATCTACGATATACCGGAGCCCTGTCAAATTTGGACGGGAATCTGGACGAGTTTAGGCGTGGTCTCCAGAGCCTAGCTCAGAGGTCCTTTGGAAGATCCAACCGTTCATCTACTGCGGAATTCCCATATTTACCACCCCTCCAAATTTCAGCTCGATCTGACGGTTCAAACTCCGGGAACCTTCCGATGAGTGGATCAATTTTCGGATCCATTTTATGCGCGAATACGGATCCGATCCGAATTCATGTTTCTTTATGAACGTGACATTGGACAACCTCTTTAGATGAATTCTCTTCTAGGGTATTGTGCGTTGTTTTTAAACACGTGCCCGTAAATTTTTAAGCCTCCCCTGAGGTCGCCTTCATCATCATGCTGGTGTCAAACCAGTCCGGCGATATCGCTCCAAGGCTGCCGACCTGCGCTAGACACGTCGTCACTTTGTTGAGCCTAGCTCAACTTCTTCGGATCATCATCTTGGCAAGCCGAACAAGAGTCCGGCATCACGAAGGATAAATCATCACCAACATCGCCGCCCCACGGATTACACGGAGCGGGCATACCGGCATCACCGCACGGTCACTTCATCAAGCCGACATCAACCACGTCACGACCTGCATCGGCAGGGCCGCACTATTGCTTCTTCAAGCTAGTGTCCATCACGCCGACCTACTTCGACTCATCGGCTGACATCGAGGCTTCGACATCCCGGCTGGACCGGGGGCTTCGCCATCTCTTCATCAACCTACTCTGGAGACTTCGGCCTCACTAGCCGACCAGCTCCGTCATGTTAGCTGGACCGAGAGCTTTGACTCGGCGAGCCAACCTTTGCCAGCATTGCCATACCGTCGCTTTATCGCCCATCAGGCAATGGGTGTGCGAATCGAGTCCCAATTTTGGGAATCACCTTTCTTTGGATTGCTACAACAAATAAACCAGATGCTATTAATCCTAGTATTTTTTGCTTGTTTGGGTTTATTTTTTCCAACAAATTATTACTCTGGTTTGTCCATCATCTGTACACAGGTCTATCAAATGATGGCCACATTAACGACGGTCGCGTTGTGGTTCGGTCAGTATCCGTACATAGTCCGGCAAACGCCGCATCCGGAACTCGGACCAACCTATGAATTCAGGCTTTGCCATGCCTTTACCGCATCACGCCGACACCCTACATCGACATTGACTTCGGCGCCAGGCCATATTTCTTTTATTACTCACTTTGCATAAATTATTTATTATGCAACGATTTTTTTTAATTATTATTATTACTATTATCTCCAGTTTGCACTATTTTTTGTGCGCAGGAAAATGATCCAAGGACTTCGTCATCACTCTGCCGGTCTGCATTGACCGTGCTATGTCACCACTTCGGCGTGTCGAGCTCTCCGCTCTGCCACCTCGGGACCGGCTTGGGGGATGGAACCTTGTCCCGCATCAAGCTCGGACCGAGTCATCAATGCCGAACACATTAACCAGCTAAGTCACTTTCATGCTCAAAGTTTTAATTTTTAACTTGTGTTTGGTTCGACCAAGCATTATACTTTTTTGGAAAAAAGTTGCTTGTAAAAAATTTCCTTGTCCAAACTTTGTTTGTGCCACACATATTCAAATACCCCGTTTATTTGGGGGCTTCCTTTATGAAGCTTTTCCTCTTGCATATGATTATACTTGTATGGCTTTGTTCCTTGTTCGTGTATTACGCCACAATATGCACCATATTGACTTAAGCGATTTGCAAGCTGGGTTGCCTGGCTCCTGTGCTTACCCCTACGTTCCCGATTGTTCAGCTAGGGAGTAAAGGGAGCACCTATGCGATTGTCACGACCGGGTCCTCCGAGCTTTGACCTCAGACTAGGTGAAGCCGAAAGCAAGCGCTCTTATTGTTTTCAATCATGGTCGGCACACAACGGAACTCACGAGTACTAAAAATCTATTGCACAAGTCTCATAGCAATAATGAGCACCGAAGAAAGGTATCGGTGGGGGTACTATTTTCTTCGAAGATGCTTCTTACACTTCGTTTGTAATATAGCATAAGTTCCCTGAGCGCGCTTTGTCTGTTACAGCCTTATGGCCCAGTTGCCTGGTTATCGGAAACACTGTCGATATTCTCGACAGGTGGAGTACATAACACTTTTTGGTCATTGACCGAAGAGGGAGAAGCCGACGGTCAGTTAAGACACGTTTAAAGTTTAGTTGAACAAAGATATGATATTAGTACTTCGGTACATACAATCATTATACATAAAATTCTTTTACTCAAGTCACTTGGGGACTCTTAAATTTATATGAGCCGTTTTATAATTAGTGTTCTTCTTCTTAGTCGTTGCAAAGTTTTTCTTACTATTATTATTATTATTATTATTATTTATCACTCCTCTTTTCGACACGAGTGTGTGGTCACTAGCCGGGGAGCCTAATTTCTCTCTCAAAGCCGCTAGAGTTTAGTTTGCTAAACTGACCTAATGAGAATTACTCCGCCCTCGGGATAGGAGGTTGAAGCCGTAGGCTGACCCGCTTGAAGTCTTGATATAGGATGTGTCATGTTAAAGCACGATAGAAGCACTGTTTTTTCTCTCTAAGGCCAATTTTCAGATTGGCACCAAACACTTGATCTTGTTCGGACGTCAAGTTTTTACTGACGTTTTTTTGGTTTTCCAAGCTTATGGCACTTTTAAACTATTTGTGTTTTTCCAGCACAAGTCTCACAGTGCAATGCCGGACACCTTTATAGATTCGGCAAAAACATTCTCGGATCTCACTATATATGCATTGGTTTCGAATTGTGTCTTCGGTCAATAGTTGGGTTGCCCGGCTCCTGCGCTTGCCTCCTACGTTCCGCTTTGTTCGGCTAGGTGTGCAAAGGGAGAACCACTGCGATTGTGCTTCCAGCTCACATGGTTAAGCACCTCAGTGGAGAAAGCCGAAAACTGACTGTCACAATAAATGTAAACTGGTCAGCAATCTGATGACGGTGTTAAATGACTGGCTATTCATAACATTGGCCGAAGTGTTTACGGCTTGACCTCGACTGTCGCCGAACACTACCAGGGGCAAGTAACTGGCCTCCCAAACTAAATCCTCAATATTTTGCTCTTACATTAGAGCTGAGGTTTCATGATCATGCTCAGCATGACAACCCAAAGAAAGGAACCGATAGCGGGATTATTTTCTTTGGAAGACATTTATTATGTTAAACAGTGATATAACATATCTCTTTGCGTACCTTTGTTTATAAAACTGTATGGCCAGATTGCCTTGTTTGTCGTAAATCTTTGCCCTCATAAAGGCTTTATAAAGTTGGACAAACACTCCTCGGATACTAGCCGAGGAGGTGGAAGCCGATGGTCGGTCAACAAAGTTTTGTACAATGCAGATCTAAGCAATAATGATGTAAAGTACTTGGATACATAGAATCATTACACATAATTTGTGATTTTACTCTGGATATCGATCCTTAATTCGGCCACCCGTGCCCGCATTAAGGCTCGGGGGCTATTGGGCTTCATGCTTATCATTTACTAATTTTAAAGGGGCGTATCGATCCCCTGATCTGGTATTGCCATCCGACCAGTGTCTCGGGGGCTACTGCATTGGCAATCCAGTGCAGAAAATTTAAGTGCAATATAGTTTTCGAGGAGATTATGATCCTCAGGTTGGTCGGCCGCACCCAACCCGAGTCTCGAGGACTCTGCACACCGCTTTTTGTGTCCTGAAGTATTCTGCCAAGCTAGGACTTGATCCTCAGGCCGATTTTGCAAATCAACCCAAGTCTCAGTGGCTACTGGGATCAGTGGTCTTATATCATCCTTCAAGTGCATCTCGGGTTTTAAACCGATACACACCTTGAGGGCTACTGACTATATATCTCGGCAGAGAATAAATTGCACCAATCAAAAATATTGACAAAAAATCGGCCCACAGTCGGGGTGGTGCACCACCTCGGAAGCAGTCCGGCGTAAAGCTCAGGCGCTAGTGGCTGGCTCCATAGAGGGCATTTCCAGCATTAAGCTCGGCTAAACTCCTTTAACTTTTTTGGACCAAGATGATCTACGACATCTTGGATATAGTCCGGCGTTGGAGCTTGGACACAGTCCGGCGTTGGAGCTCGGATACATTTCGGCGTTGGAGCTCGGAAGCAGTCCGGCGTTGGTGCTCGGCTACGAAAGATACCTCGAATGCAGTCTGGCGTTAGAGCTCGGACGCAAGAGGACACTGCCTCCCGGGAACAACTTCAAACCCGAGGTGTGGCATAAAAATAACAAGGCATGGATAAAGGCCAGAAACTTAAAGGGGCTCCTCGGATACCCGATGTATAAACTCATTGAATGCATTTCGGCGATCCTCAAGTTCGAAGATAGGAAGATTTGTTGAACCAGTTTCCAAGACCGACAACCGAAGATGAAGAACAATTCGGAAGAATCGAGGAGCGTATCTAACTTGAAGACCGGTTCAGGGGGCTACTGACGGTGTCCTGGACTAGGGGGTACTCACCACGTCATCTCCCGATCTGTCAGATTGGGCCGAGGACCCCCATGGCCGTATACTCATGGGCCAGTTCGGACAACTGCCGCATACATGGAAGATTCCACAAGACTTGGTGATTAAGACAAGGACTCCTCCCCACCGGCGTATTCGGCTAGGACTCTTGTTATCCTAGGCCTCTGGTGCATTATATAAACCGAGGCCAGGCTAGTCGATACAACATACAATCATACCATAGGCTAGCTTCTAGGGTTTAGCCTCTCTGATCTCGTGGTAGATCTACTCTTGTACTACCCATATCATCAATATTAATCAAGCAGGACGTAGGGTTTTACCTCCATCAAGAGGGCCCGAACCTGGGTAAAACATCGTGTCCCCTGACTCCTGTTACCATCCGTCCTAGACACACAGTTTGGGACCCCCTACTCGAGATCCGCCGGTTTTGACACCGACAGGCACTGCGTTGAATCGGGCGAATGCGGTCCGTTCGAGCAGTGCATGATAGCAGCTGCGAAAGGGGACTATGTCGAAGATTAACTCCTCGCTTCAGAAATTGTTCTGAGATCCAAAGACAACCTCGAGCGTGATTGAGCCCGTACAACAGGCCTCTACACCTGGTATGATTCCTTTGAAGGTAGTCTTTGTGGGCTTGATTCGCGATGGGTTAATGCCCATTTTGTGCATTGTATCCTGATAGAGCAACTTGAGGCTACTGCCGCCGTCCATCAGGACTCGCGTCAGGTGGAACCCATCAATTATTGGGTCCAGGACCATTGCGGCTGAACCGCCATGACGGATACTAGTCGGATGATCCCGACGATCAAAAGTGACCGGGCATGACGACCATGGATTAAATTTTGGGGCGACTGGCTCTATTGCGTAGACATCCCTGAGCGCGCGCTTGCGCTCCCTCTTGGGGATGTGGGTAGCATATATCATGTTCACTGTTTTGACTTGAGGGGGAAACTTCTTCTGCCCCCTGTGTTCAGCGGCCGGGGCTCCTCATCGTCATCTTCGCTTTGCGATCCCTTATCCTTGTTTTCGACATTTAACTTGCCGGCCTGTTTAAAAACCCAACAATCTCTGTTGGTATGATTGGGTGGTTTGTCTGGGGTGCCATGAATCTGGCACGGATGATCAAGTATGCGGTCCAGGCTAGATGGGCCCGAATTTTTCTTTTTGAACGGCTTCTTCTGCTGACCAGGCTTAGAGCCACTGAATCCGGCATCGACCGCCGTATCCTCAGTGTTGTCATTGTTATTTCGATGCTTGTGCCTGTTGCATCAAGACTTGTCGTTGCTATTTTTAGCTTCAGGGGTGCCGATGTCTCTTGCATTGTTTTTGCTACGGACCAGCCAACTATCCTCGCCCGTGCAAAAGCGGGTCATGAATGATGTGAGGGCCGCCATGGACTTTGGCTTCTCTTGTCCAAGGTGGCGGGCGAGCCATTCGTCGTGGATGCTGTGTTTAAAGGCCGCTAGGGCTTTGACATCTGGACAGTCGACTATCTGGTTCTTTTTAGTTAGGAACCTGGTCTAGAATTTCCTGGCGGACTCTCCGGGCTATTGAACTATATGGCTTAAGTCATCGACGTCCGGAGGTCGAACGTATGTACCTTGGAAGTTATCGAGGAAGGCTTCTTCCAAGTCCTCCCAGCTGATGATGGAGTTTTCGGGCAGGCTGTTCAACCAGTGGCGTGCTGGTCCTTTGAGTTTTAGGGGGAGGTATTTAATGGCATGAAGGTCATCGCCGCGGGCCACATGAATGTGGAGAATGAAGTCTTCTATCCATATCGCGAGGTCTGTGGTGCCATCATATGATTCTATATTCACGGGCTTGAACCCTTCTGGGAATTCATGTTCCATGACTTCGTTAGTGAAGCAATGAGGGTGTGCGGCGCCTCTGTATCGGGCCGTATCGCGACGTAGCTCTGATGGAGTCCATCTGCGGCTTTCTCCCGCGCATGACTAGGGTTGTCATGTCTGAATAGATGGCCGTCGTCGCGTGTAGGGGCACGTCCTCGCGATCCGTAGATCAATCTGGTATGTCCCGCTTTATTGTTCAAGTCATGTCAAAGGTCATATGTATGACCGTGAGCTAATTTACCTCTGCCTTTGCGATGAGGCGGGGCGGGCTGGTGTTCATCTTGAGCTGCCACTTTGTCCCGACCACGTGGTGGTCGGCCAGCCGCATTGTGCGATGGTGGTATTTGTTCCAGTGCCTCGTCGTTGAACTGAGGTAGTAATTTGCGCTTCAGGTAGCTTTTGGCCGGGCGCTTGAGGCTGTATTCTTCGGTTGCTAGGACGTCTGTCCATTTATCGTTGAGAAGATCCTGGTCAGCTTGAAGCTGCTGCTGCTTCTTTTTCAGGCTCCTTCCAGTGGCTATTAGCTGGCGCTTGAAGCACTCATGCTCAAGAGGTTCCTCAGGCACGATGAAATCCTCGGTGCCGAGGCTCGCCTCATCCTCGAAGAGCGGAAGATAATTACTGTCCTCCGAGTCCTCGTGCGTGGCCTGTTTACCAGGGCTAACCTGCCCATCTTCCCGTTCATCCTGTTCGGTAGCTGCGTCAACGGGGTCTTCGTTGTCTTCGACACCTTCCGGAGTGTTATCTTCTCCTATGCCGGTGTTGCTATCTTTACTGCGTCGTGACTTAGAGCGGCGCCGCTGACGCTGGCGTTTTGATTGTATCTCAGGAGGTTTAGCCTCAACTGGATCTTCTCTGTCATCGCCGCTGTTCTTCTTTGGTGCATCCACCATGTATACATCATACGAGGAAGTGGCCGTCCAGCGTCCGGTGAACGGCGGGTCCCGGGCCTCTTCTTCTCCGGCATTGCCGTCCATACCGTCGATGTCGTCAGAGCCATAATCGAGCATGTCAGTTAAGTCTTCGACAGTGGCTATAAAGTGGGTGGCGGGTGGGGAGTGAAATTCCCTGTCATCAGCGTCTAGTTCAAACCGGATATAGTTCGGTTGTGAATCTCCCGCTAAGGATATATTTTTTAATGAATTCAGCACATCGCCCAAGGGGGAGTGCCGGAAGATGTCCATGGCGCTGAATTCGGTGATCGATAACCGATCCTGCTCGACATGCGCGGACGTGCATAGTTCAGAACTTATAACCGGAAAGGAGTCCGTAGCTCCAGAGATACAGATGTTACTTGAAGTTAAATCTGTGTGCGGCTCCAATGCCGTGGAGTCTATGGCCTCTATGGCGGGGTTGAGATTCCTGTCCTCGGATGGCACGACCTGCTCCGGATCTAAGGCCAGAGCAGTTTCGGGTGTGACTTCCTGGGTATGGCCCGATGATAGATCTACGTCATGTTCATCGAGGCGACGGGGAGCGATTGCCGTGGTATCGAATCCACCGAAGATCAAATCTCCGCGGATATCTGCGACATAGTTCAAGCTCCCGAATCTGACCTGACGGCCAGGGGCATAGCTGTCGATCTGCTCCAGATGGCCAAGCGAGTTGGCCCGCAGTGCGAAGCTGCCAAACATGAAGATCTGTCCGGGGAGGAAGACCTCCTCTTGGACATCATCATTGTAGATGATTGAAGGAGCCATCAAACCTTTTGGGGACAACACAGTGGAACTCTCAATGAAAGCACCAATGTCGGTGTCAAAACCGGCGGATCTCGGGTAGGGGTTCCCGAACTGTGCATCTAGGATCGATGGTAACAGGAGACGGGGGACACAATGTTTTACCCAGGTTCGGGCCCTCTCTATGGAGGTAATACCCTACGTCCTGCTTGATTGATCTTGATGAATATGAGTATTACAAGAGTTGATCTATCACGAGATCGTAATGACTAAACCCTAAAAGTCTAGTTTGTCTATGATTATGAGGATTCGGCCTATCTACGGACCTAGCCCTCTGGTTTATATAGACACGGAGGGATCTAGGGTTACACAAGGTCGGTTACAGAGAAAGGAATCTTCATAGTTGGTTGCCAAGCTTGCCTTCCACGCCAAGGAGAGTCCCATCCGGACACGGGTAGAGTCTTCGGTCTTTGTATCTTCACGGCCCATCAGTCCGGCCCATACCCAATAGGTCGGACGCCCGAGGACCCCTTAGTCCAGGACTCCCTCACCCTCCTCAGTACACCGGAGAGAGTAGTTTCGATCCGTGGGCATAGAGCAACTTAGGCCAAAAGCCTAAGCTTGGGGGAGTACATATTTCTCACCGATATTACATTCATGTTCACACACTCATTCTAGTTGTCGGTGCTCACACTTTTTCATTGTACTATCCATGCTAGTTTATTTTCTTTTCCAAGCCTTCTTCTTGTGTGTTTGAAAAACCGTAAGAAAAACCAAAAAAATTAGTTGTAGCTTTTAGCTAGTTTACTTTCCATGCTTATAGTAGTAGTAATTAAAAGAAAACCCAAAAAGATTTATCGTTCTTCTTTTGCTTGTTGGGAGCTTTCTCGTGTAAATAGTTTTATTTCTTTTCTTATTCTTTGGGGGTCGAGAGGAGAAGACCATGATGAAAATGTTGAGTGGATCTCATATGCATTATTGTTGATTTAACCAAGAGCCCATATTACCTTGTCTTATCCCTTGTATTAAATGCTTGCAGATTCCAGCTTAGTCCAATGCACGTGCACTATTATTATTATTATCCACACCGTTCGGTCGTGTGAGTGAAAGGAAATAATGACGATATATGATGGACTGATTGAGATGAGAGAAGCTGGTATGAACTCGACCTATCTTGTTTTTCTAAATATGATTAGTTCATCGTTCCTGATTCAGCCTATTATGAATGAAACATGTTTGCAATGACAATTAGAGATTATAGTTGCTCATGCCATGCTTAATTAGCTAGGAGTTTTTAATGGTTTACCTTGCGTGCCAACATGCTATTAAAATGGTTGTGATGTGGTATGATAGGGTGTTATCCTCCTTTGAACGATTCGAGTGGCTTGACTTGGCACATGTTCATGCATGTAGTTGACACAAAATCAACATAGCCTCCATGATGTTTATGTTCATGGTGATTTATATCCTACTCATGCTTGCACTCATTGCTTATTAATCTTAATGCATGTGCATGACTGTTGTCGCTCTCTAGTTGGTCGCTTCCCAGTCTCTTTCAAGCCTTCACTTCTACTAAGCGGGAATACTGCTTGTGCATCCACTTCCATAAACCCCAAAGTTATTCCATATTAGTCCACCATACCTTCCTATATGCGGTATCTACCTGTTGTTCCTAGTAAATTTGTATGTGCCAAACTCTAAACCTTCAAATGAAATTCTGTTTTGTATGCTCGAATAGCTCATGTATCAACTAGGGTTGTCTGTATATTCCATGCTAGGTGGGTTATTCTCATGATGAGTGGACTCCGCTCATCACTCACGAGAAAATGGCCGGTAACCGGGATGCCTAGTCCCATGCTCAAATCAAAATAATTGCAAACAAAACTCCCCCAGGATTGTTGTTAGTTGGAGGCACCCGTTGTTTCGGACAAGCCATGGATTGTTGTTTGTTGGTGGTGGGGGAGTATAAACTTTACCATTCTGTTCGGGAACTGCCTATAATGTGTGTAGCATGGAAGATATCGAGATCTCTTAGTTCTGATGTTGACAATGAAAGTATGCCAATCAAAATATTATTTATCTCTGCTTCAAAAATTGAGCTCTGGTACCTCTGCAAATCCCTGCTTCCCTCTGTGAAGAGCCTATCTATTTACTTTTTTGTTGAGTCATCATCCTCTTATTAAAAAGCACTAGTTGGAGAGCACCACAGTCATTCGCATGCATTGCTATTAATTTACATTGAGTATGACTGTGATTGGATCTCTTTTACCATGAATTACAATGTCTAGTCAGTCCTTAATCTTCAGGTGTGCTCTGCATTTATGTTTTGCGGTCTCAGAAATAGCTAGCAAGATACCATGTTGTTATATCATGTTATGATTGGTTTGAGAAAGTGTTGTGATCCGAGATTTATTATTATTGCTCGCTAGTTGATTATGCCATTGATATGAGTAAATATGAGACCTAAATGTTATTGTGAATATGGTTAATTCATAATCTTTGCTGAAAATTCGAATGCTGGCTTTACATATTTGCAACAACAAGATCAATTAGAGTTTGTAAAAGTTTTTCTTTATCACTTTTAGTTTGTCAATTGAATGCTTGAGGACAAGCAAAGGTTTAAGCTTGGGGGAGTTGATACGTCTCCAACGTATCTACTTTTCCAAACACTTTTGCCCTTGTTTTGGACTCTAACTTGCATGATTTGAATGGAACTAACCTGGACTGACGATGTTTTCAGCAGAATTTCCATGGTGTTATTTTTGTGCAGAAATAAAAGTTCTCAGAATGACCTGAAAATCCATGGAGACACGTTTTGGAATTAATAAAAAATACTGGCAAAAGAATCAGCATAAGGGGGCCCACACCCTGTCCACGAGGGTGCTGGGCACCCCCCTGGGGCGCACCCCCTGCCTTGTGGGCCCCCTGGGGCTCCACCGACCTCAACTCCAACTCTATATATTCATGTCCAGGGAGAAAAAAAATAAAAAAGAAGGTTTCATTGCGTTTTACTATATGGAGCCACCGCCAAGCCCTAATCTTCCTCGGGAGGGCTGATCTGGAGTCCGTTCGGGGCTCCGGGGAGGGGAATCTGTCGCCATCATCATCATCAACCTTCCTCCATCACCAATTTCATGATGCTCACCGCCGTGCGTGAGTAATTCCATCGTAGGCTTGCTGGACGGTGATGGGTTGGATGAGATTTACCATGTAATCGAGTTAGTTTTGTTAGGGTTTGATCCCTAGTATCCATTATGTTCTAAGATTGATGTTGCTATGACTTTGCTATGCTTAATGCTTGTCACTAGGGCCCGAGTGCCATGATTTCAGATCTGAACATATTTCATGAATATATATGAGTTCTTGATCCTATTTTGCAAGTCAATAATCACCTACTATGTGTTATGATCCGGTAACCCCGAAGTGACAATAATCGGGACCACTCCCGGTGATGACCGTAGTTTGAGGAGTTCATGTATTCACTAAGTGTTAATGCTTTGGTCTGGTACTCTATTAAAAGGAGGCATTAATATCCCTTAGTTTCCAATAGGACCCCGCTGCCACGGGAGGGTAGGACAAAAGATGTCATGCAAGTTATTTCCATAACCACTTATGACTATATTCGGAACACATGCCTACATTACATTGATGAACTGGAGCTAGTCTTGTGTCACCCCATGTTATAACTATTGCATGAGGAATCGCATCCGACATAATTATCCATCATTGATCCATTGCCTACAAGCTTTTCACATATTGATCTTTGCTTAGGTACTTTTCCGTTGCCACTGTTACGATTGCTACAAAAACTGCTACTGTTACTTTTGCCACCATTACCGTTACTTCCATACTACTTTGCTACTAAATACTTTGCTGTAGATATTAAGTCTTTCAGGTGTGGTTGAATTGACAACTCAACTGCTAATACTTGAGAATATTCTTTGGCTCCCCTTGTGTCGAATCAATAAATTTGGGTTGAATACTCTACCCTCGAAAACTGTTGCGATCTCCTATACTTGTGGGTTATCATCCCTTTATGCCCTAGCCGAACAAGCGGGAACGTAGAGCATAAGCACATGAGCCAGGCAACCCAATTTTGCGAGGTGCGTATAATGGCGAAGACAGGACATATATGAGTAAACAACACACGTATATATGGTGAGCTTTATGCTTGAAATGATAATAAGCTTCTATTAGAGGAAGCCCCCCAGTTATGGTGGGGTGTGTACATTTAAGGATGTATACCCCTCAAGTGTGCGGCTTACCCGAACACACACTAGAAGTTGTAAGGGAAAAAGAAAAAGGAAAAAAGTGAAATAAGGAGAAAAAGGTTATGAACAATGTGTCCGGACTTAGGCATAGAATCTTCGGAGTCTGGCAGCGTTCCATGTGTTCGGCTCTAAGCGATTGTCCGATGCATTGCGAAGGCGATAGGCTCCTCCAGTGAGAACTTCATCTATAATGAAGGGACCCTCCCATTTGGGCTTGAGCTTGTCCTTTTTCTTCACTGGTAGGCGTAACGAGTTCACCGACATTATAAGTCTTAGCCCGCACTTCTCCGCTTTGGTATCTTCGAGCTTGTTGCTGGTAGAATGCAGAACGAGCCTTTGCGACATCGCGCTCCTCCTCCAGGCCATCTAAGTTGTCTTGCCAATCTAACTCAGCCTCTCTCTCCTCGTACATGTGCACTCAAGGTGAGTCATGAATAATATCGCAGGGCAGGACAGGCTCTGGGCCGTACACCATGAAGAACGGTGTGTATCCGGTCGTGCGATTGGGTGTGGTCCGCAGCCCCCAGAGTATGGAGTTGAGCTCCTCGACCCAGTGCTTATCCGACTCCTTTAATGATCGCACTAGTCTAGGTTTGATTCCGCTCATTATCAGGCCATTGGCCCATTCCACTTGACCACTTGTTTGGGGGTGATACACGGAGGCATAATCGAGTTTGATACCTAGATTAGCAAACCAATTTTTCACCTTGTCAACTGTGAAGTTAGAGACATTGTGAGTAATAATACTGTGTGGGACACCATAACGGTGTACGACACCAGATATAAAGTCTATCACCGGTCCGGCTTCAGTCATTTTAACTAGTTTGGCCTCTATCCACTTAGTGAATTTATCTACCATAACCAGCAAATATTTTTTCTTATGGCTTCCCCCTTTAAGTGGTCCGACCATGTCCAGCCCCCAGACCGCGAAAGGCCAAGTAATGGGGATTGTTCGTAGGGCAGTGGGCGGTATATGGCTTTTATTGGCAAAAAGCTGGCATCCGACATAGCGTTGTACGAGGTCTTGCGCGTCTGCTTGGGCCGTAGGCCAAAAGAAACCTGTATGGAAGGCCTTACTTACAAGGGCTCGAGCTGCGGTGTGATGGCCGTCAAGACCAGCATGTATTTCGGCCAAGAGCTGTTGTCCCTCCTCTTCAGAGATACATCTTTGAAGGACTCTGGTAGTGCTTTTCTTGTAGAGCTCTCCTTCATGAACCTTGTAGGCTTTCGAACGTCGAACGATGCAATGAGCCTCATTCTGGTCCTGAGGGAGCTCCCGCCTATTAAGGTAGGCCAGGAAGGGTTCGGTCCATGGGGCGATTACCGCCATGATTACATGGGAGGAAGGTGTTGGTTATGTGCCTGAGCCCTCGATGATGTCCGAATCATGTTCGACATCCGGGGGTGTGATCGGCGCCAGACTGGCATTTCCACTCTCGTCCTGCCATACCACGGATGGCTTGAAGAGCCTTTCCACGAAGGTGTTAGGCGGGACGGGGTCGCGTTTAGCGCCCATTCGAGAAAGGATGTTCGCTGCTTGGTTACTATCTCGGGCCACGTGATGAAACTCGAGCCCCTCGAACCGAGCTGATATTTTGAGCACAACATTGCAGTAAGCTGCCATGTTTGGATCTTTTGCATCGAATTCTCCGTTTATTTGGGATATTGCGAGGTTTGAATCTCCGTGCACCTTGAGGCATTGTATGACCGTAGAAATAGCCATCCAGAGACCATGCAGTAGGGCCTCATATTCGGCTGCATTATTGGAGTCCGTGTACATGATTTGCAATACGTAACAGACTGTGTCCCTGTAGGGGATGTTAGGATGACACTAGCCCCCAATTCGGGTAACATTTTAGAGCTGTCGAAGTACATCACCCAGTTGGAGTATGTACCATATTCTTTGGGGAGTTCGGCTTCTCTCCATTTGGCGATGAAGTCAGCCAACACCTGGGATTTAATAGCCCGACGTGGTTTGTGCGTTATTTCGAATGGAAGGAGCTCGATGGCCCATTTTGCAATGCGGCCGGTGTCATCTCGATTATTTATGATATCATTGAGTGGTACCTCAGAGGCCACCGTGATCGAGCCCTCTTGAAAGTAGTGTCTCAGCTTCCGAGATGCTATGAAAACCGCATATGCTATCTTTTGATAGTGCGGGTACCGGGATTTACATGGTGTGAGAACCGCCGATACGTAGTATACAGGTTTTTGGAGTGGGAATTTATGTCCCTCTTCCTCTCGTTCAACGATGAGTACTGCACTCACCACCTGGTGAGTTGCAGATATGTATAGTAGCATGGGTTCGCCGATGTTAGGCGCGACAAGGACTGGGTTGTTTGCTAGTAGAGGTTTTATTTCTTCCAAACCAGTTGTTGACGCGTCCGTCCACTCAAATTGGTCGGTACGTCAAAGCAGGCGATATAGCGGCAACGCCTTCTCTCCTAATCTGGAGATAAAGCAGCTCAAGGCTGCCACGCACCCAGCTAGTTTTTGGACCTGCTTTAGGTCTATTGGAATTGCCAACTGTGACAAGGCTCGGATTTTGGCCAGGTTTGCCTCGATTCCTCTATTGGAAATGATGAACTAATGACCCACAATTATAGGGGATCTATCGTAGTCCTTTCGATAAGTAAGAGTGTCGAACCCAACGAGGAGCAGAAGAAAATGACAAGCAGTTTTCAGTAAGGTATTCTCTGCAACCACTGAAATTATCGGTAACAGATAGTTTAGTGATAAGGTAATTCATAACAGGTAACAAGTAACAAAAGTAAACAAGGTGCAGCAAGGTGGCCCAATCCTTTTTGTAGCAAAGGACAAGCCTGGACAAACTCTTATATAAAGGAAAGCGCTCCCGAGGACAGGGAATTATCGTCAAGCTAGTTTTCATCATGCTCATATGATTCACGTTCGTTACTTTGATAATTTGATATGTGGGTGGACCGGTGCCTGGGTACTACCCTTCCTTGGACAAGCATACCACTTATGATTAACCCCCCTCGCAAGCATCCGCAACCACGAAAGAAGAATTAAGGTAAACCTAACCATAGCATGAAACATATGGATCCAAATCAACCCCTTACGAAGCAACGCATAAACTAGGGTTTAAGCTTCTGTCACTCTAGAAACCCATCATCTACTTATTACTTCCCAATGCCTTCCCCTAGGCCCAAACAATGGTGAAGTTTCATGTAGTCAACGTTCACATAACACCACTAGAGGAAAGACAACATACATCTCATCAAAATATCAAACGAATACCAAATTCACATGACTACTTATAACAAGACTTCTCCTATGTCCTCAGGAACAAACGTAACTACTCATAAATCATATTCATGTTCATAATCAAAGGTGTATTAATGTCCATAAAGGATCTGAACATATAATCTTCCATCGAATAAACCAACTAGCATCAACTACAAGGAGTAATCAACACTACTAGCAACCCACAG
The DNA here is from genome assembly GCF_002162155.2 of Triticum dicoccoides. NCBI lineage: Eukaryota > Viridiplantae > Streptophyta > Magnoliopsida > Poales > Poaceae > Triticum > Triticum dicoccoides. Next base: position 476,271,343 of record NC_041384.1, on the reverse strand, counting down.
GTACCAATCTGAGGTTTTGAGAGAAAGTCAGATACAAGAGATGAACTAGGGTTTGAGAGGAGATGGTGCTGGTGAAGATGTTGATGGAGGTTGACCCCCTCCCGATGAGAGGACCGATGGTGACGATTTCCCCCTCCCAGAGGGATGTTTCCCTGGAAGAACAGCTCCGCCAGAGCCCTAGATTGGTTCCGCCAAGGTTCCACCTCGAGATGGTGGCGCTTTGTCCCGAAAGCTTCCTTCTTATTTTTTCCAGGCCAAAAGACACCTTATACCAGAAGATGGGCATCGGGGGGCTTCCAGGTGGCCCATGAGGCAGGGGGCGCGCCCATGGGGTAGGGCGCGCCCCCACCCTCGTGGACGGTGCGTGGCCCCCTCTGGTGCTTTCTTCACCCAATATTTTTAATATATTCCAAAACTGACTCTCGTGGAGTTTCATGACTTCTAGGGTTGTGCAGAATAGGTCTCTAATATTTGCTCCTTTTCTAACCCAGAATTCCAGCTGCCCGCATTATCCCTCTTCATGTAAACCTTGTAAAATAAGAGAGAAAATGCATAAGTATTGTGACATAATGTGTAATAACAGCCCATAATGTAATAAATATCGATGCGAAAGCATGATGCAAAATGGATGTATCAACTCCCCCAAGCTTACACCTCGCTTGTCCTCAAGCGGAAGCCGATATCGAATAATATGTCCACATGATCATTCTTAGAATAGCAACACACACACACACACACCCACACACACCCCCCCCCCCACATATATATATAGTCATATGATTTCTTATGCTAAAGTAGCAATCTATTCACAATGTCAAGTATGAATCAAAAACTTCATTGAAGCAATTGCAATTTATCATAACATCGGAAAGAGTCAATATAAGGGCTTTTCAGTAAGTCCACATACTCAACTATCATTTAGTCTTTCACAATTGCTAAC